>NC_141551.1:22226250-22552500 GCF_021556685.1 Rattus norvegicus | reverse complement strand
TGAATTTGTGTGGGTCTTGTCTATATTGGCACTGTTGCTGTGAGCTCTTATGTTTAGCGGCCTGAAAATACTGCTTTATAAGGTGGTCATTGGCCATTTCTGACTCACTTTCAATGTTTTTTTACCACTCTTCCATGATATTCCCTGAGCATGTGCACCATATGCAACAACAACAACAACAACAAAAATTGCAATATATTTCATGGTGGTTTGAATAAGAATGGTTCCCCCTAATCTCGTATGTTTTCTAAATGCAGGTCTTCATGCATATATGGTAAGAATTCTACTGACTGAATCATCTCTCCTAAACCTCCAAGATATACTTTTGATCTTCAAAGGCAAGGTCCTAATTTGTGAATGTGTTCCTGCACACATGTGTATATGTGTATTTGTGTTAGATCATGCCTTTATTTATCCAAATTGAAAATTGATTATTTTCATACAATGTATTCTGATCACGGTTCCCCTCCCTATTCTCCCAGATCCTACCCACCTCTCCACCCATCGAACTCCACACTTTCTTTTTCTCTATTCAGAAAACAAACAGGCAAATAAAAACAAAAACAAATCAGAAAAGGACCAAAGAAAGAAGGAAAGAAAGAAAGAAAGAACGAGAGAGAGAGAGAAGCAAACAAAAAGAATTTTAAAAGTATGAGAAAAATGTGTACGTGTACACAAATCCATAAACCCCATAGTGAATAGTATAATATATAGGCAAAAATCACTGAGTAAAAAATGCTCAGAGGAAAAAATCTCCAAAAATACTATTGATTTCATACAGCTAGGTATGGACAGGCTTTTAAGTGTGGTTTTATACCCAGTGAGACTCTCTTGGAGAAAACTTATTTTTCTGTGTGTGAGTGGTTGTCAATTTGAGATAACTTCTTATTTAAGGATGGGAGACGATGTCTACTATCCTCACAGTGTGGGGACCTAACCTGTCTTGGACGTGTGCAGGCCCTGTGTAGGAAATACACTGTGCCTATTAAATTGAGATGTCCCATTTTTTTTACTAAGCCAAGGCAGGCATACCATCCAATACCTACTATAAAATGTTACCTTGAACATATGTTGTAGCAAGAATAGCAGGGCCACCTCTATGTAAATACCAGGGGCTGTGCGGTCACAAAAGAATCTCCTGCAGGAGGACCTAATTGAGGACTGCCTAAGAGACCAAGGTTTGCTCGCACAGACAATGCCAGCCAATTGGAAACTGATGTTTAAAAGAGATGCTTTCTTGCGACCAATGGGGCACGGGTGGAGGGTATTAAGGGAGCTTGCAGCAGTGTTCATATGAGCCTGCTGCAGCTTTTTTCATGGACTTCTGGATTCTGTGTCACTGACTGTGTGCCACCTCCACCTCCAACCCCCAAGGGCAGGAAGGGTCAGGGGGTGAGTAGTCCAGGGCATAGGAAACAATATGTAAACATTATATCACATACATTCCATGTATTGAATTATACATGTTTCAGGGCTAGAGACATATTAAACAACTAAAAGTATTTGATGAGATTCAGCAATTATATGAAAATTTAACCATGTGTTTTGAAATAACTGATGCTTTGGTAAGACCAAGAAATATAAAACTCATTCGCCACAAACTCCCTGTAAGTGTACAGAAATGAGTACTGTGACTTAATGCTATATGGGAATTTAAAGAACTCAAAGAAAAATGTTGTATTCATACCCAGGACGATAACGTCAAGAAGACATGAATTGAAAATTCTTAGATCATGAAAAACTGTTCAGAGAATTGCCCTGCCAGGCTAGTCCAGCAACATAGCCTGTCTGGTTTGTAAGATTTTCATTCTCAGTGAGTGTTTGTGCAGCTATCAAGAATGACTTTATAACGAGCTTTCATTCACTGCTGCCCCGTACCAGCCAGCTTGCTGGCTCCCTAGCACTTTAAGTGCCAATAAGCTTTCTTCCTTAAATATTTTATGGCTTTCTCCATCTTAATAAACCACAGCCTATCCCTTGTTCTTCAGTCACAGCAGAGGCTGTTCTTGCCTGTGGATGTGTACTCTGGATTGTGATCCGATTCTTCTATGTAAGCTACAAATAAAACCTCCTTCACTGGAGACTCCCTTATGTCTTTATCTAAGATTATTTGTAGCAGGACGAATCTGAGTGAAAAGCAAAAAGGGGCCTTTTAAACCATAGAGAACCGTATTGGCCACTTTAAACTATACACCGTTTTGGCCAGAAAGTGAAAAGTCTTAGCCTTGACACATACTCCCTCCTAACTCATCTTTGCTGAATCTCTATGGGGAAGGCCAATCTGTGTCTAACTTCTTCACAAAAGCTTTTCTTAAGAGTCAGGTAATGAGTGTTTCTGGTTGGGCATGTCATGTCACTGAAGGAGTCTTAGCACAATAGTCCATGATTCTCCAATTACCTTTTCAGAAATGGTAGGAATAATCCAACCGGAAGGTGAAACCTTAACTCTCCCAACTGGTGTGAAATTGATCACTTCCTTTGTTCTGAGTGATACTTTTCCTTCCAGAAAAAAAGAAAAAGCCAAATGAATTTAAATGCTGAACTGACACTCTGGAGATTCAAGTACCAATAGATGGATATTTTCTAAGCAAGGGCAATATAAAGTCTGTGGTAAAAATTAAAATGCCTTCATCAAATTGTTTAGTAAAGCCAGAGTCACATATCTCCAGTGGTGTATCACACGGCCTCACCCACAAATTTGAGACTGCAGAAGTTTCAGGCTAGTCCCATTTAGGATACTTTTCCCAATATTTGTTATAAGTTCCTGCTTCTTTCTCAGATCATTGTGGGGACTACTCAATGTTAAGATTCAAGTTTTATTATACTTCATATTAGAGAAATATTCATGGTAATACTATCAGTGAGACAAAGTGTTTTATCTTTGCATAAAGGGATCATAATATCATCCAAGGAATAATACAACACAGTCAAGGAGTGTGGCCAATGGTGCAGCTCAGTGGTAGGATACTTGCCTATCACATGAAGTTTTGTGTTCTATCCCCAGGGCCAGCAAAAAGAATTAAGACCGGCCCCCCAAATCAACCAAGCCCTTCTGTTGAGGCTCTGTTTACGTGACACAGCATTAATGAAGTAAGCAGCATGTTTATCTGCTCTTCACCTCTTTGTACAAAAAGAAACTCCTGGGGTTGAGGATTTGGCCCAGTGGTAGAATGCTTGCCTAGCAAGCGCAAGGCCCTAGGTTCGGTTCCCAACTCAAAAAAAAAAAAAAAAAAAAAAAAAAAAGAAAAAGAAAAAGAAACTCCTAGAAAGAATAGACTCTGTACACAACAGTTTAAAATAGTGAGTAAGTGGGTTGGTGTCCCTCTCCCTCCCTCCACTGGAAGTCTTGCCTGGCTACAGGAGTGGCCTCTGCAGTCTCCATATTCCTCATTGTTAGGTGTCTCAGCTAGGGTCACCCACCAAGACTCCTCAAAGTCTCTCCATCCCAGAGTTTGCTCCCACTGAATTCTGTTCTCTCCCAGCCCTCCTGGGACACCTGATCTCCGCCCTGTTTACCTTCCCAGTCCCTCTCCCTCCATCTACTTCAAATGCCGATTTTATTTCTTCTTCTGATTGAGTTCCACGAAACCTCCCTTGGGCCCTCCTTGTTACCAATGACTGATCCAATTGGAGACCCATCCCATGAGAGAGAATCAACCCCTGACACTCTGTTAATGATATTCTGCTATGCTTGCAGACAGGAACCTAGCATAGCTCTTCTGAGAGGTTTCATCCAGCAGCTAATGGAAACAAACACAGAGACCTGCAGCCAAACAATAGGTGGAGCTTTGGGAGTCTTGTGGGAGAGTGGAGGGAACAGGATGAAGGAGTCTGTTTGGTTAAAGACATCACAAGAAGACCTACAGAATAAGCTAGAACCTGCTGGACAGAGCAGGCAACTGAGGAGTAGGAGTGGGCTGGACCTATGCCCCTTAGCACATGTGTGGCAGAACTGCAGCTTGTTCATCATGTGAGTCTCCTGGCAGTTGAAACAGGGCCTGTCTCTGGCTGTGTTGTGGGCCTTTGGATATTTTTCCCATGGCTAGGTTGCCTTGTCTGGCCTTGGTAAGAAAAGATGTGGTTGATCCTGTTGTAATTTGATGTACCGGGATGGGTGGGTACCTAGGAAGGAATGGGGGATAGAGTGTGGGGGTGAGACTGGGAGAAGAGGAGGGAGACTGCTGCAAGCAGACTGTAAAGCAGATAAATAAATGAATTAATAAAGAAAAATAAAATACTTAGTGAAGTCAAACAAAAGAACCAATATGGAAAATAAATGCAATATTTGACTTAAGTAAAAGAATGACGGGCCCCAATTGGAAACTAGCTCACTGGAAGGTCAGGCAAAGACAACCAAGAAGTAGTTCTTAGAAGGGCATGCTTCTCTACTGCCTAACAGTATCAACACCCTGAGATTTTATTGAAAGGAAACTTAAATCTAGGCAACCATTCAAGAACATTTATTCTTAAGAATTTAAGAAGACTATGGCATTGTCTTTAAATGACAAGAAAGTAGTTACCATTTTTAATTGCTAAACATTACCAAAGGCTCTACTTATTCATGTCATTTCAACAATAGGATTAGAGATATATTGCCACTAACAGTGCAGTAGTCAGAACTCTAGGACTTAATCCTAGTATTACTCTGCACTGTTTAAGAGAGAGAATTTAGTGAAAAGATGATATTGAACATTCTCAGTGTCAAGACAAAGAGGGATTAAAGTCATCACTGTAAGTGGCTTAAGAACTAGAACACAGAGTAAGAATAAAAGTTGTGTCTAGGCAGAGTGCTGGTATATTGAAAGTAAATGCCTTGCAGTTTGGAACCCTCTAACATGTGATGTGGTACTCCGGCAAGGTTGTTGAGGAGACTATGACTTGGAATGATTGGAATGTCTATGTCTGACCTTTTAAAAAAACAGTTTTCTATCTTCTGGCCACAGGATAGCTTTCTGTGATTCTAACAGAATCTTGAGTATTTAGATGTGACAGGAGGCAGTCTGCTGCCCAACATGTGGCTTCTGGATTCAAAGCAACAGATTTCCTGGTGTGCCTTTTTAAGTTTGATGGAAGGACAGGAAGTGATATAAAACCACACATGTGTCTTTTGTGAAAGAGCTCAGACATGCCTGGCATCTAGCACAAAATAAAAGCACACCCTCCTGATCTTTGCTTTTAGTCTACTGGGAGAATTCAACTCTTTCCTGTGAACACCTTCAGTACCTATAATTCCTCCAACCTCTTACAGTCTCCATTTAAGCTGAACAGAAAGACAGAAATTTCTAGCCTGGGGTCAGTTTGAAAGTGTCATCAACAGAATTTGGGCCACAGAACAGTTTCTTGCCAAAGAGTAAAAGAAAAACTTTCAATGAAGAAAGTTTTCAAGCTTCTGGAGATATAAACAGCTTTTCTTTAGAGAATTTAGCTGTCGGGATGCTGTTATTGAATGTGATTCATTTAATAATTATATCCTCAACACCATATCCTCTGGTGACCACAAGTCAATATATATTAATAAGATACTCTAATTTTATCTAAGGCAAGTGCTTCTAGGCAAAGCAAAGCTGTTCTTCTGTTTAATTATCTATAAGAAGTTGAATCACTTTATTCATGTCTTTCCAGCCTTTTTCTTTGTCCTTCTGTAGGCAGGGGCTCCTCCTTATATCCTACCTTTGTCCTCTTGGTACAGACCTAGCCAAGATCTTTCCTGCAATCACTCCCAGCCTTCTGCTTTTAGTCTATCTCCATTCCTTTGTGTCAGTCACTAATGTGCAGACACACTTTCTACCAGGGATCCCCAGTGGCACACTGGGCTGGGACTCACTGTCCTAGCCTCCATTATCATCATTCTCCAGCTTGTAGGAGGCCCTTCTTATACTCCCACCTCTATTTCCTAGGAACTGTCTCTTGGTAAGGACCCTTGTCCCTATAGCTTCTTCCCACAGCCCCTTCTCACCATTTCCTGTAGCCTATCTCCATTCCTTTCTCTTACCTACCTGCATAAATACTCTATACCAGGAACCAGGAACTGACCATACTTGATTAGGATCCAGAGAGGGCAACAATAGCAAAGAATGAAACACCTGTCCAAACAGACAAGAGCATATATTACCACCAAGAAACCCCAAACACCATAATTTCAGATGCCTAGATGACAGTACAAAAATACAAACTTAAACAGCTCATAAAATACGTGTCTTCACCGGAATCCGTTAACTCCACTATAGTAGAACCTGAGAGATGAAAAATATAACTGACACACAAGAAAAGGACTTCAAAACGATATTTATGAATATGTTCAAGGAACTTAAAGAGAATATGAATAAATCCCTTGAGGAAGGCAGTGGGAACATAAAGGAACAGTTGAATAAAACAACAGAAATAATTCAAGACATGAAGGTAGAATTTAAAAATAGACATACTGAAGAAAATCCAAAGTTAGACAAAACCTTTCAAAGGTAAGTCTTACTAACATAGTATAAGAAATAGAAGAGAAATCCTCATACATCATAGATAAGGAGGAAGAAATACCTCAGTCAAAGACAATACTAAATCTAAAATGCCAGGGATTAAAACATTTAGAAAATCTGGGACACTTTGGAGAGACCAAATTTATGAGCAATAGGGATAGAAGGATAAGAACCCAGACCAAATGTACAGAAAATATTTTCAACAAAATCATAGAAGAAAATGCCCTCAATCAAAAGAAGAAGGTGCTCATCAAAATAAAAGAAACATACAGAACACCAAACAGATAGAACCAGACAAATTTTCTCAAAACACATAATTATCAAAACATATACAGAAAAATTGATATTAAAACCTTGAATATAAGAAGACAAAGTAACATGTAATGGCTGGCCCATTAGAATATCAATGTCTACAAAAGACAGTAGAAGGAAAATTTCAATCTGATAAGGTTAGCCACACCCTAGAAGACACAAGGAATAAAGAAAAAAATAAATCAAAGTGGGTGACCTATAGTATGGCTACAAAGTAACATGAATCAATAAACACTACTTATTGATAACTTTCAATTAGAATGGTCTCAATTCCCTCATAGAAAGACACAAGCTAACAGGTTGGATTAGAAAACAGGATCCAGGTTTCTGATGTATTCAAGAAACGCTTTTTAGCATGAAAAATAGAAATGTTTCAGAGTAAAAGGATAGAAAACAGATTTCAAACAAATGTACCTAAGAAGCAAGCCATTGGGGGAATTTTAGTATCTGACAAAATAGACATAAAACCATGAATCTGAAGACACAGGGAAGAACACCACAGACCCATCGAAGGAAAAAAAAAATCTACGAAGAACATACAGCAATTCTAAACATTTATTCATTAAGCACAATTGTACCATCATCAAGGCAAAGTGACAGCCTCAGAGTGTTGAGAGATTAGCAGAATATGTTAAGAACTAAGAAAACTAAACATCAAAACAGACCAACTAATCGAACAAACACACAAACAAGCAAGTAACCCAAATAAAAGTTAAGCTACAAAACAGTGCAGATTTCTCAGAAGATGTAACACCAATGCCTGAGAAACCCTTTTAAACATCCGCATAGCATCAGGGAAAAGCATTTTAAAACTGCATTGAGATTTCTTCTCAGAGTGCTTAAGAGTAACAAAACAATTTACAACCCAGGATGGCAAGAATACGGGGAGAAACACTTATTTAGTGCTGTTGAGTGAAAACTAATGAATGGCCACTATGAAAATCAGTGTGGTAGTTTCTCCAGAGAACTGAGTATAAATATACTTAAAAATTCAGCTAAATTATTCTTGGGCATATGCCCAAAGAACTTTATACAGTACTACTTTATACTACTGAGTCACTCCCTCATCCATGTTCACCAATGAAATATTAATGTACATTTACAGAATGTAATTCAGTTGTTAAGAAAAATGGAATTATGCAGTTTACATGTAAATGGATGTAGCTAGAAAACATAGAAGTGAGGTAACAAGACCCCAAAAGGTTTTTCTCTTAAATGTGGATTTTAGCTTTTAAATCTTTAATATTTTCCTTCAATCTGAGTAACCAAAGAGGTTAGGTACCTAGTGAGGGATTATGCAGAAGAAGAATATCTCCCAAGGAAAAGGAAATACAATTAATTGTTATGCAAAGATGTAGAGTTAGTAGGGTCCTGTGTCTGCACTTACCCCAAGCCACAGGAGTTCCCAAGCCTGTAGGGAAGCCAGAGGACACTGCTAGACAGCCAGAGCTGCAAGGAGGCTGGGGCGGTCTGGTTCTCAGGCTCTCCGACATCCAGGTGCTGCTGGCTGGGAGCCAAGGAAGAGCTGAGAATGGAGTGGGGACCCCATGGGCTGGATCTAGCCTGGGGCTGAGGCACAAAAGAGGGGGGCACCTGGCTGGTCCCCTTTGGGGAAGTCCTTGGCTTGCTGGGTGCAGGCTGCAGACTTGCATTTGGTTGGGTGGTGGCCTCTGCTGGGAGCGCAGAGGCCTACGGGAGACTAGACTCTATAAGGAAGGCCTTCTCCATGGCTCCTTACAGCAGATCCTGATGAAAAGAGGCAGTTCATGGCTTTAAGGCATTATTGTCATGGAGGAACGTGGATGAGTTAAACCATGCCCCACTTTTCAGGGTGAGACTGAGATGAAATACTTTTTGCATGGAGGAGTGTCTAGGAAGGAAAGGGTATTGGTTAAGCCTTTAGGTACCTCATTCAAATGGAGATCTTGACCACAGGTCACATCCTCTAGATGTGGAGGGGCTTGGGGCATTGCCCTTACAATGCTGATGGCCGCAGATCTGGGTAGTGGGGGTGGGCTGTGGCCACTGAGAGGGGCCTGATGCCCAGGAACAGGTGACGTGCTTACCATTCCTTCAAGGTGTCCTGGGTTTTAAGCCTTAGCTCAACTGGGGACCAAACTACCTTTCATGGTCCCACAGAAAGTCAGGAGGAAACTGAATATGAAAATTAAATAAGGAGAGGGATAGAATAAAAAGTGAAACGTGAGAGGGATAAAACAATATGGAAACAATATTGAAAAATATAAATGGAGTCACCAAATAATAGGGGAGTCAAAGCCACAATTAAACATCTTTTGCCACCAAGTAAAACCATCAGTACCACCGATGGTTTATAACTTATTAAGTCCTTGGCCAAAAGGCCTCATAGAAACCTTCAAACATCACTGTCAAATGTATTAGTTACTGCCCACATGTAAAGATATATCTCCACTGTTAAACAACACCTGCCTATGGTATTCATAAAGAAGTAGAGCTGGTGCCTGACTAGTAGCTTTACCACTACTGACTAGAATTTCTGGTCCTGGAACATATTTTGTGCTCTATCAGAGGAGAAAGGTAATCATCAGTATCTCCTAAGTACAGAGATTATGACCTAAAATAGTGGCCTGCCTGTAAGATATGCTGATGTAACTGTGGTACAGATGTTACGGGAGTAAACAACCACTTTCTTGTTAGACTTAAGAACCATTCTTTGAGATGGAGCCTATTTCTCACACTGTTGAAATGTTCAAGAACCTGAGATGAGGTAAGTAATTGGCTTAGGGGAAGGCTTTATACCATACCAATAAAAAGGCTCCTGATGGTATATTGCTGTAACCAAAGATTAATGCCCTCATCAGAGAAGCTTATACTTGCAGTTTATTTGAACAAATACAAAGAGTCCCATGTAGCAGTAAATAATAAAAAAAGGAACACCCTTTCACACTAGTGCCAGTACTGTTGGGCCACATGGCAAGAGCGGGATGTTTCCATCTCAACAGACTCTTTGGCCCCGAGCTCTCAAAACATCGTCACTCAACTCGCTAAGTTCCCAGTTTCCATCCATGCTACTGTCAGCTACTCTCTGGGCCCTGCTGCGATCTCACAGCCATGGCTAGCCCCAGAAATGGCCATCTACCTAGTTCCCACGGTGGATCACTGCCATACCAGTCCCATGCAGAGACTGCCTACTCTGCTTATACTCACAGCAACCCAGTAAAATCAAAACTCTAGAGGCTTATAATTTATCAATTACATTTATATCAGTAAATTCTCACTCCACAAAAAGTCCACACAATGAACTCAGAGTCAATTAATATTGATATAAACTGCCCACCTAGATAAGACAAATTGTCCTGTAATTATCCATCTCTTACAAAATTTTCTTAACTACCTGTGGCTATTTAAAGCCACATAGGGGTGGTTCATCCTTCTCCTCCTCCACCTTTGTTTTTTTTCTCCTTCTCCTGTCTCTCCTGCCTCTCAAAAACTCTGCCCCCACCTTTCCTTTTCACTGTCCAATCACAGGTTTTGCCTTATCTTGTGCCTGCCCTCACCTGCATATAGACATCAATCTAGAGTCCCATAAGTGGACAATATACAGAAAAATGAGAAACTTGGAGCGCTCGTACCTAAACAGGATATCTTCATAAAAGCCCTCTCTTAAGGCTCAGATATTTATTTGGAAGAGGAGACAGAGAGATTGTAAAAGCTTAGGTAACCCTAAGGAAATAAATAGTGCTTCCAGACTCAGCAGAACGGATGCACGTGTGAACTCACAGAGAATGTGGCAGGCAGCACACACAAAACATGGTCAAGCCATACAGGATACCAGTGCTGGAAGGGGGAAGTGGTCACTAGCTGGCAAACCCTAGCCAAGATATTATCTACAAGTTATACCCAATGCAAAGGAAAAATCAGTTTTCTCCAAAGGAGTCTCACTGGATATATGTGTGTGTGTGTGTGTGTGTGTGTGTGTGTGTGTGTGTGTGTGCACGCGCGTGTGTATTATTGTCTCTTGGCTTTTTTATTTTTACTTCTGTTTTGGATTTCATAGTGTAGTTTTTATTCACTTCTTGATTTTTGTTCCACTTTGTTTTTCTTTTGTTTATCTTCTTTAAAGAGAGCTAGAGTGAAAGAGGGAGAGAAAGGTAAATAACAAAATGTTAAGTAGGTAAGGAGGATCTGGGAGAAGTTACAAAAGAGAAAACATGACTAAAATGTATTGTAAATTTCTAAACATTTTTGATAATGTTATTCAATTACAGTGTATCTCTCTTCCCTTCATTCCTGGAAACTCTTCCATATACTCCTCTCTCTCTTCTCCTTCAAGTTTAGAGCCTCTTTTCCCACCAATTGTTATGCTATATAACTTGTTGATCCATATGTTACTTATGTGTTCTCAAGAGGAGTGGCACTGGACAACCAATTGCTCTGTTATTCCTCAGACAGAACTACCTTTCCCATTCAGAGCTCTAAGCAGTTCCCTATGGTTCTCTGTGTAGAGTTGAAGCCTCATGAACTTCTTCTTTCCCAGTTTGTCATGTTCATTGGAGTCATCTGCTCATGCTGGTGAGACTTTAGACTTTATGGGTATAGCTTCTCATGTTACTGTGCAATATAATCTCACAGTAAAATTGCTGGTTCTCTGGCTCTTAAAATCTCTCCTCCCTTCTTCTACAATGTTCTCTGAGCCTTAGGTACAGGAGTGTATTGTACTTGCATCTTTTGGGACTGGGCTCAACAGCTCTGCATTTTGATTGTTCTTCATATACTGAAGCAAGAAGTTTGTTTTTGCTTTTTAATGAGGGGTGAAGACTACACTTCTCTGTGTGTATAAAGACAAATTGTTATAGAATGCTAATAGGGATTATGTTGGTTTAGTAAATTGGTGGTTATAGAATTTCTTTCAGTAACCATGACTTCACTAGCACCGAATAGTTATGTAGGTGTCTGGTATCTCTCTTGGTGAGCAGGTCTTAATTCCAATTAGATAACTGTTGGTCACTTCCAAAATTTGCGGGCCACTAGTGCACCCATAAAGTTTTTAGGATATATTGGTCATTAATGAGGTTCATAGTGATAACAGTAGAGTAAGATTGCTGGTTGCCTCACTCGTTTGGAAGCTTCGATGGCATAACATGAAAACCAGTCCTCATGGATCGGGCTGTGAGTTCAGCTCCAGCTCAGGGGTTACTGAGTCAGGTTTCCTGAGCGTGCAGTGTATTCCAGAATAAGGACTTATCTTCTACTTCTGAAAAGTCACCAAATACATCAATAGGCTGTATATGTTAGGACTCCCTTGGACTGTCTTGGCCAACAACTCAAAAGTGGGCTTCTCATATCTGGGATTGTGGGTGTTTTTGACACTTCGAGGAATTACTATCAGTATATAATGTACATCATTCATGCATAAATATACATAAATAGTTTTAATAATGTTTTTACTGAAAATTAAGAGAATTTGAATCAAAGGCCTTTGCTTCCTGATTAAAAATTGAGTACCAGATTTTTAGAAAGCCTGCCTGTCTCAGACTCGGTGACCAAAATTTTTCAGAGTATAAGGTCCCACTTTGTGGAAGAATAATGCATCATAATTTTTAAAGTCACAAATGAGGAAACTGAGATAGCTGGTTAGTGAACTACTGCAACAGTCTTCCCTGGAATATTTTCTTGATTCTTTGGGGTCTGATGCCAAGCAAAACAAAGTAGGTAAGATCAAATCCATGACCTCCTTCCTCTCTGTACCATTGAAACCAACTGCTGTGTTTTATAAAAATAGAGAGAGATGAAAATATGTTTGGTGGATTTGCAGTCAGATGTGGGGGATGGGGGTGCCTCTGGGGGCCCATGCTGAGGCATCCCTTCCCCATAAGGGACCAGCCACATGGAGAGTATAGTATAGAACAGAGTTTATTCAGGGCATGGGGAGGGTAGTTAAGGGAGTAGAGACAGAGAAAGGGAGGCACACACACACACACACACACACACACACACACACACACACACACCCGGGGCTGGGGGAAGAGTAGAGGCTGGTCATGAACACATGGAGAGAGGGGGGATAGGAAATCCAGGGGGAGCAGGAGCAAGAGGACAGGGCAAGAGCAAGAATTCAAGAGAGAGAGGGGATGGGGAAAGCAGTCCCTTTTATAGTGAGTCAGTCATACCTGGCTGTTGCCAGGTAACTGTGGGGTGGAGCCTAGAATAAATGCCAATACCAACCATATGAGACCATTGGTGTTTGATGTGGCCTACAGAAAGAAGGGTAGTGACAAAGTAGAATCCCCCTTTCTTCACAGCCCAGCCTCCTCTTTCTGTTTTGATTGCTTTCTTAGTTAAGGTTTTAGTGCTGTGAAGAGATGCCAAGACCAAGACAACTCTTTAAAGGCAAGTATTTAATTGGGGCTGGCTTACCATTTCAAAGGTTCAGTCTGTTATCATCATGACAGGAAGCATGGCATTGTGCAGACAGATGTGGTGCCAGAGGAGCCAATATTTCTACATCTTGATCTGAAGGCAGCCATAAGGAAGCTAACTTCAGCACTAGGCGGAACCTGATCGCAGAATGCTTTAAAGCCCACTTACACAGTGGCACAGTTCCTCTAACAAGGCCACACATTCCTATAGTACCACTCCTTATGGCCAAGCATAAGGATTCAAACTCATGAATCTATGAAGCCATCCCTTTTCAAACCACCACAACTGCTGACTGAGATTCTAGAAAATACAAAAGCACATATGTAATTTATAGTACTTTTATTTTGTACAATGCTGGTGTCAAATTCTATTCCACTCATGGAAAGAAATAATGATTAGATTTCAGATGTAAGAAATCCAGCTAGAAGACTATGGGAAAACTTGAGTATCTCCTAGGACAGATGCCTCTATGTCAATAGCGGACAGGGACTTTAACTTCACCCTGTCCTCATTTGAAATCTGGAATTTGCTTTCTCTGCACTTGTGACCTGTTTAAAATAATAGTAGGAAACATAAGCACTAACTTACAAAACAAATGAGCCTTTAGTGAAATTAGGCTTTAGTGAAAGCTGAAGTCTTCCAGATGATTTTCCATAATCTCCTTCACTAATCCAATTGGTTTACTTGATTATCCTGATTGCGAGATATTGCTAACTCATTATACTTACTGAGCTTTCCTTATCATAGATCTCTAATGCCTTTATGAACAAATATCTATAGCATTATTCTTGACACAAAATAAACTCTTCATTTCTTACAAAGGAGGAGAAAGAAGAGAAAGGGGGCAAGGAGGATAAGAGATGGGGTAGAAGAGGAGGGTGCATAATGATTGGTTGACTTGGACATTATGAGGATGTCAATCATAGATGGACACAGGAAATTTTAAAGTGAAAACAAATATTTAAGAACCATCCATTAAATACCATGTTGCTATAACAATATAAGAAGAAGAATACAAGAAAAGCAAGTTATACAGGTAGAACTGAGAGGGCTTTGTAGCTTGCATCAAAATTTCTGTTAAGTAAGTTGTAAATTATTCTAGACTCGTCTATTTAATGAGTCTCAGCAAAAGAATATGAACTAATTAATACTTTAAAGAGGTCTTTAGTGGCAAAGTAGAGAATATTCTTAGAGAACCCCTCCTAGAGATAGTGGTCAAATTGAGTCTGCTATGGTCACATAAGGGATAGAGTAAAGTTTGAACTAGTCTGGAAGAAAGAAAGATTTCTGAATATGAATATGGAAGTGAAAATATACAAAACCCTTAATTGTATTCTGTTTGTTCAAAAACTAGCTATCTTATAAGAGTCAAAAATGAGTGGTTTACAATGAATGTAGGAAAGCAACTTAAAATGCAACAATAGCCTCTGTGAGAAGGAAAACAAAGATGGACTTCATCTGGTTTCAGGCACTGTAAAACAAATAATGTTCAAAAATAACACTAGCCACAGGAATTCCATAGAGGAGGAGCTTATCAAAGGCAGCATTGCCACACATCCACTTAGATAAGCTAGATTCCAAAATTCAAATGGTTATAACTTCTACTCTGAGTTTGATATCCTGAACAAAATGTAAAGTGTTAACTTTAAATTCTTAGTAAAAAGATAGGGTGTTGGACATGCTGACTATGAATTTATGGCAAGCCAAACTCTGATGTCTCTACTCAGGAGAGACATAAGCTCCAGAATACCACAGACCATCACTCTCCGTTGAGTCAACGTTGCCCATCCTAACTCACCTTACAGATCTGATTGACTGGCCCTAAGTCCATCCTTCAGTATTCTTTAGACCCAAGTATTTTCTTTTGGTCCTGCAACAAAAAGATACAGTACAAAAAGGACAAAATAATAAAGCAAAACAGAAAATCGGGGAACAGAATGTTCTAGTTGCACATCTCAATGTATGCTGTGTCCTAACTCAGTTTTGGAACACCTACTATGAACAGATCACAGTTGTAACATCTACCAGTCCGGCATTTTTCTGACAGTGTAAAATCAGAGAACAAGGTAAGAATAAAATCTAGCCAGCAACCAAATAAAACCCTTCAGCTTTGGGAAAGCTGCTGGAATTATTAATAGGGAGAAAAGCTTAGCAACATTTAGAAATGCATTATTTATTAAGGAGCTGTCAGTGGGGCTCATAGAAGGCAGGACATGAGTGAAAAATATGCTTGCTTGGGTTGAGTCTATTACTGCAGACAGGCCTACGAAGAGCTGGAAACAATGAGGCATCAATCTGACTCTCAGGAAAGCATTTGTTATGACAGCAACTATCATAGTGATTTTAAGTGAACGAATCACGCTATGTGGTGAGAGAAACCAGAAGTAATTAAAGAAGAGGGTTTGCTAACAGTCTGAAAAATGGATCCCAACCTGCTTACCATCAGGACAGTGAGGGACAAGTTTGTACCAAGGACCACATGGCTTTCTCTTTGGAAGAAAGAATCCAAATTACTAGTAGTTTTCTAAGCAGTTACACAACATCTTCCATGATTTCTCTGAATGGTTTCATGTCTAGTAATGGTTATTCTACACTAGTGTTATAGAACCCTAGCCTCCAAACAAAACAGCTGTTCCTGTCTACATCAGGTCAGTTGAGATTAGTTTGAAGAGTCTTTGGACCCTCAAGATCAAGTCTGTTGGGTGTTTTTCATAAAGAAAGGGGAGTCGGGGGGCCACTGCATTTTTGTCTCTCTCCAAGTTGTATATAATTCTCAAGTTTCACATGGTCTTCTGGTCCTGGGAAATGCAAATGCAAGGTTATATAGAGTGTGAAAAGGTAACAGTAGCTATGGGAACATCACCTATGCGGATGTGGGTTTTTTTTCTCTTTTGTGAGGCAACTGCCTTGAGTCACTCACATTGCTGCAAATAACCCCTCATTCATGCTTTGTGAGTAATTGTATCCTGGTGTGTCATTGGTGTTCTATGTGTGTACAGACATATAAGTCTACCCAGGAAAAGTTCATTGAAACAAGTAAGATAGATGTTTAGATTAAATTTGGAAGATAGACCTGAAAGATTGTCACTATATCTATACCCATTTATCCATGAGGAAAACTATAGGAGAAAAATTAAGTAACTTATCCAACGTTATAAACCTAGGAAGTTCTAAACTTAAGATCACATCAAAAATCTTTAGACAACCTTCAGGCCAACCTGCTATTCACTCTACCAAAGCTTCTTCCCAGATAACCCTAGTTTGTACTAAGTTGACAAAAAAACTAACCAGCATATGTGCCAAACACATTGTGGACTGAATCATATCTGCAGTGCTCTTCAAATTCTTCACATAACTATTATTTCTGGAGATTTGCTGTCTCTATCTATATATAAGATTATGATAATTATAGAGTTGAGGTGAGAATTAACATAAATAAGTTAATGAAAATAATGTCAAATGAGTCGCTCTTTCTTTAATTAAAGATTGCTTTGGGTCAATCAGTTGGGACCCAAGCATTCACATGGTGTTAAAACCTTGTCTGAAAAGCAGTTTCTGGGCTGTCTTTACAATGCACAGATTTACACCTTGACATTTGAAAATGTTAAGTTAATAGGTGATCAGTTCTACAAATTAGCATCTTTGGAGGTGATGCTAATCAATGAAAGGACTTAGTAGGGTTAGTTTAATGGAGGTGTTATTTGGCATTGAAGAAGATGTGATAAAAATGGCTTGGTATCTGATTTTCTTTTTACTCATTTATCATGTCATTATTAAAGCAAACTTAATAGCTCTAATTAAGCTCTTTGATGCTATGACTTTTTAACAGACTGATAATCATGTTATTACAAAAATTATGTTAATAACAAGGCTAGGCATTTTAAAAACAGATGGTTAAAACCAATAATAATTAAATGGTGACTATACCCCTGTATTTCTAGATAAGATGTGAGGTAGGGTAATGATTTTATGAAGAAAAAGATTGGTGGTCTTAGCTTTATACAGGGAAAGAGGCTTTCAACTTAAGGTAACTTGATAAGATTCCCAAGGAGAGAAACAAAAAAAATGGGAGACAGTCCGTGTGGTTAGAAATATGGAATGTGTTCCCATATGAGGTACAAAATTGCAGTCCCTCCAGTACAGGCATATGAGTTTAGCTACATCAAGAAAGGATATATGCACAGTAAAATCATGAGTAGAAAAACATAGTATGGAATTGAGGATCTTTTATTCTAAGATCAAAACTCACAATATGGACAGAAGAAAATATAAGTAGCAATGATAGACTGCAGCTAAAGAATTTGTATCAGATATGTATAGGAAAGATAAAGAAAGGGATAGAAAAGATCAGGAAGGGCTGAAAGGTGGTGGAGAGCTGAAGAGCGGAGATGGGAAGAAACAGAGGGACTTAAGAAAAAGTCAGGAAAGGAAATAGAGCACATTAATTTGACTCAGTCCCAAAGGTGACAGATGCTACTTTGAACATGGAGTAGATCTGAAAGGAAATGGAACATGTTTCCCCATGGCTGTGGGTTATGCTTCTAGGACTTGTCTTCATAACACAGTCATGCAAAAGTGACGGAGATATTTCACTGTGGCCATACATGGGGCATATTAACATAGTGAAAGCCATTACACACATCCAAATTGGTGTCAGTGACTGAAATCTGAGCTGAAAATTAACAAGAATAAATGGGATATGACGAAAGGTTGAACTTCATCATTTTATAAATGACAGATATCACTATTCTCCATCGGGATATGAATTATGACACTATAAAAAATAAGAATTGCTAGCTCTTGTCAGGGTTGAAGGACCCATAGTTCTAAATAAAGTCAGCTTAAAAATCTAGATTTTTTTTCCTGTTGTTAAAATTAAAGACACAGCACGTCAGAAAGGAATTTGGTAAGTACCCTTGATGTGAATAAGTACTATGCTGCCCATTAGTATTTTCATTATTACACATGATAGAATAGATAGATGGGCACAGTTGTAACTATGGGGATCAAGTGAACAGAGCACATTCAAGCAGCAATATAGGTTGAAGAATGGCATATACTAATCATTAACTTTAGCTGAGGAAAGGTAGCAAACTACAAAAGTATATATGTAGTCGTCTCTGTTTGGCAATCTTACAGAAAACCATGACTTTCTAATTTTTCAAGCTCCAGATATGTAAAATTTGAAAGTACTAATTTCTACCAAGGTCTAAAATTACCAGATCATTTTAATTAATTTGGTTTCTTCTGGCTACCACATTTAAAGAGTAAAGTGATGAAATGAGTTTATGCATAATGGACAAATTCTGATGAACATGTTTAGAAGAGAGACTTAAAGAACAAAGATACAAAGTTGCAAAACACCATCAGATATTCTAATAATGTCAAAGACACTTAACATAGAAGTTGTCTCTTTGTTTCTTTAGAAGAAAAGATTGGAATGAAAGGATTAGACTCCCATTTTATGTTTTTAAATTGTAAAGGAGTACCTTCCATTTTGAATTTTATAGGCATTGTATAAACTGTCCATGAGATATTAGTCACTGTCTTAGATGTAGTAGGCATTGTTGGAAATTGATCCTAAGTGTAAAAGGAAAACTTAAGCTCTAAGTTTTCTAATTCTGTAATTTCTGATTCTATACATGAATGTAATTAAGATTAGTGGTGTTCTTGTTTGGTGTGTAAACTGGCCAGTTCATTCTCAACTACCCTCTAAGAGCCAGTTGGCCAGTCATAAATTTGCATACAGATTACACAGAGGTCATGATCACGGAAAAACCATGAATTCAGTATAAACTCTTCTATTGAAATATCTGGCCTACCCATAATGACTTTGCTTAGTTATGAAAATAAAGGTTTTTGTTTTTCCACTATGACACTATCCCAAACAATTTGCTTTCTCTTTTGTTTGTTCTGATTTATCCCTGTTTCTAGCTCTGTGCTGCCTAAATTAACTGACCATTCCAATTCAAAATGAGAAAAACATGTTTATCTTCTGAGCGAATTGCCTAGATAGTGAAGAATTGAGTCTGGTTTTGTGATTCCCTCCCTAAGCAAAGTTAAAATGTTTTGTGCTTTTCCATTTAAGGACTTAATGCTTTTCAGATAAAGTGATTACAAAGTTTTGTGTGTTTAATTAATTTACAGCTAAATTACTCCAACCCATTCTCTTCTCAGTGAATGGGGATAGCTAAGGTTAAGACAGAAAGGAAGGCTTTCTTTTTGAACATTAGACAAGAAAAGACCAATGGGGTTATTGATTTTCATTTCATCATTTTAAAGCTAAAGAAATGAAATCTGAATGAGTTCTATAACTTATCTAAAGTGCTCACATTAGCCAGCTGAAGAGCCAGGGCTTGTGCAAGGTCTTCTAAATCCAACTCCATTGTGCTTTGTCCTCATTAATAATACTCCTGTGCTATAGTAATTTTCAAATACCTTTCAAATGAGGAAAGTGAGACTTAAAGATTTTAAACATAATCCAAAATGGCTTCAACTTGCCCATATAAGTCAAATCACTTGCCTCCTCAATTTTGTCTTCTATCATGGACTGGCACAATTCATGCAAACTCATGTGCTTATCTCCCATTGCCACATAGCTAACTGGATGTATTATTTGTAGCTCAATATGCCAATATAGGAATTTCAACTTCTTCACCCATTCTGTGAATCTTAGTTCTGAATCTTTAGCTGTAAGCACATAGTCTGAGGTAACCATGGAAACCAGAAAAGTAAAAAGGACTACAGCAGGAATGGAACTACAGAGGGTGGGCTGGTAGAACACAGGTGCTATGAAAGGGGAATTGTGGGAAATGAGAGTAAGAGCTTGAACTGGAAAGGGTAGTGTCTTAGTCAGGGTTTCTATTCCTGTACAAACATCATGACCAAGAAGCACGTCGGGGAGGAAAAGGTTTATTCATCTCACTTCCACACTGCTGTTCATCACCAAAGGAAGTCAGGACTGGGACTCACGCAGGTCAGGAAGCAGGAGCTGATGCAGAGGCCATGGAGGGATGTTTCTTACTGGCTTGCTTCCCCTGGCTTGCTCAGCTTGCTTTCTTATAGAACCCAAGACCACCAGCCCAGAGACGACACCACCCACAATGGGCTGGTCCTCCCATCTTGACCACTCATTGAGAAATTGCCTTACAGCTGGGTCTCATGAAGGCATTTCCACAACTGAGGCTCCTTTTCTGTGAGAACTCCAGCTTGTGTCAGGTTGACACACAAAACTAGTCAGTATAGGTAACATGGGAGAAGGATTCACAGAAAGGTGTAAGGGTGGAGGTAAATAACACTAAAGATGTCTGGAAAAACCATAGGTAAACATATTGTGTGTTCATTTGAAAGTAAAAATATAATATTTAAGTATATACATGTATCTATCTATCTATATATATAATGAAGTTATGACACTTGGGAGATGACATTGCTCCCCAAAGAACCATAGACCATCTAACAAAAGCTTCAGTGCCAGACATAGGAAGCTTCCCTTTGAGTTGCTGGTGAACTGGTCAGTCTAAGAGACTCCCAAACCAGGAAAGGTCATTGCCTTTGTCTTTGGTTGCCTCCTTAAAACATTTTGTTGTTATGTTTATAAAGTTTATTTGTTTTAGACTGTCAAAAAAAGGTTGTGACAAAGACGTAAAATGTTTACTAGACAAGTAAGCAAAGCCACCTTCTCGTATTCTTTCTATCACACTTCAAAGTGTAATTAATATTATTACCTCTTAAGGCTGTACCTGCTGTCCTCAAACCTGCTGTCATTTCTCCAGGAAGAACTGTCCTTGACAAGGGATTTGGCCCTGGGCCCTGGCCTGTGGCCAGCCTTCTGCTTATTTTCTGGAACCTGCCGGGTGATGTATTGTTTCCACATTCAGCATTGTTTAATGTTCATACACCAAACACTAATTGAGGTTTCCAGGAGATTATTCTCCAGTCTATCTCCGAGGCAGTGGTGGGCCCAATCTGTCCAAGGTCCCCAAGAAACCATCCATCCAAACGCAAGGATGACTGATTGGCAGTCTGGCTGGAAAATTGCGTGTCCCCCACAAGCCACTTGGCCTTGGAATCGTTGGTCTTGAAAGCCCACATTTTAGAGGAAGTCCATCTGTTAACAAACAGATTCGGGCATTTAAAAAACCTGTCCTACATGGCTTCTGTTTCTCTGTAAAGAATAGATAGATTTTTAAAATCAAAGCAGCCGTCATATCCAGGTTAGTGTTCTAGATTGCTGTACCTAAAGAGAGAGCAATAGGTATCGATTGAGTAGATGGAGAACACCAACAATACTAAAATTTTTTCTAAACTTTTCTAAAACTTTTTTTCACATACCACCTTTCAATTATTAAATCTTGGGAAATGAGACCCACCAAATGTTTTTCATATCGGCTTCAGCTTCATCACTTGTAAAATGAAGTGGCTGACACAGGGACTTTGAATTCCACAACCAGGGGCTGGAGAGGGCTCACAGTATAGACTGCACCCTGGGCTGGAGAGATGGCTCAGCAGTTAAGAGCACTGACTGCTCTTCCAGAGGTCCTGAGTTCAATTCCCAGCAACCACATGGTGGCTTACAACCATCTATAATGGGATCTGATGCCCTCTTCTGGTCTGTCTGAAGACAGCTACAGTGTGCTCATATAAATAAAATAAGTAAATCTTAAAAAAAAAATATACACACTGCTCTTGTAAATGATTCAAATTCCATTTCCAGGTCCAGGTAAGCTGAGTTCTCTGTCTTTCTACAGTCCAGGCACATGTACTTCTGTGTGAACACACACACACACACACACACACACACACACACACGCACACGCACACACACACACAATCACACACACACACACACACATACACACACACCACAATTTAAAATAAGAAAATAAATATTTTTAAAATTATTCCACAGCTGCATGTATCCTGTTTAATTCACTCCTCTAGTGATACTGAGTCTCTATCTTTTAACAAGTGCTACATAGC
The DNA here is from genome assembly GCF_021556685.1 of Rattus norvegicus. Classification (NCBI taxonomy): domain Eukaryota; kingdom Metazoa; phylum Chordata; class Mammalia; order Rodentia; family Muridae; genus Rattus; species Rattus norvegicus. The sequence continues at coordinate 22,530,337 of NC_141551.1, read as the reverse complement.
AGAAGTATAATAGCCGAGATGTTCTCCTTACCAGCCTCCTCTGTTGATCTCACATTCCCTTCTCCACCCTGAACAATGGACTGTGTAAGCAAATAAGAACAAAGAAAACTGGCAAATCACATCTGAGAACTGTGTGTCATCACTGAAAAAGCCAATAAGAAGACTGTCTGCACTTAGTGTTCTGACCGATGAACATGTGAATTATTAGCCTAATATTCCCTGAAAAAAGCAAGCCTGAGATGACCACCGGTCCAGATCCAGGCGGTCCAGACAGGGAGCTGGCCTGAAAAGAACACCAGTCCAGCACCAGGCAGACCAAGATGGGTTCCCAGAATGGGGAGCATGCTGGAGCAATGGACTAGAAGAATCCTGCCTGGGACCACAGAACATGGGCAGGAGGGAGTCCAAGACTGATGACTCTTACAAGACCACTTTGAGATGACTACCAGTCCAGCACTGCGTGGGCCTGGGGACATATCATACCTGAGATGACCCCTGCCTTCCAGCAATAATGCTCAAGGGGAGCATAGCAGCAACATTACTACTGCTCAAGGAGGGCATAGCACTCCTGAGATCACTCCTGAGATGACGGCAGACACTCAGAGCTCAGGGTTCTGCTAAGAGGAGCAAGAAAGTGGTGGAGAAATGAAAGAGAAAGAGGAAAAGAAGGATGTGAGTACAATCAACAGTGGCAGAACTGGAGACTGGAGGGCACTGAGAAACAGCCCCATGCAAGATGCTGCTTGGGGCTATAATCATGGCAGAATACTATCCTGTGCAGCCACCAGTGGCCCTACAGCAGCAGGGCTCTGTTTCCAGCAAAGGCTAGGCAGACATCCCTGGTCTAGGCTGCCTCCTGGGGCCCTGCTGGTATCTAAGGGTTATATATAACTTATCCCACCCCTCGTCTGGGCACTGTGTGAGAGTTGTCCCTGGAAGGCATGAAAGACTGAGAGCTGACCCTGCTCCTAGCCAGCTGCAGTACTCAGGGAGAGCAGGCTTCAATATTGTAGATGTTGCAGGTGAACCAGCCCCAGGATGCAAACATGGGAGAGTTGCCCTACTCTCTCATGTGGTAGCATGGACAAGGGAGAGACACCCTCCTCGCTCTAGTTCCTTACTGCCTGTAGCTGGTGGAAGAGCTGGCCCCAGAGGTCCTAAGCCTGGGAGAACTGGCCTGTCTCTCACCAGCAAGCCCTGTACTTTGCTGGCACAGCAAGGTAGAACTAGCCCTAGATTCAGGGGTTTCTGGGGAGCTGTCCCAGAGGGCATGAGAGTGTGAGAACAGATGGGCTGACCAGCTCAGATACTTCTCGGGCTCAGACCCAGGGCTTTGAATTAGCCTACCCCAACATCTACCCCATCAATGAACTGCCAGGGTTTGTGAAAGGGCCTGTCCTACAGATTCAAAACTACAGGATCCCCGTGATAAAGGTCAACAACAAAATATCTGAGAGGAGTCCCAGCAAGGTTCCCAAAATGATAGAGTAGTAGAGGACAGAGGCCTCGGACCAGACAAACGAGTCATTGCAGTGAACATTTGCAAGCAAAGAAGTGTAGACAAAGGGGTATACTGTGGGTCACACTGTGAGACATTACTACTTCTACAGGAAGATTTTTTTCCTCTATTGTCAGGGAGGTTGCAATGTCAAGGACCAGTACCAGAGGAGCGGGGGGTGGGTGGGGTGGGTGGGGGTGGATTAGTGGGTGGGGTGCATGATGTGAAAGTCATGCAATAAAAGGTTAAAACACACACCTATGATTCTGTGAAAGGTGATTGGTTGACATGTATGTTTCATTGAAGAAAGAAGAAAGAAAGAAAGAGAGAGAGAGAGAGAGAGAGAAGGAAAGAAAGGGAAAAAGAAAGAAAGAAAGATAAAAGAAGGAAGGGAGGAAGAAAACAATGAATACAGTTTAGTGTAATTACTCAGTAATAGCACCTCACTTCTAAAAGGCAAAGCAAGAGTAGATTTGGAGTTTTAAACATGCTTCTAATTTTTTTTCTAGAAATGACAGTCTGTGCTGAGCATGCCTGTTGCTTTATGTAATGTTAATCCTCTCTATATCTGGAGTTTACTATATTTTAAATTTCATACTTTGAAATTTTTTTAAAATAAAACCCCAAATGTAAGATGATATCCTTCTGTATTTGACAGTACTCTTGGCCAGCACAACTTTTTGTTCTTGTTATGTGCCTGGGGTATTGATTGATGGTTTTATCCATTGATAGTTATTTGAGGCTTAGAATATATTGAGAGTTTATCATTTGGGACCTGTCACCAATGATTTATGTGTCATGGAAAGAAGTCTGGCCAGTGTTCCAGCATCGTCCACCAGAAGCTCCTTCACACTAAGTGCTTTGAATGCCAGGCATTAATTTATGGAGAGATGAAAATGGAGATCATGACTTTTGTAGATATTGCTCATTATCAGAATACAACAAATAATCTTATGAGGCATAAAATTAAATCTTTTAATTAAAATGATACTATAATTTATTAATGCTTAAAGGAGGTAAAATCTTTTAGTGGCATTTAAATAGATTCATGATGAGGGTCATATACTAGTAAAAAAAAGTCCATGAAGAATATTTTAGTATGGAATTTTATGTTAAAGAGAAAGCTCCCTTTTACCTCTATTTATTTGGTTCACTGAATATTTTATTTGGACACTGCTTAATGTCTTAATATCTTATCTTACAGGAAGGAATCCTTATTGCATCTTTAAATTGTGAAAATTCAGTGTATTTTACACATGCAGGATAGTTTCACTCAGGATGAGTCTGGATTATGGAAAGGTCTCACAAGCTACATAAACTACAGATATTCATGAATATTATTGAGTGAGACTCTTGTTCATATAGCAATATACAAACAGGAAAGCCACATCTAAAAATCTGATGCAGGAGCTATCTGTACCAAAATGCTTTTTCCCATCTGTACATCTGGGTTGAGTTTAAAACACAAATGTGGAGTCTGGTTGGTTGATATTGTTGTTTCTTTCTGTGTGGTTACAAACCCCTTCAGGGTTGTGAGGTTGGAGTGGGTGGGTGGGGGAGAACCTTCATAGAAGCAGGGGGAGGGAAGGTGGAATAGGGCCTTTGCAGAGGGGAAATTGGGAAAGGGGATAACATTTGAAACATAAATGAATAAAATATCCAACTAAAAACCCCACAAATGTGAGGAAAATAAAGTATGAACTACTATAATTAATAGTTAATTAGTTAATAGGAAAATTTTCTTCTGTTTTAGGAAGACTAATGGATTTCATGAGAGCCACCCACAGAACACATTTGGAGGAGGGGGACAATTTGTAGAAGTATGCTATCTCTTTCCACCAAGTGGGTCTCAGAGATAAGCCTCCAATCACCAGGTTTAGTAGTGAACATTTCTTTTTTCTGCCCAGCCATTCACTTGCTAGATCTTCAGTCTTATTCTGCTCAAAAGGGTATACTAGTCAGAATCTAGTGCCTAATGAAAATTTCCTACCTATGGTGAAAGAAAGACTATTTGATTCAAACTTGCTTTCACCAAGAAACATTATTCCATTCAGAGGAAATGACAGAATAGCTGCTTTAAAAAAAATCAATTGTTTATGTAAGGCCCTCCCCACTACCTTTCCAGTTAATGGAATTTTCCTCCTTAATTATTATTTGTTACACACATACGCCTTGCCGAGTCAATTCAGTGTTGCTCATATGCTTTTATATTAAGGTTGACCATTTGGGATTAGATTAACTATTCATGGGTCTCATCATTGGAGAAGACATCTGTAGATCTTCATGTGGGGAAAACTTTTATGAGATTTCTTCCATCCATTCTGAGATGTCAGCTGGTGGTATCATCGTACAGGTCTTGCTAAGTGGCTATGTTGTAAAGATTTCACCTGCCATCTATACAAAACAACCTTGGAGCAGATATTCAAGCCCTGTCTCTTGTCCACACATAATTGTTCCATTTATTGGAGCAGAGCACAAAAATCTGGATGTCCAACAGTTAGAGTTAACTCTTGTAGAAGGCCCTGGAGACCATGTTTTGCAATCCCAAACCTTACAGTCGCTTCTTCCCTTAAAAGCATATTAAGAAATTTCATTTGGGGTTGAGCTTTCTTAGAACAAAGGGAAGGAGCTCTTGATTTTGATTCTAACAAGTTTTCTTTGTTTTGTATGTTTCTTGTTTTATTTTTAAAATGTGTTTGGTTTGTTTCATTTGATGCAAAGCCTGAGGCATCAGCAACAAAAGCAAACATCCAGAAAATCCAGACAAAAAAAAAATCCAGACAAGCAGGATTGTTTCAAACAAACACGGTACAGAAAGACTTAAAACAAAAAAGCCTATGGAATAGGAGAAATTGTTTACAGGCGGCACACACTTTTGATTTCAGTACTTTTGAGGTTGTAGCAGGAAGATGTCGAGGGTATCCATGGATACTTAGCACAACATTATTCCCTCCAAAGCCTAATATGGGCATATAACTCCAAAGTGAAGCATTTATTCGCCTAGCATGAGTATATTGCATATGATATCCAATATAACAAAAATACTTCACAGCTAATAAGGCATTAATATTAAAGATTATAAAAATATATAAGAAACACAATTATTTAATAATATAAAACAATCAACACATTAAAGAATGTACAGAGGACCTGACTGGACATTTCTTTTTTTGTTTGTTTGTTTGTTTATTTCCCTCCCTTCCTTCCTTCCTTTCTCTCTCTCTCTCTCTCTCTCTCTCTCTCTCTCTCTCTCTCTCTTTTCTTTCTCTTCCTTTTGCTCTTACTTTCCTCTCTTTTCTTTTCTTCACCCCCTCAATCCCCATCCACTTCCTCTTCATTCTTCATTTGAGGGAATAAGCTGACTTTGAACTCAAGATCTTCCTGCTTGAGTCCCCAAGTCATAGGGATTGCAATCATGAGCCATGATGCTTAAGAATTTATCCGTTTTATATTCAGTTTTTTTCTCTTCTTAAAACATTTACCAGAAATTCCTAGAACTTAGACAATTTATTCCCTACTTCTCTCTTTTGAGTTCTTTAGCATAAGGACAGGGATTCCTCTGTTTCGTTGTCACTCTGTGTTCTGTTTACCATTTTCTTAGTTCTTTCACTTGCCTATCAGCTTCAGAAGACAATGAACATACATGATTCTAGCTCTCCGCTGGAACTGATCCCACACTCTCTAAAGAAGTGTCTAGGTTTGGAGGTGGCAGCAGCTGGTATCAATGTATGAAGGGGAAGGGAGTGGAGAGCAGCAGGAAGTTGGGAGAACTGGCATTTCTGCATCATCGTGGGCAATAGTATAATGCATCTCCCATATTTATTTCTTCCTGCCACCCCATAAGGTATGAGGGATACCTAAGCCCTGTGTTTAGACAGTGATAATCCTGCTGGAGCCCTCTGATCCAAGACCTAACCCTGAGTCCCATCTTTGGAGCCTGGTTTTCTTTTGCGATGATGAAAGTAGACATAATTGCATGGTGGGTTTCCTCTGTTGTAGGTCGGGTGTTGAGATGTAGGAGAGAGCCTGAGGAAATGCCTCTAAAGTCTTGGATTGGGCTACAAAGGTAGGTTTTCATCCCTCCAGTTGAAAACTTGCACAAAGAAAAGAAGAGCAAAAGATAAAACTATAAATATTTGAACTTTCGAATTACAAAAGAAATTCAAATCAAAACCTCAAGAAGCCATCACTACATTCCTACTACCTACTACTGACAGGTTATATCAACTTTCTGAATAGAGATATGGACTAAAATCAGTAATGAATTGGACCTAATGAAATTGAAAATCTTCGGTAAGGCAAAGGATACTGTCAATGGGACAAAATGGCAGCATCCAGAATGGGCGAAGATTTTTACCAACTCCACATCTGACAGAGGGCTAATAGCCAAAATATTGAGACTCAAGAATCTAGACATCAACAAGGTAAATTATACAATAAAATATGGTGTGCAGATCTCAACAGGGAATTCTCAACAGAGGAATCTAACGTGACTGAGGAACACTTAAGGACATGCTCGACATCCTTTGTCATCAGGGAAATGCAAATCAAAACGACTCTGAGGTTTCGTCTTATACCTATCAGAAGGACGAAGATCAGAATCACAAGTGACAGCTCGTGCTGGAGAGGATGTGGAGTGAGAGAAATACTCCTCCGGTGCTGGTGGGAGTGCAAAGGTATACAGTCACTTTGGAAAACACATAGTGGTTCCTCAGAAGATTGGTACTGCTTCTACCTCAAGACTCCGCTAGAGCACTTCTGGGCACGTTCTTAAAGGATGCTTCATCCTTCCACAAGGACACTTGCTTTATTCATAATAGCCAGAAACTGGAAAACCTAGATGTCACTCAACTGAAAAATGGAATAAAATTAATATGGTAAGTTTACAAATTGGAGTATGACTCAGATGGTTAAAAAATAGGTATCGTGAAATTAGTAGGCAAATCGATGGAACTAAAAAAAAAATCATCCAGATCCAGAAAGACAAACATGGACTCACTTGTAAGTGGATATTAGCTGCAAAGCAAAGGATAATAAGTGGACCTCGAGGACCTCCCTGGGAAAACGAAATACAATAGATTTGAGGATGAACTGCACAGGGATGGAAACAGTGATCGAGTAGGTGTGGTGAGGAATGGAGGTAGAGAACACTAGAACTGGGATGGTGGAACACTTCAGCAACAATGTAGAAATCTATTGCAAAGGGCACTTCATAGAATCTGACAATAACCCTGAGGAAGACTCCTGTGTACAATTCCTGCCATCCTCTTTAACTAGGCAAGGCCTCGAATAGGGGTATTGGGGCACCAATCCAGCCACAAAACCTCCAATCTAGTTTGCCATGCCTACAGGATGTGCTGTGAGTAGAGTCTAGCTAATCGCCATAAGAGAGACGAGACTTCGTCCAGCAACTGATGGGAAGAGATGTAGATTTGCACAGTCAAAAAAAGTACATCGCCTGTTTTTAAATGTATGAATGCAATACACAAGCATATATGATGAAAAAACCACTATACATCTAATTAGCATTTTTATTTCACACAGCATTCTATATGATAAGAACAGTTAACATGAAATAAGATGGTGCCTTATTCTTTTTTCTGCCTCTGGAACTCTTTTCCTCCTGCTGCATTTTCTTGTCCAGGTTTGATATAGAGTACGAACTTGGTCTTATTGTAGCTTGTTGCTGTATTCGGTTGGTATTTCTGGAAAACCTGCACTTTTCTGAGAGTAGATGAAAGGGTAGATCTAGAGGAAGGGTGAGGCAGGTGAGAGAGACTGGATGTAGGGGAGGGAAGGGATATAATATGTATTTATAAATAAATTAAAATAATAATAACAAAGAATTAGGAGATGCCACAACACGGGGAGGGGGGGGCGGGAGGCAGGTTGTAGCAAGTGTTGTCAAGAATGGGCAGAAAAGAGAAGCCTTGTACAAGGTTCGATGTTGCCATTTATATCAGTTTAACCATTACAAATCAGTTTAATTATCATTTGGTTCCTTAAAGAATTAAAGATGCAACCATCATTTGAGATATGCTATTCTTGGTATGTTTTGGAAGAAAATGAACTTGGTATTGCAATGAAAAAGTTATGTTGCTATTGGAGGAGTTAAGGGAAGAAACTTAAAAATGTTTATATATATATCATAGGTTATAATAGAGTATCATTTGTGATCACATGTGAATGTTGTATCACTGTGGTAAGCAAAACAATACGCATGACCTTATTTACATGTGGAATTAAATAAACCTGTAGAGACAGAGAGTAGAATAATATTCGTAATATTAATTTAATATAAAATAGTGTCAATATTCCTACTAACAATAACAGAATAGAAAAGTGCTAGACAGCAGGTACAAGGGTTCAGTTCCTCAAGGAAGAGCAGTTTTTGGAGACTCTGGAGTATGGCGACCATAGTGTGTAATGTATCCCACACTTCAAAGGAGCTTAAGTCCATCTTAACTGTGTTCATCACACAGAATGCCGTGTGAAGTGAGAATGTCAATTAGCTGCATACTGGTCCTATCACCGCATCTGCATATATTGCATATATTCATATAAAACCAGGTATATACTTTATTTTTGGTCAATTATATTATGAACATAAGAAATGGAGCTCCTATTCTTTCTCATAAAAATTATTTTCCTATTAATCTAGTTAATGTAAAATAATAAATATATAATTTTTAAGTTTTGGAATTATGTTGATTTTGGGTAACTCCAAAATGTATCATGGGAGAAGAAATGTTACCATAGTTTAAAATTGTATCACATCCAGAGTCCTAGAAATGGGTTGTGGCATGAAATACATAGAGTTGAGCTCAAAGGTGGTCCTTTCTGAAGGATTTATTAAGTATTTTAGAGGACTAGATGGGTTAATAAAAGAAAAGTTCTAGTATTTTTCTGGTTTTTCATTTTCTTCCTCTCCTCCTCTTCATCTTTTATTTTTCCTCTGTGTATCTCTGGCTGTCCTGGAACTAGTAGCTCTGTAGACAAGGCTGTCCTCGAACTCATGAGCTATACCTGCCTCTGCCTCCCTATCCCACCACTGCCTGATTTCCCTTCTTTTTCTTGATAGTTTAGTTCTGCCAGGCTGGGATTCAGGAAAGAGGAACATTTGTGAGGAGTTCCCTCAAATTTTCTATAGGCATGTGAAATGTGTTTCTTAACTAACTGAGCCATCTCTCCAGACCCACATGAAATGTATTTCTTATTTAGTACTTTTTATCAATTGTAATTAAGTGACTTCTTGTAGAAATGGCTTTCTTTGTTTTAAAACAAAAAGACAATGAAAATTGAGGCTACTTTCCCCATTGGCCAAGGTTTCTGACAGGGAACATTAGAGTAAGTAAACATTAAATGTTTGATGAATGAAGAAGCAAGCATGAAGAAGAAGCTGTCAGAGGCTGCTTAGTTAGGGATTAGAATTCTAATGAGCTCCCAACCGAGAACACATTTCTGAAAGTAACACAGGGATGCACGAAGTACTCTAAAATCTGGAATAGAAACTCAGCCCAAGAGGTCACAGGCACAGGTCAAAGTATGTAACATAGAGATTCTTGGCATTAGAAACAAAAATCTGCACTCATGGGCCATAGGGATGAAGAAATTTTTTATAAACAACTTGGAACACAATACATGATATTAATATAGAATTAAAATGACTTGGGTTGAAACCTGATATTCATTAGCTGAGGTGCTTTAGAGAAGTCATTCTTTTCAGTGGAAAATGTAGGAACATTTTCTTTCTCAATGTAGGAAGTGGACAGTAGAATTTTTATTAGTTTGTCACTGTTTAGTCTAGTTCTTTAACACTTTAATACCATATGTAAATAAATGTTTTGGTAGCACTACCATATCATGCTGTATCAGTTAGTTTTTGTTACTACTAATAAAAACTCATTTGGAAGAAATTCAGTCATTTTTTTTCGCATTTCTATAGGTCAACAAAGTCTTTGGTAGTTCTGCTACAGGCTAGGCATATCAGAATTTATGCAAACATTATTCAAGACCACTATGTATACAGCCTGGACAGATTTTGGTCATATGACTGTGACTCAGACATGTCAGCTCACATGTGTAGTATTCCAACCACAGAAGACCATCTTCATTCAGTTGGTCACCAGAAAATGGGTAAAGCCGTGGAAAATATACTTGTCAAATATGTCACATCTTTGTCCAGCCTTCTCACCAAATAAGTCATATGGCTAAGCTCATAGACAGTATGGAAAGAGATAGAGGAGGTCTCAAGACATGGATAGTGTCATTGCTATAGATGGGATCACAGGAACAGTAGGAATGAAACCAAGCCCTCACATTATGAATATGATGGACAAGGTTCCTATGTAGAGATCTCAAATCAAGGCACTGATCTGAGCTGAAGAGACATGCACTGGCTGTATGGGCCAGGGTATCCACAGCTTGTACCCATTTATTGAGCATGGGCTAAAATTTGGGATTTTGTCTATCAGTCAAGGACATAAAAGAAGTTTCTCTCCATGTGTAAAGATATCTTTACCTTACACTCAGTATGGTAGTTACTACTTATAAATCAGAACTGTTAAATCCTTCCTGTGATTGGCATCATCATCATCTCGCATAAATGTTTTGAGTGTATGAGTTTTCAGTGCCTAGAGTGGTGAGGAATTATGAGGGTAGAGCAAAAGGAGCATGCACGAGCTCAGAGCCTCTAGGGAAGTTCGGCATTCTTTGTCTTGATAGACTGTCCACTATACATGCCCATATAAAAAGCTAACCACAGCCTGACTTAAAGACTAAGGCAAGAAAGAGGCAAATACCAAATGACTATAAAATGGCAAGCCTTTTATTAATTTTAATCATCCATTTATTGTTGAAAAAAGGGAAAGAACAGCTGGCTTCAGTGTTCTGTGGAGTGGTGTACAGAATCATTATCATAACCCAAACATCTTAGTTTACTTGTGGGTGGTGCTCCTTCTGGAGCAGAACAAAGAAAGTGGGCAGTAATAATAGATCTCTCAACTGTGTGGCTTCCAGAATGAGTGATTAGTTTTCAACAAGTTAAGAGCATTTAATTTTTGGATAAAATTAACCTGGGATAGTTTGTCAGGTATCTGAGGCAATCACGGGGCTTATCAAGAGTGTGCTGGATATTCTAGGTTGTGAACTGGACCACATCTGTAATTAGCTACAATCCAGAAATGGAGGGCCCATGTGTAAGATACTATGTGTGCCGACATCCTGTAAGTTCTGCTGCTCTAAAGACCACTGACAAATACAAAGAACATTTTAAAGGATGCTTCTCTTTGGTCCTAACTACCTTTTATTTGGTTTTGTGTTTAAACCTCTAACCTCACTAGTTTTGTCATGGTTTGATTACAAGCATATCCACATCTTTAAACATCATGGTGTTGGTTCAATCTGGTACTTACGATGAAGTTGGAAAAGGTAGCCAGAGTGGGCCCAGAAGAAAACATGCATCATGTTTTTGGCAAGTAACAGGTTAGAGACCATTGCGCTTACCTCTTATGTTCTTGAGATACTTTTTACCTGTTTCAAATCATGGCAGTAAGAATATTAAGAATTATCACTCTTATTACTATTTATTATTGTCGCTGTCCTTATTATTCAATGAATTATTGCAAAATAATATGTATGGACTTGTATTGGCTTTCTGGTTTCATTTTTATTTTCAATGAGAATACTTTATTGTATACATTGCATTAATGATGCCTTTGTACATAAGTTTGAAAATCAAATTTCTAGTTTGATTCCTTATATTTGTTTTGAGAAAGATGCTTGCTGCCATTATTCAGCCTTCCCATCGGTAGCTGACATCAGTTGGTTCTAGCCCAATACTTCATTACGGAGCACTGTTATTACAAGGTAGTTCTGAGCAGTAAACTGATAAGGCTGATTAACTAACCCAGTTAGCACTTATACCTCTAAGACACAAGAGGCAACATCCTTATGATCAGTTTTGGGTACTGATATTTAGAGTTTTAAGTGCCAGCCCCCCCCCCAAATAGTCTCTTCCTAAATTATTCTCTTAAAAATTCTCTTTAAAAACGTCAGAATTTAGTTTTAACTTTTAGTGTAACTTCTACATTATACACGTATCCAAAACTCTCTTTTCCTGCACCTATATGCTTTAATTCCCACAAATTCAACACAAATGGCCCACAGGAGGTGGTGTGAACTTTTATCCTGGACAAACAGCTGGTGGCATTGGAAAGGGCCACTCTAACTTGGACTTTCCACACATTTGGAAATCATTTAGGCACAGGAGGCCTTTGTCTGTGTCACTTTCCTGTCCCCAGGTGAGATCACATGCCATTAGATAGATTAGCTGAGTTCACCCGAAGTAGGGGTGGGTGGGGGTGTGAAATGGCATTTGGCAAAAGCAGAACACATTTGCTGTCCAGAATGGCACTTGTGAATACCAAGTTCAAGGAAGCATGTATCTGGGCAAACTGGAGCTGCTCATCATTTGAGAAATGAGGCATTTAGAATGCTTGCTTGCCCAAGTGGCTACTTTCCTCCAGAAAGTAAGACACTTTGACAAGGGCATCCTTGTTTCTGCTCACAGAGACAGAATGTGGATTGTCTAACCACAGGACCGGATCCCCACAAAGTTAAACAAGCTAGCTCTATTTTAGAATATTAGTTAAGTTTCCAAAACGTAATGACTCCCTGTGGGTTGGTCCTGATACAGTGGCAGATAATGAAATTTTGCCTCATGAATTTGAAATAGAAATGAATAGTCATCGACTCCTTGTTTTTAAATGCTGTCATTTTCCGATCACGTTTTCTCATTTAGAGTGGAAATAGCCCCTTTTATGCTGCATGCGGAGTGGTGGGAAGGAAAGTCTACAAATGAATTGGTTTTAGGAACCAATAAGAATGTTAAAAGAATGTGTTACCAGATTTGTATTAATTCGTGTTAATGGAATTGAGTTACAAGATTTGTATTTAATGGGGCTATACATCAATAAACTTGTTTCTTTGTTTGTTGGCTAAGATAAAAGGAAGCAGGAAAAGCAGTATATAACGAATGCAAAGACCTTCTTCACTGTGCCCCTGGGCCTGAAAGAACAAAACATGTCCTCCGGATGAGAAATGCAGAGCCCGAGCTCTCCAGACTGAAACTTCTCAGGCAAGATGGCGCACCTGTTTCTGAGCAGCTCTTCTTATTACCCTGATCATCCACTGATATCATCTTATCATTGACTCTGATTCAGGGTCTTTCATTTGCAGTCAATCATAGGAAAGAGACTTCTATTTCTTCCCTTCTTATGCCCTGGAAGAAAGCTTTAATATTCTCTCCTCTTCAGCTCTCTGCATATTATTATATTATCATTTTATATAACTCACACTTCAGAATTTAACTATATTCACAATATCAGAATCCAATAATTTTCCACAAAATTATATCAAAACATCATTTCTTTTTTTAATCCAAAATTCAAAAATATATTACCATTTTGAGTTAATGACTTTAAAAAGCATCAACTTGCCTTGAGGGATAAAGAAGGAATTAAAACACAGTGTCTGGCTTGAGGATGTAGGTCAACTGGCAAAGTACTCACTTAGCATGCATGACAGCCTGGGTTCCAATTCCAGCACTCTGTACACTAGGAACAGTAGCATGCCTGCAATCCCAGCATTTTAGAGGTAGAGGCAAGAAGATAGTAGATTCAATAGCATTCTACTGATTTATCGTGTCTGTGAGGCCAACCAGGAATATAAAGAAGACCTTGTTTTTAAAAAGTTAAATAAATAAAGTAAAATAATAAAATAAAAATAAAACAATGAGTCTCCTTTTAATTATCTTTCCAGAAAGAATTGGCAGGAAAAATGGCGATACTAATTCCAGTAATTTTAAATATGTACTTCCAAGAAGTAGTTAAAAGTAAAGGCTCCCCATGTACACTGATGCCAAGTATTCATTCCTAAACCTAAAGAGAAAGAGAATGTCTCTCTGTCCTTGTGCATACACACCGAGATTTGCACCCAACTTCATACATGCTGTCATATGTGTTAAACCTAAGTAATAACTGTGCCTGGAAAAAAAAAGGGAAGTCGTGCATAGAAGACTGCTGGTCTAGATTGGCATCGTGCATAGAAGACTAAGCCTGCTGGGTCTAGATTGGCACGAGTCAACAATCAGTAGCCCCCTTTGTAAGAGTAAATATTGAGCATCGTAATTACCGTTTTTCCAGAAGAAAACTAAACAGAGGGTAAACCTACGAATGTGTATTAGTCCCATGATCCTTTGGCTCTGGCCATTCTTGCTTTCATATGCATCTCCAGCTGTTTTACCAAGGAAGCACAGCCCAGCTGCAGCTTTAGATTCCACTGTCCCTTCAGATTTCAGGGTGCCAATTATCTATAGCTTCCAAGCTCTTCAAATTAATGCGATGTCCATAAAGAACAACATGAGTAAAAATATTATGACCTGGTTTGCTGTGTATATTGTTACCTTGCCTATCGGGAGGAACTTGAGGAACTTGAGTGATTAGACACAACGTGGAAATGTCTTATTTGAGAAAAACTGACTTGAAAAGAAAAATGGCAGAGTATGTGAAAAGAAAAAGGCAGAGCCATGGCCTGATGCAGCAGTGACGTAACACCATAGCTTCCTCACCTGTCCGGAGGGACATTGAGCCTTAGTGTACGAACAGAGGATTCAGCATCCAGATACATCATTGGAAATAAAATTTTCCTTTGTTCATTCATAAGACTGTCTAAGAAAAGCTCTAGAAAAAAAAATGATTTCCTAGCATTTAAAATCAGGTCATTCCTTTGAAGTAACTGCACAATTCCCAATGTGCAGCTGAATTTGAATGACTGAAACACACTTTCACAATTAAATAATGGGCCAAGCATCCAGGCATACTGTGTAATTAAATCTTTTTGTGTTTTAGAGGAGCCCAAGCGCTGCAGCTACAGCCAGTTTTCTGCTCTAGCTTTCTGGTCACTTAGTCTGGCTTAGCCAGGCTAGCTCATCACAGAATCATCCTGCAGGCGGTTTTTTCTCATACCTCTGACCTGTGCAGCACTATTTCTCATCTGTCTGCCTATGCTGATCCAGGTGACCCATTTTCTCCACAAATCCGAGAGCTAGCTCGCTGCATCCATTCCCACTGCAGCCATTATGGAGCCACTGAACCTCACCCAAGTCTATCCCTCCTCTGTTCAGTTTATTTTAATGTATGCAATGTACTTTAAGTGCCTTCCCTTATCTAAGGACTCAGGATCATTCCAGCCCCTATCTATGGTATATAATGACTGAGAAGATACTGTGTGCTGATTACTGTGTTTTGACAGTCACTCTCATTGTGGACATTATTTTGTCACCCTGACAGAAACAGAAATCGAGGTATAGAAAGATTGGGAGTGATCCCCCAGGACGATGAGCAGTGGAACTTGGGAGTCAGAAGATAGGACTCACCACCATACTAATACCCACTTCTCCCCTAGCGTCAGTGATTGAATGGATCATTTTGGTTCCAAACAGGGTATCTCTCCTCAAAGGAAAGTGGCAAGGACAGAGTGAGACAATATCTCATATAATTTGCTGGAAGAGTATAGAACATATACGATGTGAGATCTAAATAAAAAACTCAGGCTGTCTAATTTCTCTTTACCTGATTTACTAACTTATTATTCCTTTAGACAGCCAACAGAGGAATCGAAGAACAGTGAGTCATGATAATTATAGTATAAACCCTATTCACCTAAAATACATGTTTTTACATATATAATAGGCTTCAAAGAATGTGAATCAAAGTGCAGAACAATGAAAACATTTCATATTAGCACCTACCACCATAGTTATGGGGGAAAACACAATGTTCTAATATTTCCGTGTTAGAACACACCCCTTTCTTTAGTGCTGGAGTTCAAATCCAGGCTTCATTCATACAAAGCAGTCTACCAATTGAGTTACATCCTTAGCCTCTACCTCCCCTCTTGACTCTGAAAGAACCATGACCTTCCATTCCTCAGGTCATTATTTGTTTGTTGTTTTATATATATATATATATATGGAAAATGTACATATATATGGAAAATGTACACATATATGGAAAATGTATATATATATGCATATATATATATGGCGAATGCATGACTAAGAAAGCAGACATCAGATCCACAGTCTCAAGAAAAGATAGTCTGTGTGACTTTGAACCTTCACCACTCCTTGGTTTCAGTATTTAGACTGACAAATAGGTTGATACCTGTACTACATAACAAGGGATGTAAAAGTGTATGTGAGCCTATGTGTTCCCATATGGACAAAATCGTTTCAGTCATTCAACAATGTCAATAACTTGAGTTAGTAGAAATAATTCTGAAGGCTTAGAAGGGCACAAGGCCTTACAGTGCACAACCATTGCCATGAGGTTGCCTTTGATGATTGCAGTTCTTATACACAGTCATTCAAGAGCCTTACTTTCCTGTGGGTAGTCTATCATAAGCACTGGAGAATAACCATCTCACAAGCAGAACAGAGGATATGTCTCATTCTGAGGAGGTTTCATTATTGATTTTTGGTTTGGACTAAAATGAGAGACATATACATATGGGGAAGTGGCAATAAAGGAAATGAAAGATGCCTTATGTTCCTGTCTCGAAACTCTGAGCACATCTTTCTTTGTCTCAAACCTTTGTGAAATGTATCACTTTGTGAAATAGAATTCACTCTGTGAAGAAACCCTTTGAAGCCAGCACTTTACAGTTCTCAAGAAAAAGGCCTCGAATCCTCAAATCCCAAGATCATCATTTTGCTTAAGAAGTGAAGTTAATGGAGTTTTAATTAAGTGTGTAAGCTGCAACCTGAAAGATGCTGACTTTCACAAGCGCCTGATTGATTCACTCATAAAAACCATCTAGATCTGCACATACCCACCCCTTTCTGGGGCAGATGGAGGCATTATTTAATTTTCAGTTTAATGGAAGACATAAACATGGAATAATACCTGATGTTATCATTGGCTTTTATAAATTCCTCCTTTGATCTGTTGCTGATGAAGCTCCCAGGAGGAAACTTTCCGTGTTGCAGGAACAAGGAAAGCACAAAGAAAGAAAATAAAGTGCTTTATTTTCTGAAAACCAAGCTTGTTGTGGTTTGCCCTGGAGTTATCTGTATTTCGATGCTAATTCCACTGCCCCCAGGAAAGCTGCCTAGTCACATGCTCAGGAGTCAGGTGACTTCACCAGAACCTTCTCCCCATTTAACTTGTAAAATACAGTTGAGGACCTGTAGAAGATAGAACGAGGTCTGTCATTGGACGAGAAGGAAAGATGGGTGGGAGAAAGTTTGAGGGAAGGGGAGGAGATGGGAACAGAAAGGAGGAAGAGACAGGGACGTAGAGAAGCTACAACAGAGACAACATGGAAGCTGATGTTCAGATTCTACGATGTTCTACAGGTTGTTATGAGTGTTCTCAAGGGATGGATGTGTACCCGGCTTTGTACGTTTAGGTGAGCAATTATACCTTATCAGTTGGATCAAAGGTTATTGCGTTGTGTGTGATCATGTAGTGATTTAGATGTAAGAGAGTGTGCCGGGGCTAGAGACCCTGGGCCGCAGCAGAACTGGGATGTGTGCTTCTGGCAAGATGTCTACCAGATGTGGTGCCAGACCTAGAGCAGGTAAAGAAGACTGATTTATTTTTTACAATTTTACAACAACACAAGGCTGTTTTTTAAGCTATTGAAGAAAACTATATAGAAAGTGTACTAGACTTCCATATACAGCTAACTATTTAACTATACATCTGCGGCAGGGCACTTGCAAATCCCTGGCTTCAATCTTTACTAGTGAGAGGAGAAGGAGGAGGAAGATGGAGAGGAGGAGGAGGACGACAAGGATGGGGAGAAGCAAGAAGAAGAGGAGGAACTGAAATTACAAAAGGACTTTAAATTTCCCCCTTTGTTCAATAATGGCCGATGCGTTTTGAAGTGGATAATTATAGTTATTAATTTCAGAAGCTCAATACTGTGGGAAAGGATGATCAGTCAACAGTGTCAAGCACGCATTATCTCGTTAGTTGATTAATTCTACGAGATGCTAAAATCTAGTAGATATTAGAAAAGGAACTATAAAGAGAATGAAGCAGGGTGAAGGGGGCAGATGTTATTAGGAAAAAGTATAGACAATATAAAAATAAACAATCCTATATTTACATCGCCATACTTAAAATCCTGATTAGATTCCTAGGGAAACTCTCTATAAAGGACACACTTCCTCTCAGCAAATGCAGTGCTGGGAGAATGGTGACATTCACAGGTAATCCGCCCTGGGGTCTCAGGTCTACAGTGATCATTCCCCTGTGCAAATCACAGAAGCAAAGTCATACACAGAGAAACTGGGAAACAGCAATTCATGAATTCAGCTAGGAGCTTCTATGTATAACTCAACTGATGGATCAGTCTTTATGTTCAGATACATCATGTACCTCAGAATAATGAAGAAAGGAGTGATACAAAACATTTCCCCCATTTGTTCTGCAGCCAGCCCTTAGCCAAGAAACTAGCTTTCCCTTAATTATAGACTTGTGGTCCAACTGTTAGTTGTCCATTTGGGCATCTGAAATACCTTTTCTAGTCGTGCAACTAAGCAATGAGTTTCTGTTCAACCAAGTCAAGCAACCTACCTGGAGTTTGGCACATACCTTCTCCATGACAGTGATAGTAAAATTAAAGTTGCTCTCACAGGCCACACCTTCTCCATGACTGGGGATGCTATAGCACTTTCTGATAATCTCATAATTTATACACTGAAGATCTTATTCACTTTCCCCACTCCAAGCAGACAAAATGTACTTCCCACCGTAAAAGCCAGGCATGTAACCAATGAGTAAGGCAAGAGGAAGTCCTATAGAAGACTTCGCTGTAGTTAAGAGATTTTCTTTTTACTTTTCCATATAACAGGCATTGGGAGAAAATGTGCAAAGAAATTAAGAGCACATTATTTTCAGTTAGTTTCCTGTAAGTCTGCTGCAAATGAGCTATTTTTATTGCAATATACCGGAGCATGAAAGGAAACTACATCAATTTTCAAGAGAAGCAAATAGAAGTCAGTCTGCAGAAAAGTGAAGGCAATTATGTAATTGGTTTTCAGACACAGAACATCCTCTTACTCATCTACCATAATGTCTTTAGCCACTCCAGCCAAGGAAACCTGCTGATTCCTTATGATGTGGATATCTTTGGCCTCTTCTTGGAGCATATAAGTCTGGAACAGAAATGTATAACCATTTTTTATGGATTTGTTCAGCAATGATATACCTGTGAGGTCATCCACACTAATGTATGCTCAAATGTTATTTATTTCGGGTGATATGTAGGATCCTGTGTTGATTTATGGCAATTTGTTCATTTTTAAGAATTATTTTAAGGCAGTTATTAATAATCCTATTGGGAAGAGTTGTCATATGCGTTTTTTGTGAACATAGATATTCTTCTCTTTGGGGTGTGTTTCTTTTTTATTGGATATTTTTATTTACATTTCAATGTTATTCCCTTTCCCAGTTTCCAGTCCATAAGCCCCCTATCCAATCCCCCTCCCTTTCTTCTATAAGGGTGTTCCCCCTCCTAAGCTACCCTTCTTTCCCACCTCCCCACCCTGATATTCCCCAACACTGGGGGTGGTCCAGCCTTGGCAGGAAAAAGGACTACTCCTTCATTGGTGCCCAATAAGCCCATTCTCAGCTACATATACAGCTGAAGCCATGGTCTGTCCATGTGTAGTCATTGCTTAATGATTTAGTCTCTGGGAGCTCTGGTTGGTTGGTATTGTTGTTCTTATGGGGTTGCAAGTCCCTTCAGCTCCTTCAGTCCTTTCACTAATTGCTCCAACAGGGACCTGGTTCTAGTTCAATGATTTCCTGCAAGCATTTGACTCTGTATTTGTCACACTCTGGCTGAGCCTCTCAGGAGACAACTATATCAGGCACCTGTTAGCATGCACTTCTTACCATCAGCAATATTGTCTAGTTTTGGTGGCTGTGTGTGTGTGTGTGTGTGTGTGTGTGTGTGTGTGTATGTGTGTGTATGTATATATATGCTGTATATATATAGGCTGTATATATATATGCTGTATATATATATAGGTTGTATATATATATATATAGGCTGTATATATACATATGCTGTATATATACATATGCTATATATATATATATATGCTGGATACCCAGGTGGGGCAGGCTCTGAATGGCCATTCATTCAGTTTCTGCACCAAATTTGTCTTCATATCCCCTCCTATGAATATTTTTGTTCCCCCTTTAATGAAGGACTAAAGCATCCGCACTTTGGTCATCCTTCTTCTTGAGCTTCATGTGGTCTGTGAATTGTATCTTGGGTAATTTGAGCTTTTGGGCTAATATCCACTTACCATTGAGTGCATACTATGTGTGTTTTTTTTTTGTGATTAGGTTACCTCCCTCAGGATAATATTTTCTAGCTCCATCCATTTGCCTATGAATTCATGAAGTCATTGTTTTTAATAGCTAAGTAGTACTCCATTGTGTAGATGTACCACAATTTCTGTATCCATTCCTCTGTTGAAGGACATCTGGGTTCGTTCCAGCTTCTGTCTATTATGAATAAGGCTGCTATGAACATAGTAGAGCATGTGTCCTTGTTATATGTTGGAGCATCTTTTGGGTATATGCCCAGGAGTGGTATAGCTAGATCCTCAGGTAGTACAATGTCCAGTTTTCTGAGGAACCTCCAGACTGGTTTCCAGAGTGGTTGTACCATCTTGTAATCCCACCAACAATGGAAGAGTGTTCCTCTTTCTCCACATCCTTGCCAGCGTCTGTTATCACCTGAGTTTTTGATCTTAGTCATTCTGACTGGTATGAGGTAGAATGTCAGGGTAGTTTTGATTTGCATTTCCCTGATGACTAAGGATTTTGAGCATTTCTTTAGGGACTTCTGAGACATTCAATATTCCTCAGCTGAAAATTTGTTGTTTAGATCTGTATCTCATTTTTAATAGGATTATTTGATTCTCTGGATTCTAACTTGTAGAGTACTTTGTATATATTGGATATAAGCCCTCTATCAAACATAGGATTGATAAAGAAATTTTCCCATCTGTTGGTTGCCATTTTGTCCTAATGACAGTGTCCTTTGCCTTACAGAAGTTTGCAATTTTATGAGGTCTCATTTGTTGAATCTTGGTCTTAGAGCATAAGCCATTGGTGTTTTGTTCAGAATATTTTCCCCAGTGTATATGTGTTCAAGGCTCTCCCCTACTTTTTCTTCTATTAGTTTGAGTGTATCTGGTTTTATGTGGAGGTCCTTAGTCCACTTGGACATGAGCTTTGTACAGGATGATAAGAATGGGTCCATTTGCATTCTTGCACATGCTGACCTCCAGTTGAACCAACACCATTTATTGAAAATGCTATCTTACTTCCATTGGATGGTTTTAGCTCCTGTGTCAAAGTTCAAGTGACCATTGGTGTGTGGGTTCATTTCTGGGTCTTCAGTTCTATTTCCCTGTTCTACCTGCCTGTCTCTGTGCCAATACCATAAAGTTTTTATGACTATTGCTCTGTAATACTGTTTGAGGTCAGGGATGGTGATTCCCCTAGAAGTTCTTTTATTGTTGAGTATAGTTTTCGCTATCCTGGTTGTTTTGTTATTGCAAATGAATTTGCAAACTGCACTTTCTAACTCTATGAGAATTGGTTTAGAATTTTAATGGGAATTATAATGAATCTGTAGATTGCTTTGAGAAAGATGGCCATTTTTACAATATTGATCCTGCCAATACATGAGCATTGGAGATCTTTCCATTTTCTGAGGTCTTCTTCATTTTCTTTCTTCAGAGACTTGAAGTTCTTGTCATACAGATCTTTCACTTGTTTTGTGAGAGTCACACTGAGGTATTTTATGTTATTTGTGACTACTATGAAGGGTGTCATTTCCCTAATTTCTCTTTCTCAGCCTGATTATCATTTGAGTAGAGGAAGGCTACTGTTTGAGTTAATTTTATATCCAGCCACTTTGCTGAAATTGTTTATCAGGGTTAGTTGTTCTCTGGTGGAACTTTTGGGGGTTACTTATGTATACTATCATATCATCTGCAAATAGTGATATTTTGACTTCTTCCTTTCAGATTTGTATCCCTTAGACGTCCTTTTTGGTCTGATTGCTCTGGCTAGAACTTTGAGTACTATATTGACTAAGTAGGGAGAGAGTGGGCAGCCTCATCTAGTCCTGGATTTTAGTGGGATTTCTTAAAGTTTTTCTCCATTTAGTTTGATGTTGGCTACTGTTTTGCTGAATAATTCTTTACTATGTTCAGTTATGTGCCTTGAGTTCCTGATCTTTCCAAGACTTTTAACATGGAGGGGTTTTGAATTTTGTCAAATGCTTTCTCAGCATCTAATGAGATGATTATGTACTTTTTTCTTTGAGTTTGTTTATATAGTGGATTACGGTTATGGATTTCTGTATATTCAATCATCCCTGCATCACTGGGATGAAGCCTACTTGGTCATGATGGATGATTGTTTTGATGTGTTCTTGGGTTCAATTTGTGAGAATTTTATTGAGTATTATTGCATTGATATTCATATGGAAAAATTGGTCTGAAGTACTCTTTTTTGTTTTTTTTTTTGTGTGGTTTAGGTATAAGCGGAATTGTGGCTACATAGAAGGAATGGGTAGTGCTCTTTCTGTTTCTATTTTGTGGAATAGTTTGGAGAGTATTGGTATTAGATCTTCTATGAAGGTCTGATAGAATTCTGCACTAAACCCATCTGATAAAAATATTTTTCTATCATATATTAATAAATATATTTAAAATTGGATGTTTTATAGTCACAATTTAGAAATCAGAGGAATTCTCACTGTTTATCTTGCTTATTAATATAAGTAATATAAGCTTCTTCAGCCCTGAGAAACAAAACAGAATAACTACTATAGTTAAAAGTTAGAGACCCAGCTCCACAGAATCGGGATGATAGAGTACGCCTCTTATTTCCTCTGGGGAAAAAGGATTCATTCTTCTATGTAAGTGTTCCAAAGATAGATCTCAAGGCTAGCATAACAGAGCTTTGGCACAGGGCACTGTAAGAAGGTTTTCAATTTGGGAAATTAAAATTTTCAGTTTTATACCAGTGGCACAGATACATTTGATGCTAACTTGGACTGAGTATGACACATATACCCTATCTGTTTAGCATCTTGGTTTTTGTTTGTTTGGGTTCTTTGTTTGTTTGTTTTTAGAGGTTTTTTTGGCATAAAGACCTCAAATTAATGGAAAATTTTCAATTAACTGCATCAAGATTTACTGGCTAATTAAAAAATGATTTTGCTATGGTTTGCTTGCAGACAGGAGCCTAGTATGGCTGCTCTCTGAGAGGTTCAACAAGCAGCTGAACAAAGTCAGACACAGATACTTACACCCAACTGAAGGACAGAAGCTGGCGACCCCTGGGGTTCAATTAGGGAAAGTCTGGAAGAAGCTGAGGAGGAGGGCCACTCCATAGGAAGACCAGCAGTCTCAACTAAGTGGGATCCTGAAATCTCAAATCTCTGAGT
The DNA here is from genome assembly GCF_021556685.1 of Rattus norvegicus. Classification (NCBI taxonomy): domain Eukaryota; kingdom Metazoa; phylum Chordata; class Mammalia; order Rodentia; family Muridae; genus Rattus; species Rattus norvegicus. Next base: position 22,507,284 of record NC_141551.1, on the reverse strand, counting down.
CACCAACCAGGCAGCATACACTAGCTGATATGAGGCCCAGACACGTATACAGCAGAGGACTGCCTGGTCTGGCCTCAGTGAGCGAAGATGCACCTAACTCTCAAGATACTTGAGGCCCCAGGGAATGGGAAGGCCTGGCAGGATTAGGGGTGGGGACATCCTCTTAGAGACATGGGAGGAGGATTGGGATGAGGAACTATTAAGGGCAGGCTAGGAGGAAGATAACAACTATACTGTAAAAAAAAATAAAGATAATTTAAAAAAGATGATTATATCTTTTAGGAATGATTCTAAGACCTTATAGATTTATAGATGAGAATTAATTATAGTATTTGTATAATTGTATATACTGCCAACATACATACAATATGTTGTATTTACATAACTCAGTGGTATATACACAATTTAAATGGTATGTAAGAGAAAACTCCAAGAACTGAAAGGACTTGATGTATAAGAGAGATGAGGAAATGAGTCCAAAGCCAATTCAGTACCAAAGGTCCCTTCCCAGTGTCTATGTGATGACTCTATATAGCAAGGTAAGGCGCCTTCTCCTTGCTCCTGCTATCTCACAGCCTAGAGCACACCCAAGCCAGGCCTTCCTTATATTTTCATGTGTTTGTTTTACTTAACATGCAGCAATCATGTGTCTAGATTACTTGTTTTTTAGACAAGTGAGGATGTCATTAGGGAAACAAGGAGTGGCTAGCTATTTGAGCTGCTTGGGGAACCTTAGACACTATTATTAATTTTTTAGTTTAGACGTATTTTCCTTCAGACAGCCGAGATTCCATTCGTATACCAAGGCTTTTCTTTCATGGTTGGAGGAATGCTTCAAGCTGGGCATTGCCAACACTCACTGAACCGTTGATGACTGACCCTGGGAAAGCCCAGTGGGAAAGAAAAATAATGTAAGCGCTGCTGATGCATTCTCTTGAAGGAGCCAAAGAAGAGACTGAGGTGAGTCAGGCCTGGTCTCTGACACACAACCAGGAGAATTATGGGAATGTGGGTGATCAATGGGAACTTGGCCCAAGTCAGACTTACTAAGAAGCTAGTCTAAAAATAGTAAGTGCATCACCCTGCACTTTTAGTTACATTTCTCTACAGAAACTCAAACATCCATTTATGGTTAATTAAGTAAATATAGCCAAATTTATATTTTAACATCAAAATTATAACAATTAAATCATGTAAATTTATAGAAACAACTACCCATTAAATTAATTTTATCACGCGAGAAACATCTTCAAATTATGGCTGTTATAATTGGGTTAATACATTCTCATTATCGGGGAACATGGCAAATTGGATTTGTGTAAGAAAGCAATAGTATTACAAGCCACTCCATCCTGATAGATGATGTCAATACTACTTCTGAGTCAGAGTCTGCTGTGCCCGAATCAGCAATGCAAAAGAAAGCGTTTAGTTACATTGATGGTGGGATCCCATGGAGAAATGGTAACAATTTGCAGCTATGGGATCTTGCAGAGGGCAAAAGTTGACATTTAACTCTAGCAGTCTAGACCCTTTCCTTCTCAAGAAAACATATTTCCATGTAGCTTAAGGCTGTCTTAGGATAGATATACATGACATAAAAGCTGTAACATTTTGTGAGTGTGTGGGTGGGGGGGATTTACTGCCTGCAGCCATTCCTGCCGTCATTTTTCACAACTGAAAAGCTGTATCCTCGTTATGTGATACCCTGTTCCTAGCTATAAAAATGAAAAATGTATTTTTTCCCTCAGAATTGTTTGATTAAAAAAAAAAGATATAAGCCACTTGCTGTCAAGTTTCGGTTTTCAGATACAAATTGTGCATTTTATGGTGGCACCCAAATGAATGCTATCTTTCCCAAGAGGTCACTGTTCAGAAATACATAAACAAGAGTTATTGATGCCATAAAATTACTTGATGCATTTTATAAAAGTAGAGGGAATAAAAGCTTGTTCACATAACCAAATAGTCTTCTTATTGTTTCTGTGCTCAAACTCAAAGCTAATCTCTGTGAACCATTGAAATAATTCCCTGTGCATGTAAGGTGCCCCTTCCAAAGAACCCTTATTTTATTCCAGATTTCCTTTCCTGCTCTTCTGTTTCCTCATTGAATGATGAATACTTGCAGAGACATGGTCCTAATTGAGGTCTCTCTCTGGTCCTCCTCTTACCTCCCATACTCAGTTTTGTTAAAAAAAATCATCATAAACACAAATAACATGAGGTCTGTTGTTAGTTTGAAGTATAATGTTGTTCCTGAGGAGATGGCTTTTAAACACACTACTCCTACTATTTTCATGAAGAAGTCCTGAAGTTACTGTTTTGAAAAAAATCTCCCTGCAGGTGGAGAGATAGCTCAGTGGTTAGTGATTATAAGCATGGGATGCTTCTGCAGAGGACTAGAGTTTGATTTCAAGGGTCCATCTGGTGGCTCAGACGCATCTGTAACTCTGCTCCAGGAGATTCGACATTCCCTCCTGATGTCCATAGGCATCAGGTATGCACGTGACCCACATACATAGCAGTGGGCAAAATTCTCATGCACGTAAAATAAAAATAACTCTTTAGAAAAGATCTACCCTACAAACTGTCCTGTTTGCACTACAAAGAAATCCCAAATATTTAAAACTGGAGAGAAGACATATAGAAACAAAGGCCAATTTTTATACTCCCTTGAACAGTAGAATGTTTTCTCCATGTTGGGACTAGATTGATGTAAGTGTCTCTAGGCCTCTGATTTTCAGCCTCTATTGTTCATTGGGTAGTACTGCTTGATCTCCACGGGGGTTTGAATCACTGTTAGTGTTCATTTGAACCCACAAGCCTCATTATTACATGGGGATTCACCCACAGCTCATTTAGATTCTCTTTTCTCTGCACTCAAGTGGAATCATTAAAGTTAGTATTTAATCAGACTCTATCCAGCAAAGGACCAAGTATAAATATTCTTTCTTCTGGCCCTTCCATCAAAATTACTCCTTGTTACCTTTATGTTAAAGAAAGGGGCATCCTGGTAGCAAATATGTTCATCACGGTTAAAATTAACCCTAAATAGACTTGGTACACACACATACACACACACATGCATATATGCACAGTCGCAACAATTTTAAAAGTTATGAATTTGAAAAGAAGGTTGGTTGGGGCAATACATAGCAATTGGAGCAGGGAACATGATGCAAATACAGAACTCATGCAATCTAAAAGAAAAAGATTAAGTTTTTAAAAAGTTTTATTGATTCTGGATACCTGTTTCTTTTGTTTATTACTTTTTCCCAGCCTATGTTGTCTCTACCCTGTTATAAATGGCCTGAACAGAAAAATGGAACATCTCCCTCAACTTTAGAAGAGGCTATTGTGGGAAACCAAAGATAACATTAGAGACAAAGGTTGTATCTTCCTTCCTGGATACCAACACTCCAGAAGCAAATTCCTAAGTATTCCATAAAACATCTGAACGGATGAGTCATGGAAGGAAGAGCAAACTGAACAGAGACTGGGTTCAGGTGGCCAAGTCATGTCTACATTTCTGGTGCTGGCAGGAAGTGAAGCAGCTGAGATTTAAAGGAAATGATTAATTCCCACTCAGAAATAGATGTTCCTCTTTTTATCATTGGCAAAACTCATTCTAGAGACTGTTTCTAATAACTTCAACACGATGCAAATATTCAACGAGGGGGCCATTTTTCAAGCTGTCCCTAACTTTTTTTATTGGAGTTTTTTTATTTGTTTACATTTTCTTTTTGTACAATTTTATCACAGTAGTGATGTCTGGCCCTTAGAATCCATTATGGTGAATTTGTCCGGTAACTCAAAGGCAGGAGGTAAGTAGAGTCGGTGCACCAGGTTCAAGTACACTAATGTGTGCCACAGAAATAGGTTTTACTCCGATTTAAAATCAAACACAAATAAGCATTGATATTTATTTGTTTTCTGCTACTTAGTAGAATATAATAACCCGATTCCCTTCTGTCCCCCTGCATGCTTCTGCACCGGTACCTGGGTGATTTCTCATGCAGAATTATTTCTGTCTGCAAATTTTATCTCACTCACCTATTAAGTCAATTCTTCTTTGGAAAGCTACCCTATGATCTGACTTCATCATTTCCCAGTGTCACTTTACAGCCAGCATTTGCAGTTACTCTTGGTTACATCCTAGACTCCATTACTCCTCTCTGGGTCTTCCTGGGAGAGGCCTCCCTGGCATGAGGGATGATTGGAACCTTGTAGACACCGTGCTGTGAAAGAGGAGGCAGGCAGGAGGATTGAAAAGCTGATTATCTGGTCACTTCCTCTCTGGCATCAGCTCTGAAACTTCATTCATCACAGCAGTTGACAGCCAATCTCTGGGTTTCCTCACCTTAACGGCTGGAACGTCAAGCCTGGAGGAGGATGTGTAAGGATGCTTTAAAAAAAAAAAAACAAAAAGACCAAAAGTAGAAGTGAGAAGGGAAAAGATTGCATGGAGCATTGTAAATCTACTTAAAAACAAAATCTAAATGTCACACCATGTATCATCCTGTAAGGAATGCCCTGCTCTGTCCTTCACCATCTCCTTGCCACGTGGGTTCTGTGTTGCTTGTACATGTTTCCTAACAGCAGTGCCTTTTGGTTCTAGTAATGATTTAGTAATTTGGATATTCTAATAAAGAAAAATTAGGTCTTTAGGAAAACTGGTAGTTAGTCAGCATCCTTCAGCATATCATCCACAGCATCCTGTGTCTCTCTCCCCTCATTGTTTTTAAAGAGGCTACAGTCCTCCCCACCTTCCATTAAGGGTGACTACTGTCCACAGACCAGCGCCCTTTGGTTCACTAAAGTTGTACTGTATGCAAAGCATGGAGAACTCTCGGGCATACTTGGGTATTAGCAGTCAAAGGGTGATTTGTCTACGACATTACCAGGAATTTTAATGAGAAAATGTTGTCAGTTATCATGTTACAGAACATGGCTATACCTTTAGATAGCATCTAGACAAGCCAAGGAACAGACCTATTTCTCTGTGCAAATATCTTTCACTCATTCTGAAACTGTACATTTCTTCTGAAGAGAGTCAGAGAGGGCTGAAGGCAGGAGGAAGGGAGTTCCTGGGAACATCCAACAATTCAATCACCTACTCCATTATCTCTTAGATATAGTCCTATAGACAAGGGTAAATGTAAGTATAAATAGTAAAGTTCGAGTGTTGCCTATTAACTGACTTTACATCAGAAACTAGATAAGCGGTCCATTCCAATGACCATGGCCAGTACTTCTCTAGCCCTTGTTCTTGCTGTTGTTTATTTGTTTGAAATGGTAAGAGATGAACAGGATGATTTATGCTGCCTATTTCTTTTGATACAGCTTCCCCTCCTCTTTTAGCTCCTGACCTTGCTAATAAGAACAGGTTGGAAGTTGGGGTTGACAAAGGGAAAGCATTTTGAAAGGGAAGAAAGAGAACTCTGACATCAATAATAGATAAATAGGATGTGGACAGGGTGCCAAGGGCAGTCCCAGATCTCTAATGAGATCCATGCAGCTGGCAGCCCCTTGATAAGTGGTATCCTCTTTCCACCATGCCTCAGGACTGAGCATAGGACTGAGAGCTGACTTTTTACTTTCCATAAGGGCTCTCATTTTCTCCTTCTGGCTTCTCTGATGAAAATCTGCATTCGAGGATTTGTACGATGCAGGCAACATACAGTCTTAATATGTTTTATTAAAGATCAAATAAAAACATTCAAAAAGAAGCAACCCTAGGGGTTTCCCTATAGCAGAAGGGCCTTGGCTTTCAGTAGAAAAGGAATTACCATTTGTTTGTCTTGAGCCTTCTTCATTAGAGACTGCTGGAGTATGTCTTGTTTATAACTCTACACCCTTAGCAGACTCATGTAAGAAAGAGTTTTATTTCATGAAAATAAGTGTTCTTAGAAGGGGGAGCAGCAGGAGAAATCATAGCATGTGTAATATGCTTAATGCATAGATAAGAAGAAATGCATCTTATATCATCTCTGTATGTAGAATAAGTTAGTTTATTCATTTGATTCTGTACTTGCAAAGAGTCTTATTAAAAAGAACTTATTAAATATCTGCTCATTTCTGTGGAACATTCTACCTTGCTAGCAAACATCATTCCCAAATAACTTATGTCAAAGAACAGACTTGTTCTCCATGATGCCATTTTCAAGGGCCTTTGTGGCCTATCTGGCTCTGGTCTTCCTTATATATCTATAATATCTGATACCAGGGTGTTGTTGCTTCGATGCTAATTAATGGAAAAGCAGTAAGCCTATTCATGTAAAATTGATTTTCCCCCCACTGTTGAGCTTAGACTCAGTATATTAAATGGACTCATTTTTTCATCTCTAGGCCTGAATGCTCTCCCTGCCTGCCTTTCTTCCTTCTACACATATGGGTAACAGGCCCTATGTAGTAAACTATGAATGAATTTTATCTAGTCATTAATTTATGTGTGAGAGTCACGAAAACAAAGGAATGCAAGAGCAGGCTAGAGATCTAAACATAGAACTCTCAATAGAAGAAATATCTCAAAAGTATTTGTCCTCTAGCAATTTGGGAAATTTAAATTAAAACGTTGAAATTTCAGCTAAGCCCAGACGTAATGGAAAAGTTCAACAAACAGCTGACATCAAATGCTGGTGAGGTTGTGGAGAAAGAGAATCCTACTCTTCAGATAGACTCAGCAATGTTCATTGCTGCTCTACTCATACAATCCAAGAAAGAGAAACAATGTAACCATCCTTCAGTGGGTGAATTGGTAAGGAAGACTGAGTACATACAAATAATGGATGCTAGTCAGTGCAATGAAAGACAAACTCATGAAATTCATAGGCCAATAGATGGAACTAGAAGATTGTGTTGTATTAGGTAACCCAGAACCAGAAAGACCAATGGTACATATTCTCTTTCGTATGTTTTTCATAGCTACAAATCTTCAGTTATGAGTACATGACGAAGAAACCACACAACCCAGTAAAATACAAAGGGGCTGTAGGTGGAGGCCCTGAAGGGCGTTGTGAGATATAGAGGATGTGGAAGATAGAATAAAGATATATAGCTTCAGCTGGGATGGAAGGAGGAGCCCCAATACAGAAGGAGAAGGAGGAAGGAGGAATAAATAACACCAAGGTTGTCTGATATACAGAATCTAAAGGAAGTTCAGTCACTTCAGCAGACAGGGCTCTGCACAAGGACCACAGACTAACAAAATCTCCAGAACCAAGCACAAGAAAACTCCCTTGGAAGGTTTGGTTAAGATAGTCTATGCAATTCCCAAAACAAATCAATACAATCCTTGGTTGCCTCTCAGGAGATGGCTGCAGTTTCCTGTTGTTGAAGATACTACATACTTAGGATACAAGACTTGAATGAATCAAGTTGCACCTAACCTAAAGCCCTGTTTTATTTTTTATTTATTTTTTTTTTGTGGTCTAGTTTCCATGGTTCCAGAAAGAACTGTGCAAGCTGCTAAGGGAGGAATGCACTTAAATAGTCTTATCTAGATGCAGCACCCACAAATCATGACAACTACCAGCATGGCAAGATATGCATAAAGGTGCCAGAATGACACACACACACACACACACACACACCCCAATGGCAACCAACAGCTGTTTAGTGTGACTTAAGGCCCACTTACTAAAAGGGAAATTATGATTATGCCTGGCTGTAAAAAAGTAGCCAGCTTCCTAGGGCTAATAAGGTCAAGAACCTTAAAAAAGAATGTACTAAGTTCATTTTGCTAGACCAGCATAATCCCTCACTACATTCCTAATTATATAAATTGTGTGTGTGTGTGTGTGTGTGTGTGTGTGTGTGTGTGTGTAGCTCATAAAAAAATTTCTTTACAGCAGGTGGAGACCATCACTGAAAACCACACCTGAACACAATGCAGAGCTCAACAGATTGTACGAGCCTAGTCCCAATGGACATGCCAACTTACATTTTCTGCATCTATGACACAAGGAGCGCCATAGAAAAGGGTGAACAAGATCAAAAGACCCAAGGTACTAGGAAGCTTGCTATCAAAATTCTTTCTTAGAAAGACTGTATAAATAAGAAATGGCTGTGTAAGACTGGAATAATGGAAATACCAATACACTTGTACTGTGGAAGACTGAAAAATATAAAAGATTCCACCCTTAGTCAAAACAAAAACAAAACCGAAACTAATGAATGCAGGGGGGACGAGAATTAGATTATCTCAGCGATGAGCCAGGTTGTTGTTGGTTGATTAGTGTGTAGTGGTCATCCATGAAATCATACATATCACCAACACACACACACACACACACACACACACACACACACACACACACACACACACAAATGCTATCACCTCAAGAATGGGAAGACAAGGGAGGGTCTTGAGGGAAGTTAATGGGAAGATAAGGGAGAGTCTTGAGGGAAGGTAACTTGGAGGGCCAAGAGGAAAGAAAGTGATATAATTTTATTTTAATTAGAACATTAAATAATAAGCAAACATGAATGATCATAAGTACATTATAATATGCTATATAAGAAAAATGCTCTAGGCATCGTGGGAAGGAAAACAAGGGCAGTGATAAGCACTAGATTAGGGTCAAGCAAAACAGAAGAGGATGAAGAGTGCTAGATAGAGGTGTTCTACAAAACATGGGCACACCATGCCTCTTAGCCCTATTTTGGTTGGCCCATCTCCTTTGCCAGTACATAATCCCTGATACTTTATTTTTGCTACTTTTGTCTGTATGGCAAAGAAGAAAAAGCTTATATGGGTTTGGTTTTTATTTGCATCACTACCATCTCTTCTGTTCATGTATCTGCCTACCTGCCATGTTACTTCCTGAACTCTGCTGTCCTATATCAGTTTTTCACTTATTTTTCTGGTGATTAGGCTCCATTTATTTTGCAGACCCCTCCATTCTTCTGCATTATGGTCCTTGTTACTAATTCAACTCTTTTTTTTAAATCAATGTATACTCATGAATTGCACTAACTACTCAGTTCTACTACAGAGAATATGTCCTAGATGCTGGGACTCTTCCCTACTCCTGGACTGCCATTGTGAGTCTGTACCTGCTCCACTACTGGGCACTACTGCTTGTGGAGGTAGAGCATGGGCACCTTAACTGTGCTTATCTCAGCTGCTGGCAGGACTGATGTTGGGCTGTAGGGAAGCACCGAGACACCACTCCGGGAGTGGAACAGTGCAGTCTGAGATGTGGGAAACTGGACCTGGTTCAGGGGTCCCCAGGCCTCTTACGAGGCCAGGGCCATGGGGTTCTCAGAATCTTGGATATCCAGGCACCACTGGGAGTCCCAGAAGAGCAGAGAAAGGAGTCAGGGGTCTGAGGGCTGGGGATAGCATCAAGCCCAGGCTGGGGATGGATAAAGGGGAGTTCCGGCTTATCCAGCAGTGATTGTCCTTGGCTTGGTACAGAGGCAAGCTTGGTGGCGGTTGTGGCTGGGAGCACAGAGGCCTTCTACTGGAGAATTAAGTTGTGGCTCTATAGTTGAATGCCTTCTCCATGCCTCCCCACAGCAGATATTGATGAAAGAGACAGTCCATGGTTCTAAAAATGTTATTGGTTGCCCATGGCATAAAATAGATGTGTGAGGTACCATACCTACTTCTCAGGGTAGGCCTGAGATTAAATATCTTTTTCAGGGAGGAATATCTTAGAAGGGAAGCTCATTGGCTAAGCCCTCCAGGCCTCTAGATATCTCATTAGCATGGAGAACTCAATTTGGGCCTATGACAAAGGACACGTTTCTTTGATGTGAGAAGCATGGCACATGTTCCAGTTCAGGAATCTGGCAGCGAGGAGGGAGTCATCCGAATCTCAGGTGTGTGCCCTCCAAATCTCCGGGTCCAACCTGCTCTGCCTTCCCAAACTTCTGGCCTGGTTTTACTGTCCAATAGACTGTCATTCACAGCTAATAGCCAGACTTTTATTTTTATTAGCTCACTGAGAAACATTCATGTTCAGCTCTGGCCAAGGTTAGAAAGTGCTTAGGAACTGTTAAGACTGACTTTCTGGTCAAATATTCCCCAGTTCAATAATGAGACTAGACTGAGCAGCTATGTCCAATGAAGCAACAACTAAGACCCTTTCAAAAGATATCATGTTAAAAATATAGACAAAAGTATATAGAGAGTATGAAAAGAATGGGGTTTGGAATGAGGCGGCTTCATTTAGGTGCTAGTGTGCTTGGCTTTGAGACCTTGGGAAAAATCACCATTTCTCTCAGCCCCAGTTTTCTCAGAATTGTGAAATGGAGACATATACTACATACACATATAAATGCTACATACTACATAGTACTAGGAGGATAAACAAAAACATACACTCAGAATTTAAAATACCGTCTGGCTCTCAAAATTATCAGTACCTAAAAAGGGAAATACATTAATAATCAGACACAAGATCTAGAAAACATGGTGGAAACATAGCAAATAAAAAATTAAATAATTAAAAACATAAGTAAAATGGAATCAGTCTATATTAAAAATGTACATTATGCATTTTACTTTCTTTTAAAATAAGAAACAAGAATAATTAAATATCATGTTAATGCAGAAATGCAAGTGACAGGCTCCAGCTCTTCCTGACTCTAGGAAGAAGAGGTGATTACTGCCGCTCAGACTCTGTTGCTAGGCTGCTCCTCGCTTGTTATCTCTCAGATGAGAACAGGATGATGCCTCAAATGGCTCCCTGTTTATTTTCTCTACACATTCAACAATGTCAAAATTCTCTGCTTACAGCTTTGAATAATTCAAACATTAAACGGGTGCTTTCCAAAAGGACCCCTATTTACCACAGAAAGAGGCATCGTAGAAGCATACACAAATCAAATAGCAGCATTTGGCACTAAAACACAGCTCCGCATGCATATTTTAAATGGACAACAAGTGGACAATGTTGTGACACGGGAAGGCTTCATGCAGGACATGGAAGTGGACAGGGGTTGGAGAACCATGAGTTTAGGCAGTCTGTTATCTAAGGTTCATAGAGCCAGTCTAAAAAGCTGCACACATAGGGAGTTGGCTCTGCCATCCCCAGCCTGCTACAGACTCCTGTCATTAGTAATAAACGAGCCTGGTCAGCTTGAAAATGAATTGTAGCCAGGGTTGTGAGATGGCTCAGTTCCAGATGATGTTTGTTTATGCGCAGTAATTAGAGTCCAGCTGCTAGAGGGAGACAGCCATATTCCCAGCTGGATTTTAGAAAATGTGGCCTTTCATTAAAAAGGCAGCTTTCAAGAAATCTGTTTTTCTCAAACTGAGAGGGTTAGACCCCATGAAGATGTGTCAACCATGTTGCCTGGAGTCAGTCACCTCTGCTGGTTAATCCCTGGCTGGCAATTCTGATGATCGGAAAAGTAGCATGCTTCATTCATAAGGCAAAATGGAAACCAATACAGAGAACATCACAGAAGAACAAAGAAAACATGCAAGTCTCCCAGGAGACCACCATAGACCCACATTTGCAAGTGTCCTCAATGTCTTTTAAAAATTCTTCGAGCTTTAACACCTTCCACTCAAAATAATCTTGATACAACTTAAGGCTACAAAGGTAAGGGCTGAATGGAAGACAGCAAAAATGGAAAGATGGGATTTTAAAAGAAAACAGATGGATGGATGCTCATCTGGGGAGTAAACTATAAATCCAAATAGAGTAGGTCAATAAACAAATAAGATATCACCATAAGATGTGTCTCTGAGTCCGAGGCATTGTCTTTATAACCAAGCCTGTGGAAGAATGCATCTCTGCTTTCAGAGTCATTTTCCTCCTGTTCCCACATCTATTCCCCAATGTGTCTCATCTTGACCTTCAGTATAGGAACAGTATTTGCCATGAAGGGGACTAGACATCGGCTGAAAATCAGTACCTCTTGGGAAAACACATCCGTCTTTTTTTCTTTTTTAAAATACTCATATTGGTGGGATGATAATCCCAAATGACCTATTGGTGGCCATTCTAGTTTGGGATGAAAAACAATAGACCCATCTACTTTTTTTTTTTTTGGTTCTTTTTTTCAGAGCTGGGGACCGAACCCAGGGCCTTGCGCTTCCTAGGCAAGCGCTCTACCACTGAGCTAAATCCCCAACCCGACCCATCTACTTTTAAAGTTTACTTGAAAATATTTTTTCAATTGGCAAAATTCATGAAAGAACCTATGCTTTTGTCATTACTAATAGGCATTAGCAATCTTGCAGCTCTTAGACATATATCCCTTCTAACACAATTGACTAAGACAACATGGACATCTCCACCTGTTTGCTGAAATTATTGATTTATTTATTTGACTATTGATGTGATTAATTAAAGCTGGCAAAGGGTGCCATGGTGTAGGGAGCCATATTGGATTTGGGCATGGCCGCTTTGTGACTGTATAGCTCAAAGTAGCTACATGACTCTGGGCTGTATGGCCACAGATACTCACCCCTAAGATGACTGCCATAAAGTCTTGAGATTGTTGGACAAAAGCCTCTCCCATGAATGTACGGCACAGGAAGATAACAATAACGGTATGCTTCAGCCCGAGCAAATACCAGATGTCTCCTGAGCAAATACTAGATGTCTCCACCACCTGACCTCTTCATCTACTGCCTGACCCCTTTGCGTCCTGTTATCACTGCCTGAATACCCTTGCCCCTCCCTCCTTTGTGTTTCACAAAGGTCACTCCCCCTATCTGAATGCCTTATAAGCTGTAACGCTCACCCCAATAAACGAGACCTTGACAACAAAATTTTGCTTGGTCTCCTTCTTTTCTCCCCCCCTTGACCCTCAGGTAGCGCCTCTTCGGAACCCTGAATAACTAGACCTGCTGGACTGGTCACCATGGTGACTTCTGAGAAGAAATGAAGACAAAGGGCACCTGGGGATAAGGCAAGGTTCTAGGATGGGCAAAATAGAGCAAAGCCTAGATGACACCAAAATTTTCCACATGTCTATTTCAAGACACAGACCAGGTGGTGATTCAAGACTGAAGATGCTTGGAAGCAGAATCAACCATTCTTAACAACACAACCATTACCAACCCAAACAGTGAGGACCATGGTTCCCTAGGCCTCCCAGGTTCAACTACAGAAGGTTGATAAAACCCTTGATAAGCTCATGAATAAATAAATAACCTGATGTAACTTTACCTTCAAATGTCAGCAAGTCAGACTTTGGGGTTTGGAAACAACTGATTTAAGAAAATAAATTATACACTTTGGTGATGGGACATAGAAACATCAAGTTGGTACTGATCTCCCTTCTGGCTAGCTTTTTATAGTAACAGGAGGTGCAATGCAGGCTGCAAGGGGAAATGCCATCAGCAGTCTTATTTAGATGTCATCCCTGGGCATTACAATAATGACAGGTGTGGGAATATATGATCATGGATGCAATAGAACCATGTGTGTTATGGGGGTATGACTAGATTCTGTCTAATTGAATTTAAAACCTGGTACATTGGAGAAAAAATAATGTGTGGTATCTGGCCAAGAGAGAATAGTTGTGGAGTTCATGGACCCCAGGAAATATACTATTATTCTGCTAAGTGAACACAGTATCAAAATGCCCTCTAAGTGTGTTTCTGTGTACCTCTGCATTAGTTCAGTTGTCTAGTCTCCTCACAGAAGTTTCTTTGTGCAGTGGACAGTTAATACAGAAATTCACAGCTGGTCAAAGCACAGAGAGTAGGTGTCAATGGAATGAATGCTTCTTCATGAAAGGAATATAAGTATCACTCCTACTCCACATCTCAAGGACTAACGTGGAAAGATGAAGAGTAGAAAGATAGTAAGAGCCAGGGAGAGAGAAATGGACTGATGCAGTCTCCTGGATGTGACAGAAGCACTATGCTTAATGATAAGTTGTAAACAGCAGTCGTGGTTGCCTGCGTAAGATCAAGCTTTTCAGCATGCTAGCATCTAGAGAAAGGGGGTTCATGAAGCCACACTGCTGGGAAATTACAGAGCTTCAATGGGTTCTGGAGGAAGGAGAGCATGTTTTCTTTAAGGATGTCATCCCTGTTGTGATGACCACTCACCAATGGATAACTTTAATCCATGAGTATCCAGGCAGCATACATTGGACTCAGTCTATTGTTAAAGAAATTAAAAGACAACAAAATTGGTGGTGAGGGGTGGGGGGGATAGAGGTTGGAGAAGTTAGCACAATAGAGTGAATATGGTAAGAATAAAATACTATTTTAAAAGTAAATATTAAAAGCAATAGGTCTTGTAAGCTGAATGCATGAATCTGGAATCATACCTACCACCGATGAAGAAATTGAGAGGAAAGCTACCATTTCTGTGGGACAAATTAAATACTAATAACATCTTAGGATATATCTCCCAAATCGCTTTTAAAACATCCTTATTATTTTCTGTTCTAAGAAAATTGAATTTACTTTAACAAGCCATTGTTTTGAAAATAGCTAATGGGAGACTGGGGAGATAGCTCAATAGGTAAGGCCCTTAGCACACAAATGTGAAGATGGTTGTCCAGACTCCCAATACCCTTGTAAATGCTGAAAAGTCATGATTGCCACATACAGGTAATACCAGCACACAGGAGGGAAAGATAAAAGAGACAGGGTATTTTCCAAGTTCAGCTGTCTGAGTCAGCAAACTAAAGGTTCATTGAGAGCCCCTGTAGTGTTATATAAGGTGGAGGGAGAGTGGTTGAGAAAGAACCTACTATCAATGTATGGCTTATAGAAATGCACACATGGCCACACCACATTCAGCACAAACACAAGTGTCACACGCATGCACACAGCACAGGCACACAGACACATGCATGTACACACAGCTGATCGTGATATTATCCTTCCATCTTTAGGACTTAGGAAAATGTCTTATTCTTTGGACAATACAAACAATATCTTCTTCATGATAATGAGTCAGATAGTTTTATCTTGGGGGCCTATAATCACACAGAAATTGACACAGGTGAGGTCAGGGGACTCCTCTTCCTGACTTAAAATGTCTAGAGTGTCAAGTGTAATCAACAAAGTCAGACACGCTATATTGGATTCCACTATTGGGTTCCAGCACAGCCTTTAAAACCCATCTTCTTTTCTGGTATTGTGACCTATTTAAATGGTCTGCTGGTGTAAGTGCATCAGCTGTCTGTATAAACCAGAACAGATAACCTTGCAAATAAGAGCACTCAGCTATCTGATTTGATCACATTTAAGTTGACTTTTGAAGGTTTAAAAAAAAAAGATTATTCTGTAATGTCTTGGCAAGCTGCATTCAACCCTTATCTTTGTAAGGAAACATGAAAGGGTGCCCTCAACACTCAGGATCAGCTTGAAGGTCTGCAAATTATCAACATGAGGGGGGGAGTCCAAAACCCAGTAGTAAACTCAGCCATACATCGCTGTTCTCCACGATGCTCCACGGGTCATGGCATAAGGCAGTGCCATCCATAAATCATCTCCATTTGCCTTTTTCAATTCAAATTCATAGAGAGTTTTACATAATTTTGCCTTGGCTTTGAGGCCCTAGAGATTTCAGACTATACTTTATGGAAGAAGAGTTTAAAATGATGGAGAGAGTGGTTTACTGCTGCGGTTTGGGGCTGTGGGGAATCTAGGCAGCTGTTGTAGTGTTTCAATCGTAATAAACAAGCATATTATTCTTCAGAGTACAAAAAGAATTTTGGAACTTTATCTTGTAGAACAGCATGGAGCACTGCGCCAGAAAACCAGAAATGTCTGCAATTAAGTAAGAAACTCAGTCTATGCAGGCCCTTCTGACATCAGTTACATGTCAGAAGTAGAAAGGACCAGGGCTCAAGACTTCCCATAGAAGGTAATTTCATAGCTAATCATTACCATAAATGCCCTTATCTTATTTCAATCTCATGTTTCCTGTTCTTTGACATAAATACTGATATTTTCAGATATGGAGGAGTTAAACATTGGCTTACCAATTTTATTTTTCATGTATTATTGTTTTCCTTTATTCTTTACTATTTTCAGTGCTTGGTGACAAGTGCTGGCCATTCATGTGCTAGGGATGTCTATGCCACTGAGCTGTGACTCCAGCCCCTGCTCTTGTTCATTTTAAACTAAAGAAAGAGCTAGCACTTTGGTTAAAATGATTTCATGTATGTAGGATGTACCCATATCTGAAAAAGTGAAAGAGCTAAAAACTGAATTGTGTAGAGTAAAATTTCTAAAAGAATTATCTTAGATAGTTTATAAGTATGACTAAAAATCAGTGGCTAGAACACTGATAGCAATGGGGTTTATTACTTATTGTTCTTTAGAGGAAGAGGAAAGGGCTGGAGAGTATAGTTTAGTGCTAGATGCTAGACTAGGAAAGCAGAAGCCCTAAACTCAATTCTCCATACATCGAAAATAAAATAAAGTAAAATAAAATAAAATAAAATGGAAGAAGTCAGCTTCATTGCACATAGGAATAATATGAAAAGGAGGAAGGAAGAAAACATGGATAAAAAAATTATGGGTATGGGAAGTTGTTAGTTGAGCTGTTCTAGTTTCATTCTGGTGCTATGATAAAAACACTTTAGCCAAGAGCAAGGTAGGGAAAAAGGGGCTTATTTCAGCTTCTATGCTACAGTTCATCTTCAAGGGGAATCAGGGCAGCAACTCAAGTAGGAACTTGAAACATAAACCATGCTGTTTTACTGGCGGATTGGCCCTTAGTTTTCTTATACATTCCAAACTACCTGCTCAGGGAATGGTGATGCCCACAGTGGGCTGAACACATCTGCATCAATTAACAGTCAAGACAATCCCCAAAGACATGAGCACAGGCCAGTTTGATCTGGGCCTTCCTCCAAATGAATTCCACTCTCTGGGGACTGTAGGCTCTGTCAAGCTGACAGTGACAGTGACAGTCCTAGGGTAGGGACATTCACTATTGAACACAAGTAAATGATAAATCTTGTGAACTGTGGGTTAATGAATTCTAAATGGTTTTTGTGAACCTGTGAAAATACAACCTGTGATGGTTATAAACTGACTTGGAGAATAGTTGAGCTCATGCTTCCAAAATTCCACATAGTCACGGATTATTGATTGGCTGTTATAACCGATACATTTTTTCAACTGTTTGAAATCATGTCTGTGAAATTATTTTATCTTTTATAGAGTTGCTTTGAAAAAAATTAGACATCCTTCCAAAACTTCTCTCAATCAATTTGATTCTGTTAAATTCATTTAATTTTCTTTAATGAACAAGGTGATGATTGATGTTTTCCTCTCTTTCATTAGGATTTAGTTTGTGAGTGCTCATAATCCTGTTAGAAACCATATTAGGTATTAGCAAATCACGTAGGCTTTTTAAAAACAGCTGTTGAAATTACACCTGTTTCAAATACTGAAGAATTAATCTTTGAAGCATCATATTCTTTGAAGCTAGCCATAAACTATGAAGCAACATTTCAAATGTCTTTTTTTTTTACTTCTGGCAAGGTTGAGGTAAGCTGAGATTAAATATGCATTAAAATTAGTGTGGATGTTTGCTGACATTCTGAAGAAAGGGGTGTATGTAGGTGAATGTATGTGTACCTTTGAGTATATATATGTGTGTGTGTGTGTGTGTGTGTGTGTGTGTGTGTGTGTGTGTGTGTGTGTGTCTATGTGGTACTGTTAGTATTCTTTGGCCATTCATTCATCACACAAAAATAGCATCTAAGCACTGGGCTTGACATCAGAATCAATAGTGTACTGAACATTTACGTGTCACAGTAAACATCAATAGACCCAGAGACATTTGTGTGTTGGGCAAATTCTAATTAGCAATGTAACTAGAACCAGTTCACATCTCTGCCTCTTCTTCCAGAGCTCTGCCCATTTTTCCTTTGCCAACACTGAAGTTTTAGAGTCAGCGTTTGCTTTTTCCTAAACTGCCACAGTACACCTGCACTGGTAGGAAGGTTACAGGCCATCCATCCCCAACCACATAGGACTAGAAATCAGGCTGGCATCCCAAGGATCTGATACTCTGTCCAAGCTTTCATTGTCCTTCAGTTTTGTTTGCATTTAAAATGTGATTTAAAAAAAAAAAGACCGTGAAAAGTAAAATTATGCTAAAAGAAATGTAACACCCCAAACCCTAGCATTCCCTAAACACACCACAGCATGGCCAAGGTCGATGAAGATGTTAGCAGCAACTTGTTCAGGATAAGTAAACATACTGAAAATAAACTTTCATGATTCAGATGTTCCTGACAATGGGAAGGAGGTGGGTGTTTGAGAGGAACAGGGATAATGACACAGGTAGCATGCTGCCATTCTTCCTCCCACATTGCCAACGCTGATTCTGCCACATACTCCTCTCAGCCTTGCTGTTCATCACCGGAAGAAGAACACACTGCAAGTGTATTTGCTTCACAGTGTCCACATGGGATTCTTAGAAAGTGGCGTCCACAGGCCACACACTACTGCTTCTTCCGATGAGTCTACTTTAAAGAAAGTTTAGACTTGTACTACATTGACCTTTTTGAAAAGAACAGCAGGATTTAGCTAAATAGCTTACTTTAAATTGATGTATGAATCTTTATATCCACTGTCTCTGACTTTTATTGTCAACGCAAATACTGTTTATCATTCATTTAAGGACTCTAGTCTCAGTGACACTATTGAACGTGTAATCTCTCATCCTTCAGGCTTAAACATTAAAGCATCACCTCAAGGATCAAGTATTGAGAGATTCGTGAACGTACTGCCAGGTGATAACTTCAGAAACACACTGGGGACCCAGAGAACCAACATGTTCGAACACAAGTGCCCTCTGACCTCATGTCTGAATTAGTTCAAAGCAGAACACAGATACAGGAGAGTGCAGTAGAAGGGGACAGCCCCAGAGATCATTGTCAGTGTTTTCTTTGAGTTTGCTTTGTATTCTTCAATAATTATGCACCATATATAAAAATATTTCACAGAATGAAGACCATGAACATCACTGAAACACAATGCATATGTGAAACAAAAGTCATCATGAAACTTTCCTCTACGTGCGCTCCCTAGTCTGTGTGCTGGTTTGAATAGTTCCCTTACTGAATGTTCGCATTTATCTCTAACCTGTTTTACTTAATTTGGATCCCCATAAATATCATTTATGTGAGATCATAAAGAAGTGGGATAATTCCTAAACCAAAACGACCCTGAGATTTCACCTTACACCAATCAGAATGGCTAAGATAAAAAATTCAGGTGACGACACATGTTAGTGAGGATGTGGAGAAAGAGGAACACTCCTCCATTGCTGGTAAGATTTCAAACTGGTACAACCACTCTGAAAATCAACTTGGAGGTTCCTCAGAAAATTGGAAATAGATCTACCTAAAGACAAAGCAATATCACTCTTGGGAATATACCCAAAAGATGCCCCACAATGCAATAGGAGCATGTTTTCCACTATGTTCATAGTGGTCTTATTTGTAATAGCCAGAAGCTGGAAACAACCCAGATGTCCCATGACAGAAGAATGGATACAGGAAATGTGGTTCATTTACGCAGTGGAATACTACTGAGTAATTAAGAAGGAGGACCCTGAGTTTTGCAGGCAAATAGATGGAACTAGAAAATATCATCCTGAGTGACGTAACTCAGACCCAAAAGAACATGCACAGTATATTCTCACTAATAAGTGGATATTAGCAAAAACAAACAAAAAAAACAAAAAAAACAAAAAAAAACAAAAAAACCAAAAAAAACAAAAAAGTAACAAAAACAAAACAAAAACAAAAAACCAAGTACAGAATAGCCAAGATAGAGTCCCCAGAAGTCGAAAAAGGTCAGCAAGCTGAAGGACCCGAGTGAAGACTCCATAGTCCCACTTTGGGGAAGAAGAAAGCAACCACAAGGGGGCAGGGAGGGACCTTGGAGGAGAAGGGGAGAGCAGTGAGGAGAGAGGGGAACATGATCAGGTATTGAGTGGGGGGAAAAGTACTGAAGCCCTGAGGACCAGCAGAAAGAGTGGAAACAGGTGACCTCAGGAGGAAGGAGGTTGGGAGGAACCTCCAGAATGTACCAGAGACCTGGGAGGCGAGACTCTCAGGACTCAGAGGGAGGGAACCTTAGATAAAATGACTACAGTGGGGAGAGGAAACTTGTTGAGCCTACCTCCAGCAGAAAGTGAGAGATGGGGTTGCTATCCCATGGTCAAAACGCTGACCCATAATTGTTCCTGTCTGAAAGAAATGCAGGGATGGAAGTAAAGAAGAACCTGAGGAAACAAATGTCCAGAGACAGGCCCAAAGTGGGATCCAGCTCAAGGGGAGGCCCCAAGACCTGGCACAATTACTGAGGTTTTGGGGCACTCACAAAAAGAGACCTATGGTGACTGCCCTCTGAAAGACCCAACTAGCAGCTGAAAGGGTCAGATTCAGATATGTGTACCCAACTAATGGACAGAAGCTGGTGAGACCTCTGGTTGAATTAGGGAAAAGCAGGAGGAAGCTAAGGAGGAGGATGACCCTGTAGGAGGACCAGCAGTCTCAATTAACCTGGACCCCTGAGATTTCTTAGACACTGGATCACCAACCAGGCAGCATATACCAGCTGAGATGAGGCCTCCAACACATACACAGCAGAGGACTCCCGGGTCTGAGTTCAGTCAGGGAAGATGCACCTAACCCTCAAGAAAGTGGAGGCCCCAGGAAGTTTAGGGTCTGGTGGGGTGGGTGGGGTGGGGATATCCTGGTGGAGACAGGGGGTTGGGGAGGAGGTATGGGATGTGCAACAGTTGGAGGGTGGACTGGGAGGGGAATAAATAAATAAATGCATAAATAAATAAATAATTTAAAATATAAAGTTAAATTTAAAAATTGTAACTGGTGAGCTGACAAGAAGAGATAGATTTGGAAACAGGCCAGTGAGAACATAGCTCACTGATAGCTTATTTGTCTAGTTTATACATGGCCCTGGGTTCAATTCCCAGTAATGCCATAAAGAAAAAACAACAGTGGTAAACAGACCTTCTGAGGACAGAAGTACAGCCTGGCAGTAAGTGACAGTAGGGTAGGACTGATAAGAATAACAAGAAGCCAGGGATAAGAAATTACCAGTTTCTCGACACTCACAATTAGCACCTCGGAACTGGTATCTTTAATTCCTACTTCTAGACCTCATAAATGTAGGAATGCAAATTTCTCTTATGTTAACTACTTGGGATCTTGTTTTGATAACTCCAAAAATCTAATGCACCAGGGAAATCAAGAGTTGATATTTCTTTCTCAGAGCAAATGTCATTAAGATACCCAGGGAAATGGATTCAATTGATATCAATCTAGAATAAAATAGGATTGAATGGCAAAAAGATTAGGATGGAGAAGAAGATAAGGGGGAAGGAAATTGCAGAATTGGATACTTTATTAAACCTAATTTCTAGGGGTTAATTAGGTAAAGCATGCTGGGTGTCACTTTTCTAAGAAAATTCCCCAGAAACGTCACTCAGGAAGGGACAGACATATTCTTTTTCAAGCAGGTGTTCACCAGAGGCATCAGTGACAATGACTATGCCTCACTAGCCTGTCTTTGTCTTTGCAGAGTATCTTTGCCCACCCCATTGCAGCCCCACACCCATCCTGCCTAGACTAAAGGTAGCTGACGACCTCATCCTCAGTGATTTTCAAAAGCGAGTTTAAGAGATTGGGGGTTGATTGGCCCATTCTGCTGGCCCTGCAGTAATCACTTAACATATGTGACATGTATGTCACCTTTTTATTCTAACTAGGACCGAAGGACTGACAAAATAAACTTGATGCCAGAAGAGTGTCTTTTGGTTCAAAATGGGATGATCCAGTCCATCTCCACAGGGAAACCGAATCAGCAGGACTGTGAGGAACGTTATCAGGTCATATCTGTAGACAGAAAGAGAAGAGCAATGAGGGATGGGCTTCGGCTTGTTTCATTCTTTCCAGGATCCCAGGTAACAGTGACATTCTTGTATAGGGTTGGTTCCCCTCTATATAGTCAACCCAGTCTAGAAATTCTCTTACAAGTGTGACAAAATTCCTCTTCCAGGTTATTTCAGACCCAGCCAAATTGAGAATATTAACTATCAAACAAGAGTTAGCTATTTCCTTATTTAATGTTCATAAGCATTATTTATATTTCTAACACTTAAATTAACTTTTGGGGCTAAGTATGAGAATCCATTTTCCTTTTAACCTCTAGTTGCAACATTCATTTTGCTGTTCTTTTTTGCCATGGCTACTAAGGCACACTATTCATATGTAAAATTTCCTTACCTTTTTTTTAAATGACTTTTAGGTTAATCTAACAGATATCATTAAAACAGCAAAGACTTCCCAGAAAGTTCAGATTGCAGATGGACCTAGAACTCTGGAGGACATTTTGGGACAGGTCAAAACAGCATACTCTAGAATCCAGTATTGTCAAAATTTCCTGAGAAATCCAGGCCACCTTAAATGTAAGCAACCAAGTTCCAAGGTTTGCATCTAAGAGACAGAGTCAGAGCAAGAATGGAAAGTTCAGGCAACACAAACACAGAAGGATGCTTTTCAACTGCACCATGTTTTTCCTCTCTTCCGATAAAATGACAAGCAGATCCCAACACATTGTTTTCCCCACAGATAAAATAGTAACATTAATTATGAAATCTCACCTGTTATCCCATAGTTTGTGAGATGGAGCACAAAAGGAAGAAAAAGAAATTGAGGTTTGCCTGAAGATTACGAGATTCCTATATCCTCAGCAACTTCTCCAAGGAATAAAATGTTGGGGAGGGGGTGTTTCCATAGCTAGAAACCAGCCATACCTTGCCTTTACCATGTTATGCTAATGGAAGATGTCCAGAGAACAACTTAAAATCACTTTCTTCTAGAAAAGGGTTAAACGGTTTCAGTATGGCTTGCATGCTTGGCCAGGAAAATGCTAATTTGATTTACCAATCTAATCTGAGACCCTGCCCCTCAGGTTCCAGCATCTCTAGCGAGCATCGGATGGGAAGGCTTGTTTTGGTTGTTGTTTATGGCTATAGTCAGAACTTAATAAAGAAGAGTAAATCATTCCATAAGTCACTAGGTGGGTGACAAAAGCTAATGACTTTCAGTCAGTCTTGAGCTGGATGTACGTTCCAGCCAAATGCGTGAATGTGGAACTCTTGTGCACAGACTCTATAATTCAGCCTCAAAGTAGTGACTTTAGTTTCCATGCAATTTCATATGCGAAAGCTGAAAAGTCTAAGCGATCACTAATCTTCAAGGATGTATCTACCTAAGACCTGTGCTCTTGAAAGCTTTTCCAATTTAGAGAGGTGCACCTGAAAACTCTGGTGCATTAAATAGGTGTTTGTATGCACTTGTGGTCAGCCAAACGCAACTCATCTTTGAAGATGTCTTGCATTATGAAAGTCAGATGTAACTCAAAATGAAACACAGAAACATAATATTAATATCAGGGGCTGACTCATCTTAATATTGTATTGAAAATAGCTTGATCTGTGTGGAATCGGTTTGTTTTTTACATTATCCAGTGTTTCTCAAAGTCAATATTTACAAGCTCTTAATAAGATAATGAACACACTCCTTAAACTCATTGATATATTTGACCTAGACTATTCCACTATGAATTTTTCTTATAAACACTGTTGATGGATAAACCTAAAAAATTCATGTTAAAAGTGTAACAGATATTCATTTTTGAAGTGCAAAGTCACTTTTCTGCTGCATAGAGGCATTCAGAATTTTTCTGGCAACCTCAGATATCAAAATTTTCTGAGACGAGCCTAGTGACACATGGTCATAATTTCAGTCACTCAAAAAACTGATGCAGGATTGTAGGTCTAGTGCCTGTCTGTCTGTGAATTCAAAGGTCAGCCTGGATAGCTTTGTGAGACCTGTTCTCAAAATTCTAAAAAGAGGACTGTGGTTATAACTCAATGATAGCATCCTCGCATAGCATGTACAAGGACTCAAGTTCATGGTAACGAAAAATAAATAAATGAATGAATAACTAAATAGTGCATGGATAGATAGATGATAGATTGATAGACAGACAGACAGACATATAGATGATAGAATTTCTGATAAAAATGCCAGACATGTAGCCTGAGGTTCCCACGTGACTTGCCTATGTTTAGTCAAAGTACATAGTTTAAATAAAATCCTTCTGATTACTGTCCAATATGCTTTTGAATTAATCCTAGGTTTTTACCCATATCGCATTCTGATGGGATGTCTGATAATAAATCAGCCAGTCAAATAATTACTCTGAACATGTGTAAATATTTACAGAAGTATTTGTATCTGTGAAGTCTTTGTAGAATGTGCTTTGCTTTTGTCCACTGGAATGCTTTCTCCCCTAAAGGTAGACTAATCTCCCAGACTCTATTGGTACTGTGCCTGGTATGGCAGTGTGAGAAAGGACTCAGGGACAGAATTCCTCCTGCCTCACAGAGCACAGGATCAAATCAACAAGAATGCAAATGATGTTACCAATAATGTCAGTCACAGGACAGCATATCAGGAGGAGAGGGGTGAGAGAACGGAGTGCATGGAGACTGTCAGAAAGAACTGAAATGTATGTGGTTTTGGAATGAGGATTCAGGAAAATAAAGAGAACAAAGCTTCAAACACCACAAAGATGAAATCATTAAAGAGTGAAGCTTCAATCCCAGCCTAAGAGATAGTGGCTCAAACAGCCTGGGAATGAGAGGTGCGTGTGCATCAGGAGGAGGATGAAAGGGCTGCGTTCTTGTTGTCATGATTTTAGAACTTTGCTCATGGAAATACTTAACCCTCAGATGTGTTGAGGGGTGGTTACTATTATTAAAAGCATATAGCTGGAGGGGAACACATGATGAATCTGGATAAGGCCCTAGGTTCAATGCCCAGCACTGAAAAACAAAATGGAAAACTAAGACATGATAACAATTAGCACTTTCCTGTCATGAATCAAACAGGTACAACCTAGAAAGAGCTTGGAACTCCACTAGGGAAATACAAAGGAGAAGCACTGAACAGCCCATATACAGAAGGAGATCGAGGATAACGTCTGGCTTGATCTAGTGTAAAATCACTACTTGAATAACTTTGTTAATTGGATTTTTTACGGGTTATATTCAGCCTTATTTAATATAGATATTTACAAAAAGTCTTATTAAATTTGCACGCTTGCAAACTGACAGGTTTATATTACATGACCTCTAACTGCTGAAATGGTCTTCAGGGCTGATCTCCATTTTAATTAGTTGCAGCTATACTGTGATTTGCATTTACCCCTTGGACTCTGCTGCTTCCCTTTGCCCTAAGAATTAGAGTTTTCATAGCTTAACTTTCACATTTTGTCTGCTTAAAGGTTAGTAGACAGCGGTACTCTGGTGGAAAATGTATACTGGGATAAGATGATGAGGAAAACCAAAAGTCTTGGCTTTTCTATTCTGAGAAAACAGACACTGTGATGGCCATAATGTCGATGTTAATTTCTACATACAATAAAGGAATACAGAGATCTCACTCCCACATAGGACAGGCACCTAGCACAAGTTTGAATGTCTGATGAAGCTTCTTAGAGTAGCAAGAAGAAGCTGACATCATACTGAGAAAGTGGATGGGAAATAGCTAAACTGTGACATTGCCATGGGCACACACAGTGACATGTCCCAGGCATTAGAAAGTTTGAGGGCTCCAAGATGAGATATTGCTTCTGACATTCCCAGGACTGGATGAATTATAGAAGGCAAAGTCAGTCAGTACTGGCAGACAAGACTGGGCATGGCAGGTTAGAGAGGGAGTACAGTCATGCAGGAATTTAAAAATGAAACATGAGTTATATTTTTTTCTCTAGGGTAAAAGATTAAGTTATTTTAAATAGATTTACAGGTCAACTTTCTTGCTGAGATTGTACCAGCTCAATAGTGAAGCCTGGAGAAAGATACCCTTTGAAGGAGGAGAAGGGGAAGATTCTACAAAGTTCTGATAGCTAGGAAAGCAGACAGAGAAAATATATGAAATTTACATCTATAAAACCTGACATGAGAATAGTATTCCATGCATATATTCATATTAAAAATTATCTCAAAAAGAAAACAAACTGGAGAATTACAAGGAAAATTACAGGTCATTAAGTAGCACACCAATTGATAGCATGTAAACCGAGTGAATCAATTTTGGGGACAAAGGCCCATTAGAGATTATGTTTGCAGTGGTTTGAATGTCAATGTTCCTCCAAAGTTCATCTTGACATCAATCCTCTGTGTAACAATACAAGATACAGAAGCAGTAGTAAAACAATTGGGTCATGGGGGCTCTGCCCTTGGGAATAGAATTAGTGCCTTAATGCTTTAAGTTCAGTGTTAGGATTTTTGCTTTCTTCCAAATGCTTATTTATTTTGGAGTAAAATATGTGCAAATCCAGAACTAAGGGATTGAGTTAGGCAATCGCATAAATGTGTTCATAATTCTGAAGTACATTGTTCTTTACACAGAAGGCCTAAGCATTCATCCTCATGTATAAGTAGAAGCTTTTGAAGATTTGGTGAAGTGCTTGTCTTCTGAGAACAAAGATTCCAGTTTGATCCCCTGAGTTCATGTTAAAACCTCTGAGTACAATGGTTTGCACTTTAGTCTCAGGGAAGACAGCCATAGATGAATTTCTGGGTCTTGATGGCCAGACACCATTGCCTACTTGGTGAGTTCCAGAGCACTTAAAAACTGTCTCAAAAGAGAAACACACACACACACACACACACACAGAGAGAGAGAGAGAGAGAGAGAGAGAGAGACGCTAAAACAAAGGTAGATAGTAACTGAAGAATAACACACAAGGTCATCCTGTGATGTCCATCCGTATTTGCACACCTATGTAGGTCCACGCACACATAAACATGGACACACATACAGAGCCACAGCAAGCAGGCACAGTTAGTGCCTATTAGTCGTTCATTTAGTCCTCGCTGTCTTGGAAAACAAGTGCCTAGACCCAGCTCCATGAGACAGCACATGTTTGTGCATTTCCTTGAAATTTTAAGTTTGCTGGCAGTCACGTTGAGAGCAATAGATGTTAGCTCTTATAAGGTGTGTCAAAGATAGAAGCACTTCAGATGTTTTGTGTCCTGCTTTCATCTAAGGTCTATGATTTTCATGGCCCTATATATTAAATGTATGATATCTCTTAGAGCTCTTTTGGGGCATTATTATTATTATTATTATTATTATTACTATTATTATTAATTTCATAGTTCAGTTGAGAATGTGTCCGAGAATTGTTCATTTCTTTATTACCCTTTACAACCAAGCCAACCACAGCTAAAGGACATGTGCAAGCAGCTGGCAGTACTTGGCGTACAGTGCAGACAGAATGATCTATGCCCTCATATTTCTGGGGTCAAGAAGTGGCATTCAAACAACAGTCATTCAGGGTAGCATAATTGATAAGCACAGAGATCTTTAGGTGTGTGGGCGCATTTGCTGAATGCTCCATGTTCTCCACATCACACGCGTTCCACAGCCTCAATGCTTCTCTGGAAACAACCTGAAGAACAGAAAACGGAGATGCAAAACTTCACGGAAATGTGCAGAGTTGGGATTCCAGATTTCAAATAAGCTGTAATTCTGTGTAGTGTCTGTTTTGCTTTTGAGGACATAAACCATGTTTTAAAGTTAAATAACAGTAATAATACAAATACTTGGGCAAATTCAGTTTTGGTTTTGGTAACATTCTACATATACGTTCTTGCAAAAGATCAAAGATATAAAATTCTGACAGTATTTTGTCCTAAAGATTTATTTGAAAGATAATGTGCCTTTAAATTACTGCCATGTTCCCTACAGATAAGTGATATTTTTTTTCTTCCTTGCACTTTGCGCTGCATTAAAGCACTTTAAAGACATCTCTAGATGGATACGCACATGATTGGGGTGGAAATATTCAAACAATGAGCATCCTAGCACTTGCTGATTTCATAATTGTGTGCAGTTGTAGAGACTGGAAAAGTAAACTCGAGAATGATTTCCCCAACTCAACTCTTTGTTTATTCAGCTAATACTGTTATTGATCAGCCTCTCCAAACACAGCGCTCGGCTTTATTTGATAATGGGAAGTCTGACCACAGACCTCATGATGATACCATCTGCATTCTTATTACAGGACAGCACATCCTGGGTGTAGGTAGGAAAGGAAATGAGTAAGGACAGCTTTTGACAAAGGAAGGGAGCTCTGTTCACATTAAGCAAAGAATACCAAACTGTGGTACACCCCCAAAGCAGCATAGAAGAGCTATTCCGTTCTAGGACAGATTAGCATTTGTGCTTCAAGCACCTTCATTACCTGAAATGTGCTGCACAGTCACATACTGTTTTGTGTGTTGAATCAAGAGGCTGGGCTCAATGGTGATACACAACAGAAAGAGGCTCATTGAATGACAGAAAACTAGTGTTGCCCGGCCTAACTGGAGGGGAGTGATAGTACCAGAAGGGCTTAGGGCACTCTAAGATATCAGGAGTTTAACGAGTTTTAGAAAGGAAATGAGGCAGCACACAGGATATGAAAGGGAAATAGGAAAACTGAATTGCATTCTGTTAGTTATAAAAAAAAGTTTTTTAAAGATTCTTTATTTGTTTTATTTAGGAATACACTGTAGCTGTCTTCAGACACACCAGAGGAGGACATCAGATCTCATTACAGATGGTTGTGAGCCACCATATGGTTGCTGGGAATTGAACTCAGGACCTCTAGAAAAGCAGCCAGTGCTATTAACCATTGAGCCAAAGAGACAGGGGTGGAGGAAGAGGGGAACATGATCTGGTATTGGGTCGGGGAAAAGGACTAGAGCCCTGAGGGCCAGCAAAAAGAATGGAAACAGGCAACCTTGGAAGGAAGGAGGTTGGGAAGACTCTCCAGAATGTACCAGAGACCTGGGAAGTGAGAGACTCTCAGGACTCAAAGCAGGGGACCTTAGATGAAATGCCCTAGAGTGGGGAGAAACAATTTGTTGAGCCCATCTCCAGCAGAAAGACAAGGCATCAAGAGAGGGATCGGGTTGCTATCCAACAGTCAAATCCCTGACTCACAATTCTTCCTGTCTGGAAGAAATGCAGGGATGGAAATGGAGAAGAGCCCCCCCCAAAAAGAAGGTCCAGTGACAGGCCCAAAGTGGGATCCAGCTCAAGGGGAGGCCCCAAGATCTGACACCATTATTGAAGCTATGGGGCATTCATAAAAAAAGGACCTACAATGACTACTCTCCAAAAGACCAACAAAGCAGCTGAAACAGATGCAGATATGATGTGCACCCAACCAATGAACAGAAGCTGCTGACCCCTCCATAAAATTAGGAGATTGCTAGAGGAAACTGAGGAGGAGGGCAACCCTGTAGGAAGACCAGAAGTCTCAGTTAACCTGGACCTCTGAGATCTCTCAGACACTTGTTCACCAACCAGGCAGCATACAGCAGCTGAGATGAGGCCTTCAACACACACACAGCAGAGGACGCCTGGGTCCGGGTTCAGTCAGAGAAGATGCACCTGACCCTCAAGAGACTGGAGGCCCTAGAAAGTTTAGAGGGCTGGTTGGGTGGGGGTTAGGGGACATCCTTGTGGACTCTGGGATGGGAGGAGGCACAAAGGAGATATGGGATGTGGAGTAGTTAGAGGGTGGACCAGGAAGGGTATAAAATCTGGAGTGTAAAAATAAATAATTTTTTAAAAAATTGGCTGATATCTAAGTTCCATCCTACTTCCCGCTGCCTATTTCTAATTATGGTTTATGTGTACAAATATTCTCCCAGGTATTGTTATGTTTGTTCGCACCCTTGTTTTTAATGTGAGTTTACCTACAGTCTCAGTGATATGTCTGTATCGCTAGTTTGGACAGGTTTTAACATCTTTCATCCCCTGTCTTTTCAGGAACATGTGCCTCACTTCCTTTACCCCACTGCCTTGCGTCTCTCCCCAGCTGGTTGTCTTATTCAAAACTTGTCACCAGGATGTGCTATTTTCTGAAATCCTGTGAAGACAAATATATACAACCAGCTATTTTTGTGCAGGCTTCAATTTTATTGCAATTAAAGTTAGCAAATACCCACTTTTCCCTCAAAACTTAAAAGACTTTTAAAGTTGTTTTTCACATTTTGAATGTACATTAGTTTATCCTATGTAGGGAGCCATATTGGATTTGGGCCTGGCCGCTTTTTGACTGCCTGGCTCAAAGTGGCTAGGTGACTCTGGGTTGTTTGGCCATAGATATTCACCCCTAAGATGACTGCCATAAAGTCTTGAGATTGTTGGACAAAAGCCTCTCCCATGAATTTACAGCGCAGGAAGATAACATTCAAGGGATGCCTCAGCTCAAGCAGATACCAGTTATCTCCTGAGTCAACACCCGGTGTCACCACTGCCTGACCTCATCCTCTACCGCCTGACCTCTTTGCCTCCTGCTATCACTGCCTATACCCTCATCCCAACATCCTTTGTGTTTCACAAAGGACACTCCCCTTACCTGAAAGCCTTAAAAGCTGTAACGTTCACCCTAATAAACAAGACCTTGACAACAGAACTTTTGCTTGGTCTCCTTCTTCTCTTCACCCCCATTTGGCCCACAGGTAGAAAGCCTCTTCGGGACCCTGAATAACTGGGTCCCCGCTGGCGGGGACAACCCTACTTTTGCATGAACTAATCATTATAGATACCATTTCAAGGGTGTAAGAAGAAATCCACAAATCCATTGAGTACCCTGCCCTTCCAAGGATAAACAATGGCTTCTCCACAAGAACCTAATGCAAGAGTTGGCATTGTATGAACTATAAAAACACAGACTGATGGAGCCATCAGGAAATTGAAATGTACAATTCAATCTTTCAGAGGAAGAAACTGAGTATTGACGATGCTTGAACAGTGTTTTATGTTTTACTGAAAATAATCAATACTTAATATAACTTTTCTTGTAGTGTTTAATCCCTAATCCTATAAGTAGACAGTTTTAATATGATTTTAGATAAAACTATGGGCTTACTAAAATGATGAATAGTGAAATAGAACTTGATTGCACCATGAACTCTGAAGGTTAATGTTATTGGAACTAAGAAACACAACAATTAGAAAGCCAGAAGGGATTAGACAATCCACTGCCCTTTCTGTGTGAAAATTTTTTCCTCTTGGAAGAGTACATTTTTTTTCATATACCAGAACAGTTATTCTGTAGGTATGCATAAAGACTTTGACATTCTGCTAATAAAATCAAAGGTTTTTACAAGTATGGCATTTTAAAATGTATAAGACTAACTTTCTTATAGCATCAAACACACATGAATTGAAAGCGGGGGAGTGAAGAGGACTGAGGAAAGGATGGGGAGGTGAGGAGAGAAGCTAAGGAGTGAATAGGGGAGAAAATGGGGGAAGCGGAAGGAGGAGGGAGCTCAACATCAACTCGCTGGCCTGCTGAGTACCTCGACTTTAGGGAATTGATTTCTTTCTGTGACAAATAGGACTTGAACTAAAGATCCCAAATTATAAAGTGATTCTGCAACTTTTATTCCTTCTTTGAATTTCAAGATTCCATGTTTTATTCAAGTTCAGTTACACTGAAGCTAATAGGCATCATTCTAAACCATCCCTCTCCAGTATAGTTTGTGACAATGGAGAGAATAATAGAGCTAGGGACACCTCCTCCATCCAGTAAAACTATCCACAAGATAGTAAGTCTTTTGGTATTGGGATAATGTGCTGAATGGAGCCCTTTTAGCTGTGCCCCTCACTAAACCAAGCAGTGCATCATTCACGCCTGACCACCTTCCGTTCTGTGAGCCAAGCGGGGGCACATTCAAAAAGGCAGTGAGCACCCGAGGAAGTAAAGAATTCCTCTTTGTGAAAACTTGCAGTCTCCTCTGATAGAAAATTCTAAAGAACACCAATACCCTAGTCAACAGAGCAGAACGCACTCACAGATGGCACCACCTGGACGAAAGTGTAATTATTTATCTTCCTCACGGTAAAAGAGATAAGAATAAAGCAAACTGCTACCACAGAGCTTCCCAGATAACAAGTACCTTGGTAACGCACTGGTCCTGGGAGGCAGGCACTTATGTGATTGACCTTCCTATTTCCCAAAGCAATGCCGGTCCACGGAACAGTAAAAATTAGGCAAACCCAGTCCTCTGTCACTGAAAGTGCTCACTTTTAACCTTGCTTTCTTCCACTTTCCATAGTTTTTGTTATTGTCTCTTATTAGGATTCATAATGCCTCATGCCTTTCCTCCTTGGATCTCTAACCTTGAAGCTAATAGCTCATTTATACTGAAGTATTGATGACTGTGGGATGGCTTCTCTTAGTAATATTGAAAGGTTAAATAGACTAAAACAAGAACAATGTAGTTAAATGTGATGTGAGCACACACGCATGCATGCATGTACACATAGGATCACATACAAACACGAACACAAAAACACACGTGAATACATGCATACACAAATTCACATATATGCACATACACTAATACACAGAAATGAACAAGCAAACAAGCACATGCACGTATACATATACACAAACAGATACATCCATACAATATAAAAGTCTGTGTACCGGAATACACATGCACAGATACATGCACAGTAGAATACACATGTACTCACACATGCATACACACATGGATACAGGTGCACACTTATGTAAATGTCCACTTACATAAACGCACTAAACACACACATGTACACAAAGTCTGTATGCACCCTAACACGTGCACACGTGCACACACATATGCTACACATGCATACACTCACACACATCCATGCATGCACACATACATGTAAACATAAGCACATGAATACCATCCACACATGTAGACACGGACACACACACACATGCACAACACACACATACACTCAGAGAGAGAGAGAGAGAGAGAGAGAGAGAGAGAGAGAGCGCCCTTATATCCAGAAATTCTGCCTCACTTGTGTCCAGGTAGCTGTGAACCCTGGGCAAATTCTTAGCTTAGTTTTATCACATGAAAATATCACTGATGGTAGTTTAAGACAGTAGAGTCAATCAATCATGAAGGAAGAATTTCAGGTCTCAATGGGAGACAATTAGTGAGCATTTGGAAAAACTGGAACAAGACTCATTCTGTCTCCAAACATCATGGAACGGATCACTACATTCTTTAACAAAAATGTAGGTGTGGTTATAAGGACACACAACAAGTACTGGGTAACTACAGATAGTAGTGTGCCTCGGAGCAGTGCTACATGAGACTATACAGGGTGCAGGTGTGAATCACTGACTGAAATCACAGAGATACCTACTTTCCTTTCTTTTTATCCTGACAGCACAAATAAATAAGTGTAATTCCTGCCCAGCTCTCATGCACTTGACAACATAATAGGACAGTATAAATCACTTGATGATGTCACACAAATTAAAGAAAATATGATATAGTGTCTTTGAAAGGTAATTTAAATAAAGGTAGTAAACTGCTCTTTCTTAAGAGAGACTAATCTCAGGATAAATGGTCTTAAAGAGGGAGAGGGAGAGGGAGAGGGAGAGGGAGAGGGAGAGGGAGAGGGAGAGGGAGAGGGAGAGGGAGAGGGAGAGGGAGAGGGAGAGGGAGAGGGAGAGAGGGAGAGGGAGAGGGAGCATTCTATTCCCAGATGGTACATGCAGCACTGGACACTGGACCCCTGGTAGAACTCATGAGTGGACATGGCCTGTTAGGAAAGAGTATAGATTGGAGCATGGTGTTCAAACAGAGAAAAGGGAATTTTCCACCACCAGTGAGGAGTTAGCTCAGGGCTTGAGCTAGTAATTGGAAAGAGGTAGAAGGTAGTTAAGCTCTTCATAGTCAATGACATAAAGAAAGCCCAGTACATACATCATGTGAACAGCAGGGCTGAATCTGCTCCACAAAGGCCTTCAGTCAGGAATATGTGTTTTAGACCTGAATCCAGCTAGTGATCTACTCATCAAACACAATGTCTCCCCACGTCACTTTATAATTTGTGTAGGAGGTGGAGAAAGGAGAGGGGATATTTGTGGATGTGCATGTGGAGTCCAGAATTTGATAAGCTGGACTTCTGTGGTTAGCTTTTGCATGGGTTCTGGGGATCTTAATTTGAACTATTATCCTTGGGCATTAAGCACTTTATCCACAAAGCCACATTTCCAATCTCGTATGTTTATGGTTAAAGTTCGCTTTGGGAAAGCACTCAGCAAACCTGATGATCCTCAGGACTCACATGGTAAAAGGAAAAAGCCAACCTCTGCAAGCTGTCCTCTGACCCCAACACATACACTGTGCCCATGTGGGGCATGTGTGCACCCACAGACAAACACATACAGCCCGCCTCCTCATACACACAAAATAAGCAAATAGAATTGTAATTTTCAGTCACTTGGGATTAGTACATTTATCAAAATAATATAAGACAATCATCTACAAAATTGTTGTGGTATATACTCATGACATGGTACTTCCTGGTAATGGGATTTACTCCTGGGATTGTTTTTTGCTTTATCTAACAAAATGTACATTTAGCGTACACATGAACCTAGAATCCATACCCATGTGATTGTTGTGGATTCCAGAACGGACAAGTTAAAACTGATACTCTAGGAAACCCTTTTCTCTGATCCCTACCATCCTTACCATTTGATCAAAAAATGAATCACTATTCCTAATAGCAGGAAGCATGAAACATTGCCTTTATTCCCATGGTGCAATATGGGAAACACAGGGAAAGGTATAGAGAACTTGAAACACTGAGGGAACAGTAACACAAAGAAAAGCCTGCAGCGTTTGACCTCAGGTCTCCGTCCACAAGCTTCATGAGTTGCCAGAGACTGATTTTAAAATTTCCAGCTTTTCTGAGGTTCAGTTTCCATTTCTTAATATTCACAGAAGTCGGGCTGGAGAGATGGCTCAGTGGTTAAGAGCACCGACTGCTCTTCCAGAGGTCCTGAGTTCAAATCCCAGCAACCACATGGTGGCTCACAACCATCTGTAACGGGATCCGATGCCCTCCTCTGGTGTGTCTGAAGACAGCGACAGTGTATGCATATATATAAAATAAATAAATAAAAAAAATATTCACAGAAGTCTCAGAACTCAGGATCATTGTGTAAATCCCACAAAATAAATACTTAATGTGCCTGATACTGATGTTTACATACCTAATAAAAGCAAGCTATCGTTGATTTTATGAAAGAACATATATTTTTATGTACAGCAGTGACTTTTACAGTAAAACATTCTTAAATAACTCTATGCCTCTAAAGTTAAATTTAACTCTTTAAACTTCACTGATTAAAAAAATTAGGTAATTCTGAAAAGTTAATAAATTATGCTCTTTAGTGCATACATTTCATATAATATTTAATAATGTTTAAATATTTAAGTAATATCTTAACATGAATCCTTTATTTTTACAAACATTAAAACAAAAGAAATAAATTTATGATATCTAAAAAATGCTATGTGCTAGAAGTGTAGTTCAGTTGAAAAATGTTTAGTGTATAAAAGGACCTGGGTTCTATCCAAAGCACAAAAAGAAAGAAAAGGGAGCAATGAAATGAAAGAAAGGAGAAAGAGTGAAAGATGGATTGCTTGTGTATTTATACTAAACCATTTCTTGTTTCTAACATTTTTTAAATACCTCAATTTTATAGTGATTACATTTTGGAAGGCTAATATTCAAAGGTACAATAGGTTAAATATATTGTTAAAATAAGTATAGCTATTACTATTTATGCTTTTTAAATGTGCCTATTAGAAATTTTAAACTACTTATGTGGCTCATAACTTACTTTTATGCATGCACTGATCTAAGGAAATATTTTAAACATTCACATGATAATAATTGATATGCATCATTTGTTTAGTTACCGGTTACTAAACATGGTTATAATCAAGTTTCTAAAACCCTTCATCTGCTTACATAACTCAGAAAATGATGTTCCAATTTCCAGAAGAGTATTGTGATGTATCCCGCCATACGTAATAAAAAATAAGATCTCCAGATTTGTCAGATATATCAGAGATAAATATTAACGAGGGTTATTTAAGCTTCATAAAATCTAGGGAATAATAAGAAATTATATATATGCATGTGTATGTATATGTGTATACTTGTATATAGCCATAGCCACATAGATACACCAGAATATCTCTTACACATCTGGAAGAAATGGAGACATTGAAGAAATTCTTGCCTTGAGAGAACCGTATAACTCTTAGCACAGCTGTAGAATAGTTAGGGAAGTAGGTGAGAACTCTGCAAAGCATGGGCCGAATTCCATGGATTTCCCTGAAGCCTGGGGCTCTGTGATAACTGTAGTGATGGCCCGTGGCTGGACTACACATATGAATGGCCATCCTTAGAGTGAACTTCGGTATGTTGGTAGATGGGCTAGATGAAGTAAATGTGTATCCCCACAAGTAGTATGTGAAATAAAAGAACAAAAGTGGGGCCAGTGCACAGAACAGACCACGTTGATCAAAGTCATGAGAGACGATATCATGTGTGCATTGTCATGTTTCCGTGTTTCACTGACCTTGTTAGAAAACCTTTCTTGTATCCTTGTTCTCCCAATAGAGAATTGCTTCACTTATCAAAATTACAAACTCTAAGCTCTCTTGATGAAGCAGGCAGCATATCCTTTGTATAAACTCAACTTGATAGCCCTTTCTCCCTTGGAAATCTGTGAGAACTATCCAGGCTACCGCGCATCATTTTGCTACTATCCCAATGGGCATACCATCCCCACCACCCTCCCAGAGTGCTGAAATCATGGGGCACATGGATCAGGTTCCTTACTGAATGAGGTGCAGTGGAAGGCATATAAGTTAGAGGCTTGTATGCTAACCTGGAGATCACAAGACCCTGTACTAGTTCATCTAACTAAATCTGTGTAATCTTAGATACTTCATTTAGACAAAATATAAATAATAGTAGAATTCTTATGAAGTGTCTTTGAGTATCAGTTCAGCCATTATATAAAGATATTTTGAATGTGGGATATGTTAGAGAAGGTATTGATAGCAAAGAGACTTGAGACATTACAAGAATCATTCTAATATATTTTATTGTGCCCACTGAGGTTTTTAGCTTAACATAATGGAATATATACTGATATTAAAGTCATTACCGAACTGAGGTAGAAGAGTGCTCCTGTTCTCAGTCATGTTCTCAAATCTCAAAATATGTATCTAGATATGCATATTTAACTAGAGAAAAAGTAAAAATTGAGGGTAGCTATAAAGAAAAATAAGAGCAAAGGGAAGCGGGAGGGGATGAGGGAAGAGTCACAATGAAGAGAAAGAAAAGGTTAAGGGAATAGCATGAAGAGACCAGAAGAGAGGAAGAAATAGGGAAGAAAAACAAGAGTGGCCAGACAGGACCACTAGGTATGCAAAGGTTTCTAGCAAAGAGTTCAGCTACCATGGGCACTCTGACTCCATGAGTGGAGCTTATAGCTGCCATTCCTTAGCAAGTCCATGATCCCTGACAAAATGTCTGAAGAAGCCAGGAAGTTATCTTGTTCAGAGCCCAAGTTTGACTGCCTGAGAACATATCCTCAGCTACTGTTTTACATAAGGCCTTTCTTTAAGTTCTTTTAAAAATCATCTTCCCTGGTCCCGTCTAAAGAGGTTATCTCCGAGGATATCAATGTTTGCTTTGTGGTTGTTTTTGGCTTTGGTTTTTTTTAGTGAGAGGTTTTCTCACTCCATTTTCTGTTTGCACGTGTATGTTTCATGTCTCTGGAAAGTTCAGGAGTTAGGACTGTGTCTCAATGGAACAGCAGAGGACTGGGATATGTATGGCTCTGGGTTCAATCTCCAGCAGTACGAAAACAAAGAATGAACCATATCCTCAGAGGGTTTTTAAAAGTGGAGTTGTGTATAAGTAAGTCATCTCTTTTGTAATGATCAGCTTTTAAGATTATTTCCTAAACTAAAATCATATGAAGAATGACATATCTATAATTATTGAAAAAAATGTCAATATTTGCAGGCCTGTGTGTTTGTCTGTGTCTGTGTATGCATCTCTTTGTGTCTATCTCTTTTCTCCCCCTGCCCTCTCACATACGCAGAGAGAACGTTATATTATTTTGTCACTTGGTCCATTCCCAGGCTACAAAATAATGCCTGAGCCAACTCAAAGTTCAGAGGGCACACGAAATAAGTCTTCATTATCCCATCGCAATGATCCGACCATCAATGTTAAGGTGCTTAAGTACGGATAGCAGTATTGTGGTAGGAATGTGACTTGGAAAATCTATTCTCCAGTATTCTTTCTGAGACATTTCATCAAAGCACATATGAGTTGTATACAACCCAGGAACACTACATTTTAAAGCATGGAGGTAGCGGGGATACAATCTACCTTTCAGAGTTCTGAACAATGGAGGGAAGACTTAGTAGCCTCTGTTTACATAGCCATTCACACAAGCTCAGTCTCATTACATAACTGTTCACACATGCTCAGTCTCATTACATACATGCTCAGGCTATAACTAGAATAAAATTAAAGAACAACATCAG
Organism: Rattus norvegicus; assembly: GCF_021556685.1. NCBI lineage: Eukaryota > Metazoa > Chordata > Mammalia > Rodentia > Muridae > Rattus > Rattus norvegicus. The sequence continues at coordinate 22,468,831 of NC_141551.1, read as the reverse complement.
TTCCTAGGCATCTTTGATAACTACTTCAAAATTTCACAGTAAAGAAAAATCAGACAAGCCAGGCAGGGGTACTATATACCTTTAAAACTGGCCTGTTTTACAGAGTGAGTTCTGGAACAACCAAGGCTACACAAAAAATCCCTGTCTCAAAAAACAACAACAACAGCAACTAAAGAAAGAAATGAAGGAAGGATGAAAGAGAGAAAGAAAGAAAGGAAGGAAGGGGGGAAGGAAGGAAGGAAGGAAGGAAGAAAGAAAGAAAGAAAGAAAGAAAGAAAGAAAGAAAGAAAGAAAGAAAGAAAGAAAGGAATTTAGCCAATGGTATCCTTTTTATTAGAGGTAAAAAGAAAAATGGACAATTCAACAATTTAAATCATTTAGATTACCTGGTCAGAATTTAGCCAGAAATATTGGTCTTGGGCTTAGAAGCAGGCTCCATTATCTGTGTTACCTTGACTATTTATAGTTTCCAGCCATCTCTTCTCCCGATTTCTCTCCAACCATGTTGGCCTGTTGTTTCAACATCTAAGAGAGGTAGATGGCCCACAAATATCCCATGGACTGCATGAGCACAGGATAGCTGTTAAAGAAGCCCAGTCCCCAAACTGAAAATTGTACTGTTCTCACACATGAAAATTGAAGATGAAATACTATATCTGCTACAAAGTAAATTAAAGTAGGCTCTCCCATGCTACTGGTCATTCATGTGTATTCACCCGTAGACAGCTAAATCTCTTCATGACTCTCTTCATGTTATTTAAACACATGCTCAACTGGTCCCTTTCAGAGTTTTGGCCACAATTTCTCTTACCCATCATGTCTTTTACTGTCCATCTCTTCTTGACCCTTGTCCCTATATTAACTGCATCTTCCATAATCATATCATATTTGTACATGTTTCTTATGTCTGGTCAGCTCCTCAATGTGAACTCAATGTGCAGGAATTGTTCTCTTTCCTTGGTGCTTACACAGGATCCTGTCTTGAGTCATGCAGCTCACTTCTGAATGACTAGACTGACATGAACAGCTCTATGCTTTTGGTTATACAGGGCTCCACCCTAACTGCATGATTGTATCCTACTTCAAACTGATTAGCTGGTGTGAACTTTTTTATGCCTATGTTTAGACAGGGTCTCATTTAATTTTTCTCAGTCATGTGTATGGAATCTGGGAAACTTCAGCTTTATGGGTTGAACACTTTGTTTTGAATTACCCAGCTTAAAGCTAGCACAACTAAGACATATAAGCTTCATATTTAAAACAGAAAGAGTCTTAAGAGTCTTAAAGGGCTTGACACTATGAAAACCTTGGAAGAGAAAGAGGAAGAGGAGGAGGAGGAGGAGGAGGAGGAGGAGGAGGAGGAGGAGGAGGAGAAGAAGAAGAAGAAGAAGAAGAAGAAGAAGAAGAAGAAGAAGAAGAAGAAGAAGAAGAAGAAGAAGAAGAAGCAGGAGGAGGAGAAGGAAGAAGAAGAAGAGGAAGAAGAAGAAGAAGAAGAAGAAGAAGAAGAAGAAGAAGAAGAAGAAGAAGAAGAAGAAGAAGAAGAAGAAAAGAAGAAGAAAGAAGAAGAAGAAGAAGAAGAAGAAGAAGAAGAAGAAGAAAGGAAGAAGAAGAATTATTTAAATTCCTCCTGATCATGAAGGACTCACCACAGGATGGAACCACAGTCTAGCCATTCTTCTCTTCCTAGCAAGAGAATTAATCAGCTCTTTTCAGACTGTGACAGAATCACTCCAAAGCCTAGCATGTACAGCATAGAATGTCATGTCTTTGCTAACCCAACTGAGCACCTGGAGCACATGAGAAGGTACAGTCCCTGATAGCCTCTCTTTGTTCTCAGCAAAATCAATCTCTGAAGAAGGAAAGCATGGACTCTGAGACTGGGAACTTGTGTTTCCCTCATGAGAAGCAGTTCTATGTATGTGTCTGTCATCCTCTGAGCACAATGAAGGTGTGACTCTCAATGCTGGTAATGTGGCCCACTATATGTCACCCATTTTCAGGACTCTAGGCCAAAGCAGACAAGAGCAAACCCAGCCTCTATTACATGAACTCTGGGCCCAGTGTTGCAGGTCATGATTTTGCAGCATAGTGCCTGAATAAAAATTAATATTTATCCTAGGCTTCATCTTATTTAACTTTAAAACTCCAGTATGGCATATTTGTGTCTCTCTGTGTGTGGACATGGACATACACATCAATTTCTAAAGGAATCTCATCACAAACTGAATAAAATATGGGTCCTCTACATTCCTTAACACACTAGTGCTCTGGGTTGTGTGTGTGTGTGTGTGTGTGTGTGTGTGTGTGTGTGTGTATAAGTACAATCAATATAAAATAGGTAAAACTTTAGAGACCTAATCCATCCATTCTCTTAACTACTAATATCTTTTGATGACTGTGAGTACTTCTCGAGAAGGAGGATTATCTGGTTATAAAACACATAAAAATAATGTTTGACAGTTATTATAGAAATAAAAGGAAAATCAAAAGATTGCAGTGTCACCATAAGGAAAGATAACTTTTATCTGACACACGATAGTGGTTGCTAAACATGACAGATGAACACTCAATTTCAGTAGGAAGACTAGGAACGGTGAAGAATGTAGAGACAAGAAGCCACTGCAGACAGACTTGGTCTGCCTGGTCATATTAGCATTAATTCTTTAATCATTCATGCTTTTATGGCTATTAACCTACAGTGCAGGCTGCTGATTTATTCTCTCTGTGGACATGGCTGGAGGGAGCCAAACATCTACCGTACATAAGGTATTTTTTTCTCTGAAAGTGATTTTGTCTTCATGATGCATTTGACAATTCTGGGTACACGTTTACTTGCTGCATCTTGGAAGGCAGGCTGCTAGCTTCTAGTGGGTAGACAGATACCTGGCAGCCCTCACAACCCAAATCTCAGGACAGCCCTTACAATAAAGACTGTGTGGCCCCAAGGGTCAATAGTGCTCGGATTTAGAAAGCCTGTTATAAAGGAGCAAAGAAATGACATTAAGATTTGCCCATAAAGGGAAGCAACATCAGAAATCTACTCCCATGCCCTGGCTCTTTGTTTGCTGCTCCATTGTAGCAACCTCAATCTTGTGAGCAGCCAGTCTGCCCCCAGTGGTGTCTGAAATATCACTGAATCATCAGCCACTATCCATCTCACACTAGGGCAGGCAGATGTTTAGAACCTGCTCTATCAAAGGAAGTAGAAATCTGCCCTTTAGCTTCTTTCCTAAAGAAACAATTTAACGATCTCAGCTGGGGCCTAATGAGCCAATGTCCACATCAGAAAGCAGCTCTGTTTGTGACATGTTTGACAGAGTGTGAGGAGAAAAAGGGTGGGAGGTGGCGGGGGGTGGGAAGATATATTGGAAGGCTAATTGAGCACTGCAAGCTGAACAATTCGTGGAAGTGTCGTCCTTCAGCTAAAGGTTGTTATCCTTCGTTGGAGCTACGGACAGACTCTGCCATGAGGGCATCACTTTTCTATATGAAAAATATGGCTTTAAACATTACAAAACATAGAATCCTGGGAGGCACGATGGTTGTCACAGTAACTGCCGTTAAAAAGAGCCACAGTCCCCACAAGTCATGGCCCGACTTTGGTGTAAAGTGCGGCGGATATCAAAGGATGTCAGGTGCTAGCATTCTGCTTTGAGATTGAGGAAGAAGGGCTGTAGTCTATGGGTCACCATCGAGAGAGAGCTGTGCTAGACCTAAAGCAAAATCTTCAATGCTATATTTTCGATATGGTTTGGGACTCACGACACAGGGACTGGCCCCTCATATGGCTGTTCTAGTTAACAACAGGGGAAAACATGGCGATATAAGAGAAAGCCCACCACTAACAGAGATTGTGGGGAAATGAAATTCTGAAACAGCTCTACACAATGTACCCCAATTTTGTGCCTCTAGAAATGAGGCCAGGATGGGTCATAAGTATAGCAGAAATTCCATTCACTGATCCAGTCAGACCCAACTGTGAAGATTTCCCCACCAGGTATTTAGTTCTAGATGGTTCACATGTCTCTGTCTTAATGGGCTTTCTGAAGATATCAATGGAATTCTTACTTAATCACACATAAAGATTACTTATGAAAACTACATGAAATTAGGTCTCTAAATCTAACACGAAATATGTACATTCAGTGGAGAGTTTGTGAACACATGCTTGAAAGTGACTGGAGACGTGTCATGGGGAATCACATCAAAGTGTTAGGACTTCTTGTCATCATTGTATAAGACTGCTTAGAGGGACCAATGACCAATAGCCCTGGAAGGAGGGGCCAAATGGAAGGTTTTGTGTAGTGCTTCACCCTCATTGATGGAGTAAATTAGTCAATCTTAAAATGATGTGTTTGAAATCTTATTCTCTTTCCTTCTGCTCCATAGTCTCTGACCTCCGTAACACCAAAACAGGGTCCTTACTAAATGTTGTTACTCAGCCTTAGATATTGTGATTTCTGAAAACTGTAAGATACGAATACAGGTATCCCTGACTTTGTGGGTGCCTGAGACAGGACAAAGAACTTGGTGGCCTCCTACTCCTGGAACTGCTGCAAAATGTCTGAGAATCTTGGAACTATATCTGCCTTATTGCAATTATTCTCAAAAAGGATATTTTAGGAAGGGATTCTAACAATATAACCCATCAGAGGAAAGGAATACTTTTATCATTATTATTTCTTTAATTTTTGAAAATATAATTACATCATTTATCCCTTCCCTCTTCTCTTTCTAAACCCACTTTGCTCATTCCAAATTTATGAATTCCTTTTCATTAATTTTTTTCACTAATGCATATGCATATATACACATACATACATGCATACATATGAACATACATACATACATACATACATACATACATACATACATACACACATGCACAACCTGGTCATTCTTCCATAAAGTTATTGTATTTATGTTTTCAGGGCTGACCACTTGGCATTGGGTAACTCATTTGTGTGCCCTTCCTTAAGAAAGACTATTTCACTTGCTCTTGTAATCTTTAGTTCTGTAGTTCTATAGTTCTTTCTATAAGGTTAGATGCTTAAGCAATCATATTGGTGAAACATTATGGGTTCTGGCATTACCAGAAGACACTCTCACAGAAAACTCCCTGATTCTCTGACTCTTATAATCTTCCTTCCCTCTTTTCCACAATGTTCCTTGAACCTTAGGTACCAGAGTGTTTTTTAGATGCATTCACTGAAACTGGGATCAATGCTGCACTTTGGTTGTTTGTGGTTTTCTGTAATGCTTTCTGTCTGTTATAGACATGTTTCCTTGATGAGGGGTGAAGAGTTCACTTATCTGTGGGTGGAAGGACAATTGTTTGTTGGGTGAGTCTTAAGTCCAATTAGAGAGCTATTAATTACAACCAAAGTGCGCAAGCCATGGCTGCTTCCTTATGACCATCGTGCCATGTTAATCCTTCTTGTAGTTCATGTATCATAGCTAGATAGGACTGTTGTTGCCTCCCTCCTCTGGAAGCTTGCAAGCTACCGGGTGATGCCATGAAAACTATTCCTTATGGAGGAGGCTGCCATGTCAGTTCCAGCTCAGGGGCCTGACTCTGAAGCGCATGTTGTCTTCAGCAACTGGGTTACATTCCACCTCTGGAGGGCAACCAATAACAACAGGGATAATCTCTAAAGAATAAGATAAAATAAACCATGAACTTTGCAGGTAATGTTGATAGAACTAGAAAAGATCATATTGTGTAAGATAACCCAGAACCAAAAGAGATGAAGACCACACGTTCTCCCATTGGAGACCCCTAGATCAAAATTTTCCGATATGAATGCATATCCAGGAGAGAAGAAAGGGACTGTTGCTGGGACAGGCAGGTCAAGTGGCAATAGAGAGGTGACTAGTAGGGTACAAGTGATCTGATCGATCTGGAAGTGCAAGAAAAGAGAGGTAAGTACAGAAGACTGAAAGTAAATTAACAGGAAAATTGTCGGGAAAAGTCATGTATGATACTGTTAAATGTTTGCCTATAAATACCTACATTACACATAAGTTTTGGTATAAACATACATACATACCTTAAATAAAATCTTTTCATCTAGGTCAATGATACTTTGTCCAAGAGCCAAATACATCTTTAAAAGGATAGTCATGAAAAGTCTTTTATTTAAGTCATTGGTCAATGTTGTCCAAGAGGCCCCCAAAGCATTACATAAGAGTCTTTTGACTTAGAGTTTCTATCCTTCAGATCGAACACGGAGAAAAACAGTAGTGCTTCGTAAAAGGTGTCCAGGGTAACATAATTGTTGTTTGAAAAACTAGGCAAGACCAGCTAGTTGGATAACGATGCATGGATTAATTGCCAAATCTGCATCGTACCTGCATCTTTTATGTGACAGATATGAATGCTTTATAGGTAATGAGGTCCTCAGCAGGAGAGTTATGGCCTAACAGTCTGACATTTGTAAAGCTATAAAATGTAAAGGGGGTATTTTACAGGCGAGGTGAGCTGTCCTCCTGCATATTAACACAATTAGGCCTCTATGCTGCATGTAGAGTAAACAGTGTATTTATAGCATTAGGATTCTGGAAATGATATTAGGCAGACATTGCAATTTGCATTTTAATTTTCTCACAAGAAAATCTTTCTATTTATCATGAAGCATCTAGGGTCCGCAACTCCTTTTGGCTGCTTAAGAGGTCTCTGCCATGTGTTGTGCTTTATCACAAGGCCAGCAGTTTTGACAGGATGCACAGGCCTGAACTTCTGCTGTCAGGAATGGAGATTGCTTTCTTGAGAGCAGGAATGAGAGCAGAAAACACCCGGAGTCTGTTCCCAAGATGCTTATCATCAGTTTGCTTAAAATATTTGACTTTTTCTGCTCTTTTTGCCCTCCTCTAGATTTTCTGGAGAATCTAAGAGTCTTTTTTTTATTAATGTAACTCTTCAAGTGTTATTATGGGCTACAATAAAATAGTTGGAGATTCAATTACAAAACAGAAAGAATATTTAAGTACTGCTTTCTTATTTTTTATTGGATATTTTCTTTATTTACAGTTCGAATGTTATTCCCTTTTCCATCCCCCATCCGCAAACCCCCTATCCCATCCTCCCTCCGCCTGCTTTTATGAGGATGCTTCTCCACACACCCTCTCCACACACCCTCTCCCACCTCCCTTCCCTGACATTCCCCTAGACTGGGGCATCGAACATTTAAGGGCCTCTTCTCCCCCTGATGCCAGTTATGACCAACCGCTGTTACATATGCAGCTAGAACTTTCTTCTTGAATCATGTGTTCTTTTAAGAACTTAAACATCCTACACCCTGTGAGGGAAGGATCTTGATTTGCAGAAACTTAAACATCTCTGTGTTTTCTGAAATCCAAACCAGGCATCATCGGGACCATAACCCCCTTATTCCTGGAAGCCTCTTGGGGAGTGATTGTTTTTTCAAGCTACTATTGGGAAATTTTAGAGACTCTTGGCCTCGCTTCTGCCTCTGCCCTGCTTATGTCTGTCTTTTGGTGTCTATGTTCCTAGTTTTCAAGTAAGAATCTCATTAGGGACATCTCTTTATAAGATCTCTAAATAATCATTTTATTTTCACATCACTCTGATACGATTTTACTTTAGCTTATTTTTATCTGCACAAATCCTTTTACCAGGAACCCATTTACAGATAACATTGGGTAAAGACTTTAACATACCTTTTCAGGGAAAGTTACACATTTGCATAATGAACATAAATTTTCTATCCACTTCCTGTATGAGACAGAGAAATTATGAGCAGAGCTTAGATAACCACTTAGCATACATGGAACCTCAGAAGCCAATCTTACAGTTAAGTATGAAGCTCATTCCTATGCTATTTGGACAGACTTTTTCTTTGTTAGAAATAGTTACAGAATGTCTGAGAAAACCAGAGTAAAATGATCCTACATCCCTGATAACTCTGGATTGTATCTCTAATCTTTCCTGTGCCTTTTTTTCTTTTAAATGAAGATTCCTCTTTGTACCCAGCCATTACCTTCCTCAATTTCGATGGCTGCTTGTTTGTTCATTAAGTGTAGTAGTGGTGTGGGATGTGTGTGCATGTGTGTACAAGTAGAAATGTGTGTGAGGGTATGTGTGCACGCATGTGTGGTGGGCAATGGTATAATGCTTATACCAGTGGCTTATATACTGAACCGGCGTCTCTCACCAAATCTATACCCTTTGGCTTCCACTAATCTAGCTTCCTCTAGGGTTCTCCTGTCTGTTTCCCATGATCTGGGAAGACAGATGAGATGCTATATCCACATGTTTATTTCTTACATGGATCCTGATGATTCACATACTCCAGTCCTCATAGTTGTATGTCAAGCATGTGGCCTGCTAAGTCCCATTCTGTGCCCATTTTGGTCTCGTATTTTGTTATAAATTCAAATCAAAAGGTCTGCTCCCTCTGCCTCAACATGATTTGCTCCAAGGAATCTCATCTCTACTTAGAAAAATCTCATCTCGTCTGAAAAGGAGTAGAGGCATCCCGAGCCAGTACACATAATGGGATGGCATTTAGAAGGGAACTAGCCATCAACAAGGGTAATATCCGGACTAATGAACCTTCGTATAGGCATATGATGGCTAGAGATATGAAGGTGGTACTGGCTGGTTTTGTAGGTCAACCTGACACAAGCTAGAGTCATATGAGAGGAAGGATCCGCAGTCGATGAAATATTTCCTTGAGTCCCAGCTTTAAGGCACTTTCTCAATTAAAAATCAGTGGGAGAGGACCTAGTCTACAGTGTGCAGTGTCATCCCTGAACTGATTGACCTGGGTTTTATAAGAAAGCAGGCTGAGCCTCCCAAGCCATGGAAAGCAAGCCTGTAAGCAGTGACTTTCCATGGCCTCTGAATCAGCTTCGGCTCCAGGTTATAACTCTGCTTGAGCTCCTCCTGTTCTGATTTCTTCCAATGGTGGACTGTGATTTGGAAGTGTAAGTCAAGTAAACCCTTTCCTTCCCAACTTCTTTTTTGGTCATGGTGTTTTGTCACAGCAATGAAACCCCAACTAATACAAAATTGGACTTCCTGTTTGCTGAGCCTCTGAGTCATTCACTGCCTCACCTTGCAGCTATGGACTGACTACTCCGTGTGTGTAGTGGAGGGAAGGGAAAAGCATGGTACACAGAAAGCCATTCCTAGTGCCCTCTTGTTTCTCAAGCAACATTTCTGCCTACAGAACAGCCATCTTTTGACATGCAGGGCACAGTTAGTCTGCTCAATTAGCAAATACCCTTAGGCAGGTAAGAATATTCAAAGGAGACTGTTTTCCTCATAAACACTATGAGAGAGTTTTGGGGAGAGAACAATAGGTCCGCTTTCCTTTAAAATCCCACATAAGTAAAGACTATTGGAATAAAGTTTTGTTTAATAAAATATTGTCCTACTGAAGAGCACAATCTCAGGGTTGAAGTATTCATACAGCAGACGACCACAGGCTTCTTTCCTGGTTTAGCACATACAGCTGTCACTATCGTTCAATTTCATGTAATCTGGGCACCGGTTATTAATGTGATTAAAAGATTCTATTGGCAAAATAGAAAAGGTGAAGTTTCTTTAAGGAGAAACATATGGCAAAATACAGAAGAATGAGAGAGGATGACAAAATAAAACACACACACACACACACACACACACACACACAAACCTGCATATATCTGTATAAATAGACAAGTAGTTACGCTTAAATGACATTTTCTTATCTGGGCTGGTAATGCTCTCTCCATCCCACCTAACAAAAACTCCAATACGGGGCATTAGAAACCTATATTGAGGTTTTGGTTAGGGTTGTGCAAGAAACTTCCAAAACTTACAGTTTACTGCTCTTGACCTTGGTAATTCCCTATTGGTGAAGACACCATGTACTTCAAAGCGTGGGTCCCAGAGGCCCCTGAGTTAGAACTGACTTGCATTCTTCCTCCGTGATGACTATCTTTTGCTATACTAGAAAGCTTTCATGAAAGTTTTCAGAGAAGGTAAGCAAGAAGTAATATTTCTATCTAGTTGTGATGCCTATGAACCATGACAATGACTGGCATAACAAGAGCCCTAAGGATGCAGTAGAAGCACATATACCTTGCCAGTAACCAATAGATCTCTAATTGGTTCTCTCTAGGATCTTCCAAAGAAGAGGCATACCATGTCTGGTACTGGAAACTACTCAGGCCCAGTAAATATAGATCTTAGAGAAGAACCTATAAAAAACCACTTTACTAAGACTTTGTAACCCTCAACGACATTCTAAACATTTTTTATGCCTACAAAGAAGTGTAGACTTCACCCTGCATCAAGGAAACTTCACTTTACAATAGACAGAAGTCATTACAAAATTTCACAACTAACGAACATGTATAGTCCAGTCCCAGTGGATACATCTGCAAGATATTCTACATCCGAAGCTTAAAAATCTTTGCAGGAGAGAGTGGAAAGATTTTAAGTGCCAGAGGATCCAAAAATTTGCTGTGAGACTGTGTCTCCTAGTGATGCCACAAGCCACACCCCTCTCACCCACGTGACTGCTTAAGCAGGAGCTGAACAAGAACAGCAGTAGATATGTTGGTGTGGAAGGGGAAAGTCCAGGAGGTCTTGGCCCTACACAAGGAACTAAGAAATTCAGAGAACTGAATCAATCGTCTTCCCTGGAGAAAGAGCACACCACTGGTTATTTTCCACCAAATGGTCAGCCATGAAAGCATAAATATGAGTAACTTTTTGAAGACTGAACAGGTTATATTTAGTATATACATAAATACATTTGCATATACACTTGCAATAACAGTTAATGAAGGAAGAGAGCATTAATTTGAGAGAGAGCAAAAAGGGGTATACGGAAGGGTTTGCAGGGAGGAAACGGAAGGGGTACATGATGCAATTATATACTAATCCCCAAAATGGAAGAAATGGGAAATCTGAATCTGTGGCTTTCCATCTTCTCCCTCTTTGCTAAAGCTACTCTGTGCATTATTTTTTAACTCTTTAAAGGTCAATAAAAGATTTTCAGAGCATCCTTTCCTCTCCAAAGAGAAAGTCAATTTTCCTTTTTATTGTATTTATTTATTTTTATCTTATTCAGAGAACATCTATTCACTCCCTGGAGCTTTACTCTGCTAATCCAGAGCTCCTAGGTAGCAATGATTTTTCTTTTACTCTATTTAGTAAGATACTAGACAAAAGAGCAATTTTTGTTTTCAGGGCTGAATGTATAGTATTGTGCAACCAACCAGTGTGCCCTTGCCTGAGGAAGACCGTTATTTCTCCTGGTCCCAGATTTCTTCTGTTCTCTCTAGTCCTTTGTGTAGGGTTTAGGGTTAGCTTTCTCCCATCCAGTTTGGTGCAAATATGTGTTTGTGTATGCGTGTGTGTGTGTGTGTGTGTGTGTGTGTGCAAGTGTATATGGGGCAGGTTTGAAGGGAGAAATGATGTAGTTATATTTAAAAAGAAAAAGAAAAAGAAAGAACAATATGGCATTTGCTCAAAAAGAGAATCCAGGTGAAAAATGACAGCATTCAGCTCCATGTCTTTGTGTTCAGGACTGTGAAGCCGGTTTTAGACATATCTGTTTCTCTTTCATTTCACATGCATTGTTCCATAGATTTGAGATCCTTCATTGTTGGTGCAGCGCTATGCTGCATGCTGAGGATAAAAACGTGAATGGGCAACCCATGGCCCCGGATCTCAGTATTATGTCTACACGGGTGGATGAGTGAGGTGACTGTGGTTTTATATAAGCACGGTGAGGAAAGACCGAGAGAAACCAAGTGGCTTATATTCAACAGACGATAGAATGAGCAAACACAGTAGGAAGATATAGTGTGTATCAAATGGTCTGTAAGGGCTTCCAGGAAAAACGGAAGCCTGAAGTGAATTTCGAACCACACTTATATATGAGTGCCACAGGCTACTAGGTGGGGTTTTAGGAAGCATTGCCTGTAAGAGGAAAGACCTGTGCCATGGAGCTGGCAGGCCTCCAGCTTGGTCTTCAGTAGCTACAAAATTTAGTGATTGATAGTTCAAGAGGCCCACATTTAGTCCACTTTTAGCTTCACAAAAGAACGGGAATGCCCACAGGGCCTCATTAAATGGGTGTGAAATATGTTGCAATCAGAAACATGACGGTACATTCGTGCAAGTTGTGCATTTACATATATCCTGAAACGGAAAGGAAGTCCGGGTTGTCTGCAAAGATCTCTGTCACCTCCTCCCATTTAATGTGATTAAAGGCTACATTTATTAGTTCCACGGAACATTCTCTGCTGATCTGGAGCTTCTGGGGAGCAACTATTTCCCTTTGCTCTACATAATAAGGGACAAGACAAAATAACAATACAACAGTAGTTCTAAGAGAGCCAGGTGAAAAATGAGACCACACAGCTGTTTCTTTGAGTTCGGGACAGCTGGGCCAGTTCAGACAGGTGTGTTGTTCTCCCGTTTTTTTCTCTTTCTGTTGGCTGTGTGTGTTCTGCATCTAAGTTCAAGATTCTGATGGATGCAACAGCCAGAAAGTATACACTTGCCCTGCCTCTCCATTCCTGTTCCAATAGCTCCTACTGCAACAGTATGGTGGACCTTAGTACATGTGTAGAGGGGAAGAAGGGAAGGGGGATGGGGAGGATAAACAGTCTCTGAGGGCTACTCTGAATAAGCTTAGAAAGGGCTGCATGCTTTAATTTCCTGTCCAGAATGAGTAAGCCAACGTTGTAGAATCTGACTGGAAATAGACAAAGTGGCAGAAATGGCAGGACTCACCAGAGAAATACTTACAAAGTTGAAATAAAATACTTTTTTTTTCCCACACACAAGAGAAATGAATTCTTTATGTGCACTTTAAAATACTTTTTATTGACATTTTGGTCTTATGTATTTGGGAAGTTTCAGGAGAAAGTGGTTTTCTGAAGTATTTATGTTTTAATAGGTGTGTCCAAAATCTCAACTGAATCTTATTAAGAATTGCACATGCTTACTAGGCTTCTACTGTGTGCATATTAGTACTTGGCAAAGACACAGAGAGAGCAGAGCATTGACAGCCAGATTACATGTAGCACTTATATTTGGCAGAGTGGTCAGTATAATTCAGTTCAGTGGTTCCTAGGAAAGTAGTAGAAATTGAGCATTTGCCAATAGTGAGAGTTAGCAAGAACATGTGAGAAAGGCCATGTACTTTGCTTCTTCCCACCTGAGTTCTTTGGGACTGTTTGAGATCCCGTTCCTTAATTTGCAGATTGACTGCATGGTAAGCATTTTGTCACACCCTAATGTGATGATGGCATCCACCTGACACAGCATATGGCAAGGTCAGAACTGAACACATATTAGAGGTTATTCCTGTCCCCAAACTAAGTTCCTAAGTGGAACTCTAGAATTCCAGAGACAAAATGCCTTGGTGTGAGCTCCTGACATCTGGCTGCAAAGACTGCATTTTCTTCTCAGTAATGACCTTTCCCATGTCCTCATTCCAGCTTCTGTCAGCAAAACCATGCTAAGTCTTAAGTCGGTCCAGAGCAAAGGCTGAATAGAAGAGATTCCATGCTTGTACCGTGCATGCCACAGCTCCTCATACCTTTGAGCTGAATGTCCACACTCAGGTCTCTTTCTTATTTGTTACACTGTCACCTTTCAGCCTGATCTCTGTATTCTACTCATAGACCCTCAAGTATAACAAACTATTATCAATGTTCTTGACTCCCCTTCAAACGTGACAGTAAGACCCTATTGTTCAAGGCCCCACATGCTTGAGTCACAGGACATGGAGAAGTCAAGCTGGTGCTCATCTGGAAGGCTCATCCCCATTAGATAGCTTTTACAGCGCTGGATGGAGCTATTCACACTTACCGAGGAGAATAGTAACTTTCAGTCCTCTCCAACTCTTAACCATGGGCAATAAGAATGATACGCCTGGCCAAACAGGCCACTGGTGCAGTAATGGCAGAAATGTTATGGGAATAACCAACCACTTTCTGATTGGATTTAAGGCCTGTTCCAAATGATGGAACCCAGAAGTGGTACTCTAACTTGGTAGTAAAACAAGAACCTCTGGCTACATAGGTCACGGGACGTAGGGAAGCATCTATTACTATTATTCTTCTAAATGGTTACCGTGTTAAAGTGACTCCCCATAGCTTATTTTTGTCCCTGTAGATTAGAGCATCTCTAGACACACTAATCAGAGGACCTTTCTTCAGTTGATAGTGACTAAAGCAGAAACCCAGAAATGGTCACGGTGTGGTGAAGTAGAGACTGTAGTCCAAATCGTGGCGCCTCTATCACACCCCTCTTCCCACAGTTGGGAAATCATTGCATAAGAGAAGGCAACAAGATTATCAGAGCTGGAGACTGTGAAGAGAAGATAGGAGTCCCAGGACAAGGATGCTTTCCTTGTTGATAAGTGGGTGATACAGCTAAATACAGATGCCAAATGGAGACAGAAGACAAGCGGACTTGAGAGTGAAATAGGAAAGCATTGCAGAAGGAAGTATACACCCCAGGACACAGCCTTAGTGTCACATGTGCAGTGACCCTTTTTAAAAAAACCATTTTATTTATTTACATTTCAAATGTTATCCCACTTCCCAGTCCCCTCTCTACAAGCCGTACCCCATCCCTTCTCCTCCTTGACATTAAAAGTATGCACCCCACCCACCCACACACTCCCACTCCCTCTAGCATCCCCCTTCTCTGGGGCGTCAAGCCACACAGGACCAAGTGTCTCCCCTCCCATTGTTGCCAGACAATGTACTCCTCTGTAACACATGTATTGAGGGCCACAGACCAGCCTATGTATGTTCTTTGGTTGGTGCCTTAGCCCCTGGGAGCTCTGAGGGGTCCAATTAATTGATATTATTCTCCTCCCATGGGATTGCAATCTCCTTCAGCTCCTTCAGTCTTACCCTTAACTCTTCTATTAGGGTCCCTGGCTTAGTCCAATGGTTGGTTGTAAGTATCTGCATCTGTTTCTGTCAGGTACTGGCAGAGCCTCTCAGAGGAGAGCCATGCCAGGCTCCTGTTAGTAAGCACATCTTAGAATCAGAATGGTGTTCAGGTTTGGTGTCTGTACCTAGGATCAATGCCAAGGTCGGGTGGGCTCTGGATGGCCTTTCTTCAGTCTCCACTCCATTTTCTGTCCCTGTATTTTCTTTAGACAGGACCAATTCTGGGTTAAAGATTTTGAGAAGGGTTGGTGGCACCATCCTTCAACTGGAGGCCATGTCTATTTACTGGAGGTAGTTTCTTCAGATTCATCCTCCTTGCTGCTGGACATTTTGACTACTGTCATCTCCATTGATTCCTGGGGGCCTCCTACATCTGGAACTTTCTAGTGGTTTCCCCCATTACCCACCCCACACTGCTGTATACTTTTATTCATTCTTTCTCCTGACCCTCTGAGCTTCTGTCCCATTTCCTCCCATACCTGATCCTGCCTCCTTTATTTTCCCCCTTTCCTCTCCCACCCATACCCCTGCTTCCCTCTGCCTCTCGTGATTATTTTGTTCCCCCTTCTAAGTGGGATTAAAGTATCCACACTTTGGCCTTCCTTGTTAAGCTTCATATGGTCTGTGAATTGCATCCTGGATATTCTGAAACTTTTGGCTAATCAATATATCAGTGAGTACATACAATGTATGCCTTTTTGGCTCTGGGTTACTTCACTCAGTATGATATTCTTTTAGTTCCATCTATTTGCCTGCAAAATATATGATGTCCTCATTTTTAATAGTTGAGTAGTATTCCACTGTGTAAATGTATCACATTTTCTGTATCATTTATTCTGTTGAGGGACATCTGGGTTGTTTCCAGCTTCTGGCTATTATAAATAAGGTTGCTATGAACATAGTGAAGCATGTGTCCTTGTGATATGGTTGAGCATCTATTGAATATATATGCTCAGAAGTGGTATAGCTGGGTCTTCAGGTAGAACTATTTCCAGTTTTCTGAGGAACTGCAAGATGGATTTCAAAAACAGTTGTAGCAGTTTGCAATCCCACCAGCAATGGAGAAATGTTCCTCTTTCTCCACAACCTCATCAGCATGTGCTGTCACTTGAGTTTTTAATCTTAGCCATTCCAGTTGGTGTAAAGTTGAATCTCAGGGTTGTTTTAATTTACACTTCCCTGATGACTAAGGATACTGAACATTTCTTTAGTTGCTTCTTGGTCATTGATGATTCCTCAGTTGAGAATTCTCAGTTTAGTTCTGTACTCCATTTTTTAATTGGATTACTTGGTTTTCTAGAGTTTAACTTCTTGAGTTCTCTGCACATTTTAGATATTATTCCTCTATGGGATGTAGGTTTAGTAAGGAACTTTTCCCAAACTGCAGGTTGACATTTTGTCTTGTTGACAGTGCTATTTGCCTTACAGAAACTTTGCAGTTTCATTAAGTCCCATTTGTCAGTTGTTGCTCTTAGAGCCTGAGCCATTGGTGTTCTGTTCAGGAAAATTTCTCCATGTACTGATGTGTTCCAGGCTCTTTCCCATTTTCTCTTTTATTAGATTCAACATATCTTGTTTTATGTGGAGGTTCTTTGTTCCACTTGCACTTGAGCTTTGGACAAGGAGACAAAAAGGAATGTTGGGGAGGAGACAGGAGGGAATGTGTGGGTGAGTGGGTGGGGAACATTCTCATAGAAGCAGGGGGAGGGGAATGTGATAGGAGGTTTCTCAAGGGAAAACCAGGAAAGGGGATAACATTTGATATGTAAATAAATAAAACATCCAATTTTTTTTTAAAAAAAAGAAAGAAAGCAGGCTGAGCAAGACAGGGGAAGTAAACCACTAAGTAACATCCCTCTATGGCCTCTGTCTGCATCAGCTCCTGCTTCTTGACTGCTTGAGTTCCAGCCCTGACTTCCTTTGATGATGAACAGTGATGTGGAAGTGTAAGCTGAATAAACCCTTTCTGCCCACACACCCTAAATTAATAAATTTGCATTCTTCTAAATGCAGACCGCCAGTTAGGCTAGCACCACTTGTTAAAGATCCTTTCCATTTTCCACTATAAAGTTTTGGCTTGTTTTTTCGTCCAAGATCAAGTGTCCATAGGTGTGTGGGCTTATTTTTGCATCTTACATCGATTGACCTGTCTGTCTTTGTACCAATATCATTCAGTTTTTATCACTATTGCTCTGGAGTACAGAATGAATTTGGGGATGGTGACTCCTCTAGAAGTTCTTTGATTGTTGAGAATTGTTTTTTTTTTTGTTATCCTGGGTGTTTTTGTTATTCCATATGAAATTAGGAATTGCTCTTTCCATCTCTGTGAAGAATTGAGTTGGAATTTTGATGGGGATTGCATTGAATATGAAGATTGCTTTTGGGAAAACGACTACTTTTAGTATGTTAATCCTACCAATCCTTGAGCATGGAAGGTCTTTCTATCTTCTGAGGTCTTCTTTGATTGCTTTTGTCAGAGATCTTGTCTGTATGACCTTTTACTTGCTTGGTTAGAGTTACACCAAGATATTTTGTATTATTTATGACGATTGTGAAGAGTGTTGTTTCCCTAATTTATTTTCCAGCCAGTTTATCCATTGTATAGAGAAAGACTACTGATTTGAGTTTATTTTATATCCAGTCACTTTGTTGAAGTTGTTTATCAGCTATATAAATTCTTAGGTAGAATTTTTGGTGTTGCTTATGTATACTACCATATTGTCTGCAAATAGTGCTACGTTGACTCTAACTTTCCAATTTGTCTCCCTTTGAAAACATATTGTTATCTAATTGCTCTAGCTAGAACTTCAAGTACTATATTGAATAAATACAAAAAGAGTGGAAAGCCATGTCTTGTCCCTGATTTAGTGGGATTGCTTCAAGGTTCTCTACATTTAATTTGATATTGGCTGTTGACTTGCTGCACATTGCTTTTATTATGTTTATGTATGGGCCATGAATTCCTGATTTCTCCAACACTTTTAACATGAACTGGTGTTTTATTTGTCAAATGCTTTTTCAGCATTTTATAAGATGCTCACGTGATTTTTTTTTCTTTTGAGTTTGTTTATATACTGAATTATGTTGATAGAGTTTCATATATTGAAGCATTCCTGCATCCCGGGATGAAGCCTACTTGGTCATGGTGAATGATTGTTTTGATGTGTTCTTTGATTCAGTTTGTGCAAATTTTATTAAGTATTTTAGTGTAGATATTCTTAAAGGAAATTGGTCTGAAGTTCTCTTTCTTTGTTGGGTCTTTGTGTAGTTTAGGTATCAGAGTAACTGTGGCTTCATAGAACACATTAGGTAGTATTCCTTCTATTTTAATTTTGTGGAATTGTTTAAGGAGTACTGGTATTTGGTTTTCTTTGAAGGTCTGATATAATTCTTCACTGCAACCATCTGGCCCTTTTTTTTTTTTTTGGTTGGGAGACTTTTAATGACAGCTTCTGTTTCCTTAGTGATTGTGAGACTGTTTACCTGATCCTGATTTAACTTTGGTACACGGTATCTGTCTAGAAAATCATCTATTTTGTCTAGATTTTTCGAGTTTTGTTGAGTATAGGCTTTTGTAGTAAATTCTGATGATGTTTTGAGTTTCCTTAATTTCTGTTATTCTGTTTCCCTTTTCATTGCTGATTTTGTTAATTTGGATACTGGCTCTGTACCGTGTAGTTAGTTTGGCTAAAGGTTTATCTAGCTTGTTGATTTTCTCAAAGAAAATCTCTTTCTCAAAGAAAAGCTCTTAGTTTTGTTGATTCTTTGAGTCGTTCTCTTTGTTTCTGCTTGTTTGATTTCAGCTCTGAGTTCATTTATTTCCTACTGTTGTCTCCTCTTGGGTATGTTTGCTTCTTTTAGTTTTAGAGCTTTCAGATGTCCTGTTAAGTTGCTATGCTAGTGTATGATCTCCCTAATTTCTTTTTTCTTTTTTGATTTAAAGTAGGAAGGGGCTTAAGTTCTATCCACACAAGAGAAAGGCACAAAATCTCTCAGGATACACCCAAGCTAATTAGTAATAGCTGGCCACATTCTAGCATGTTTGGACTAGCTTGCTGGCCCAACAGGCACAGCTGTGGGACAGGTAGATCTCCCAAGTTCCTGTGTGTAGCTGTGAAGTCACATAGTGCTCTAAATTTTCCTCTTAGCACTGCTTTCTTTGTGTCTCATAATTGTGGGCATGATGTGCCTTTACTTTTTTTAAATTCTAGAGAGTCTTTACTTTCTTTCTTTATTTCTTCCCTGACCAAGTTATCATTGATTAGAGAGTTGTTCAGTTTCCGTATGTGGACTTTCTGTTGCTGCTGCTGTTGTTGTTGTTGTTAAAGACCAGCCTTAATCCATGGTGATCTAATAGGACACATGGGATTGTTTTAATCTTCTTCTATCTGTTGAGGCTTGTTTTGTGTCTGGTTATATGTTTAAGTTTGGAGAAGGTACTATGAAATGCTGAGAAGATGGTATATTCTTTTTTTAGGGTGTAGATATCTGTTAAATCCATTTGGTTTAAAACTTCTGTTATTTTCACTGTGTCTCTGTTTAGTTTCTGTTTCAATGACTTGTCCATTGGTAAGAGTGAGGTGTTGAAGTCTCCCACTGTTATTGTGTGAGGGTCAAAGTGTGTTTTGAACTGTAGTAAAGTTTCTTTTACAAATGTGAGTGCCCTTGTATTTGAGCATAGATGTTCAGAATCGAGACTTCATTGTGGAAAATTTTTCCTTTGATAAGTAGGAAGTGTCCTTCCCCATCTCTTTTTGATAACTTTCGGTTTAACATCTATTTTATCTGGTATTAGAATGGCCATTGTAGCCTGATTTTTTTGGACCATTTGCTTGGAAAACTTTTTTTCTAGCCTTTTATTATGAGGTAGTATCTGTTTTTCTCACTGAGGTGTATTTCCTAAAAGCAGCAAAATTCTGGGTCTTCTTTATGTATCTAGTCTGTTAGCATATGTCTTTTTACTGGAGAACTGAGTCAGTTGATGTTGAGAGATATTAAAGAACAATGATTGTTGGTTTCTGTAATTTTTGTTGTTAGAGATGGTGTTAGGTTTGTGTGTTTTCTCTTCATTTGGGTTTGTGATGCGATGATTACTTATGCTTCCTTGGGTGTAGTTTCCCTCCTGTGTTGGAGTTTTTCTTCTAGTATCCTTTGTGTAGGGCTGGATTAATATAAAGATATTGTTTGAAATTTGCTTTTTTCATGAAATATCTTGGTTTCTCTGTTGTTGTAAAATTATAAAAATAAAACAGTCTTTTTACCCTCTCTAGGTCTGGCACTGCAGTGCCTCAAGATACCTGTTAGATATCTTATTCTCAGTCAGCAAAATGTCTCTCCCACTCTGCTCCATCCCATATCACACTGCCGAAGGCCTCTCTCTGAGCCGTCAGCAATCTCTCTACACGTCCAGTTTCTAAGGCAGGTTTCCATGCCAGAAGCACACATCCTAATTCTGTGGTGGCCTAGACTCTCTAGCCGCTGCACACTCTCTTACACTTAAATCGCTACATGAACAAAATCGCTACACACAGCACAACCTTTGATCCAATTGATAAGCTAGAATTGCCCACCTAAACATACAAAGCCCAATACACATCCATCCCTTAAGAATATTCATAACAACCTGTAAATACACAGGGTGGAATATTAATGTCAGCCTTCATGTTCTCTCTGTCGTGGCTCCTCTGCCTTCTTCTCCTCTCTCATTCTTTCCATTCCCATCTTCTCCCCTTCCCTCAAACTTTTCTCCTGCCTATCCTTCCTTCTCGTCCAATGACAGGCCTCATTCAATTTTCTACCTGCCTCACCTGTGACATCATCCCACATTTCTCCATCCATGGTGATTGAGAGTTTGGCTGGTTATAGTAGACTAGGCTGGCATTTGTGTTCTTTTACAGTCTGAGTGACCTCTATCCAGGATTTTCTGGCTTTTAGCATCTCTATTGAGAAGTCTGGTGTAATTCTGCTAGTTCTGGCCCTTTTCTCTTTTAATACTCTTTCTTTTTTTCCAGTGCATTTAATGTTTTAATTATTATGTGATGAGAGGATTTTATTTTCTGGTCCAATCTATTTGGTGTTCTGTAAGTTTCTTATATGTCTATGGCCATTTCTTTCTTCAGGTTAGGGAAGTTTTCTTCTATGATTTTGTTGAAGATATTTTTATGGACTTTGAATTGGGAATCTTTACTCTCTTCTATACCTATTATTCTTAGGTTTGGTCTATTCATTGTGTCCTGAATTTCCTGGATGGTTTTGGTTAGGAGCTTTTTGTACTTTGTATTTTCTTTGAGTGTTGTATCAATATCTTCTATAGTATCTTCTACTTTTGTGATTCTCTCTTCTGTCTCTTGTATTCTGTTGGGGATCCTCTGATCTCTTCTCTAGGTTTTCAATCTCCACCGTTGCCACTATTTGTGATGTCTTTATTATTTCTATCTCCATCTTTTAGGTCTTAGACAGATTTGTTCATTTTCTTCTCCTGTTTGTGTTTTCCTGTATTTCTTTAAGAGATTAATTTGTTTCCTCTT
Organism: Rattus norvegicus; assembly: GCF_021556685.1. NCBI lineage: Eukaryota > Metazoa > Chordata > Mammalia > Rodentia > Muridae > Rattus > Rattus norvegicus. The sequence continues at coordinate 22,447,364 of NC_141551.1, read as the reverse complement.
TGAGAGCTACTACCTGTTTACATGTTCTTCTATATTTCCCTAAGGGAGTTATTTATGACCCCTTTAAAAGCCTCTATCATCCTCATGAGATAGGAGTTTCGGTCAGGATCTTGCTTTTCAGATATGTTAGGGTATACAGGGTTTATTCTGGTGGGAGAACTGAGTTGTGATGGTACCAAGTTGTATTGTTTTCTGTTGCTTATGTTTTTGAGCTTACCTCTCTCACCATCTGATAATCTCTGGTATTAAGTGGCCTGGTTGTCTCTGACTGGAGTCAGCTTCTCCTTGTAGGCAGGTAGAGAGAGCTCTGTGAGCTGGGTTAGTGCAGGCCTCCTGGGAGGAAGGTTGTGCTATCTCTGGTTGAGAAGCCTCCTGTGTGCCTAGTTAGGGCAGACCTCTCGTGTCCCTGGCTATGGAAGACCTACTATTTTCCTGGTTATGACAGACCTCCTTGAAGACAGGCTGTCTCTGGTTGTGGGATGGGGCAGGAGCATCCAATTTGTAAATTGAAAGGAAGATGTGTCTCCAGCAGCTAGATAGGTCCTATGTTCATTTGGCAATGTAAGGGTTCCAGCTAGGGAAAATATTGGGCGGGTCTCACCCATGACCCTGTTTATGACAGACCTCCTGGGAGGCAGGCTGTTTCTCCTGTCTTAAAGGCATAGCCAGGACAATAAGGGAGGTGCCATCAGTGCATAATACCCTTACAGTCCAAATGTGTTTAAGAAAGGAAGAAAGGAGGATAGGGAGAGAAGAATAATAGACATTTAGAAGAAGAGAGACAGAGACTAATAAGAAAACAAAGATTGGCCAGGCCTCTCATAGCTGACAAAGGTCAACTGAAAAGGCTACCATCCCATAGTAGTAGCAGATGATCCCATTAAGTGTCATGATTGACCTTGGTTCCGCTACTCAGTTCGCATGCTGTATTCAGCCCCTTATTTGACAGCAAGGGAGCTGTGCATACAAATTCATCTACAAACTTCAGGTCCACAGGAAAGGCCCTGGAAGCCAAGCTCCTTCTTATGCTTCCCATGAGAAATTGTGACTCAGAAAAGGAATTCTTGAAAAGAAGAGGTAAAAAATAAGAAAAGAAAGAGTTCAACTTTCTCTGCTCTACGTTTCTCTCATAAGCAGCACCTCCACATCCTCAGAGGACCCAGGGTCCTATTCTGTTCTTTCCTCAATTCTTCTTCCCACAGCACCTGTCAATAACCTTCACAAAAGTTAGGATTGCCAAAGGAGGACCTACCAGTCCAGAGCAGATGGTTGCTAATTGCAACATGTAAACAAGCAAGCAAGAAACAGATACACCTTGCAGTTCTGAGTAAGATTAATTTTCAGGAACATCAGGGGCACTGGTTTCCAATTAGTGAAGAACGTGAGGCAGAGAGTACGACTGAGGAAGCCCTGCCAGTGAGGTCATATATAGGGTCAGGCTTCCAGCCTGAGAACCCCCAGATTCCATAGGAGAAACTCAGGAACCACTTAACCATGTTGGCTTTGTTTTCCTGTCTGTGAAACGGTGGGTAATAAAATCCCTCTGCTGCTTCTCTGCGTTTTATGTAAGTGAACTAATTAATGAGTGTCCAAGCCTAGCCCAACAATGCAACATGTAATTGAAAAGTTTAATCATCACAGTAATAGCGCGATAATAGCGGCTGCAGAATGAGATAAATAGTTGTTTTAAAATAAAGATATTGCCATTTTGATGGTTCCCCCTCTAATCTGCATTTTAAAATGAGAGGCATATTTAATTTTAGTTTTGCTTTCCTTGTTATGATGCTTAATTTGCCAATGCTGCTTCATATATTGTTTTCATTGTGGTAGCCTGATGATACAGGAATTCTAAGAGATTACAGTAATAGCTGAACACTCCAATTAAAAGCTTTTCTGCCCAGGAGTTCTAATTCCTAAGTAGGTGGTCAAAATCCTACCCCTTGCACACTTAGAGAGCTTGTTGTCCTTTGCTAAGCTATATAAAGCCAGCTGTCCTCAGTCAGAATCTTACCCATGTACCTCCTAACTGTTCCAGTAAGTTTTCGGTTCACCCTTTTTTCACTCCAAAGGCTTTAAATAAGCCCTTCCCACCACTGTAAAAATGACTTCTCAGCTCCTCCACATACTCCCTTCTTTCTGGGAAAAGTTCTTACTATTTTTACAAAAGTGAAGGGGTTTCATTCTATGACACTTTCCTTGAAGACATCGCAAAAGCCAAGCACTCCCTTGTGTTTCTGACATCTCTTGCCCCTAAGGCTACTTTATTTATTTGAATTCTCACACATTATTTTCATTCGCTGAGTACTGGGCCCATTTATTCATTGAGAGACACCATAGCAACTCAAGAATAGGAGTTAGCCTTTCTAATGTGTGCCTTTCCCTTACTGGGGCTCTGATTGAAACAGTGTGGGCATTAATAAATATTTGAGTAGTGACCAAAGCAAGAGAATCTTAATCATATATATATATATATATATATATATACACATTGTAGAAATTTCATGGTTTTGCATTATTATTTAGTAACTATTATATTTGGTGGGTCTATGAAAACAGTGGTTGTAATAGGTGTTCCTTGTTGTCCTTGCTTTAGTGGCAAACTGAATGATACTGAAATCCGCTGTCATCCTGGAAGGGTTTTGTATAAATCAGTGCCTATTGTTCCTTCTAACCTCAAAGTTTCCCCCCTATAGGCATTTTATAAGGCTGTTCCAGCTTCCAGAATCACCTTACTGCGCTGGACCTATATGTACACTAAGGCATTAAAAAAGCTTTTCTCATCACTCGAAAACTAAGTGGCCTCACTACCCTGCCCTAGAAAGGCATAGCCACTCTGAATTCAGCCATGTCCCTTGTAAGATACCCATGACACTTTATATCTCGCCTTCAAGATGGGTGCTTTAAATCTGGTACCGCTGCAGGATTTTAATCAGTAAGCCTAAACATGTCTGCATGCCGCCCTCCTCGAGTTGGCCATTCCTTACAGATAATAAGAGTATTTGGCTCTTTCCTAAGAGAGCAGGTCTTATTTCAGGGCACAATACATTATTAAGATTCAATTAATAGTTGTCAGAGGGACGAATTGGTTATACCTCTGCATAGCAGTCTGACTGGAAAGAGGAGAAAAATAAATTCTTCCTGTCTTACTCATTAGCTAGAAGGCATGCAAATTTTCTTTTTATCCTGCCTCCTAATACATAACTGAATAAACAAAGTATTTGTTTTTATTAAAGGTATTCTATTATTATTTTCCATGGGCAAATAAATCTATGGGTCTCCCTTGCCTTTCTCTCTAGGCCCCAAGACAACCCAGTCAGGTTCTGTTCTTTCAGCCAGAAACTGAGAATAATCTCTTAGATAACTTTGAAAAAGTTTTTCCTTGCCTGCACTACTGCAGCTGATAAATGGAAATATCTTAACCACTCATGTCTACTTTAACTATGACTCAGAGAGTGGAACGGGAAATAACAGTGAATTTGAGGATCCAAGTATATGCGTAGCACATGATAGAGCTTGAAGACTCCTAGATATTGAGAAAAGATAAATGGCTTCAGTAAAAGTTTAAAATATACCACCTCAGCACACTTTTCCAATCCAGGCAGTTTGAAAAAAAAAGTCATTTTTTTTGTACCAAGACTGAGAGATTTATGAGCTTTCCCATTTCTTCTGCAAAGGCTTATCATGGACCAGCTTGGAAACGACTGCTAATTAAACTAAGTGTGAGCATTGGTGATACAATCTTCTTCTAGGATTGTGTATAAAAATGGGAAACTGAAAGATTTCCTTACCACCATGAAGTATGATATTTCACTTTTAAGGAAGGTTTTTGAGCAAAGCTGAATATAGATTGAAATACATTTTTGCTCACACATGTATGCATTTCTTTGCGATCAAGGCATGGCCATCACTATAATGCCATCAATAATGCACTGGGTACAATGGTATTTCCCTCCCCAGAGGCTAGGGGAATGTCACTGAGCATTGAGTCTCATTGAAAGGAAGGGGTGAAGGGCATTCTATAAACATCCCTTTAAGGTATCCTTATCCAAAGCATCCAGACATGGAGCTGCTAAAGGGCATGCAGAATTTCTCTGCCACCATACAAAGGAAAGACATAGTTTGTCAGCAGGAGAAAAGCTGTCAGGTTTTTTTTTCTTTTTTTCGGAGCTGGGGACCGAACCCAGGGCCTTGTGCTTGCTAGGCAAGCGCTCTACCACTGAGCTAAATCCCCAACCCCTGTCAGGTTTTTTTAAAGTAAAATCTAAGAAGACCACAGGTTAGGGCAGGCCATCCCTGTTTCCTTTACTTTATAGTTTTCTTCATCTTGCTTATGCTTGGATCAGACATGTTTGGAAAAGCCCATGACTGAGAGCACTATTGGTCAATGGTAGAGACTTTTAGAAATACATTCTAATGATAGGATAAAGGAAGTTTAGAACTTCTGTTTCTTGTATTTCCTGTTTGTTTCACTTCTTGGTATTTGGTTAACTAATAATATAAATGATCTATCTGCAAGCCGTTAGCAATGGAACTAGGAGGATTATGAACTGGAAACTCTGTACTTGTGAACCCAGATAATATTTTCCTTAGAAGGTGATTTATCTCAGGTATTTGTTGCAGTAATGAAGAGTAACAGAAGGGCTGCTTTAAATGGCTGCAGAACTGTCATCTCAATCAGAACAATTCATCCTCAGGTGGTAAGAGTAATCCAAGCTATATTGTTTTTGCAAATCAAATAAATCCATCTTAATAGTTTTAAAATATGCTTGGGAGAGACAGGTTGGATAGCATCCGGGACTAGGAGGACTGGCTGAGCTAAAAACATCATGTCCACATGATTCTACTCTGTGGAATTTTTGTCTAAAGTGGTTTTTACAAACCACATAGCAAAATGTCTATTATAGTAATTTTTCTTAAGTCTCAGGGTTCTTTTTGGAAGAAAGCAACTTTTGAGAAGGGCTGAGAAGCAATGTGGGTTTATGGGAATTTCTACCACTGCTATCCTTCTAAAACATCATCTTACCTTCCTTTTCTCCCTCATAATAGCTTGCTTAAACTCTTGATAAAAGCACTTTAGATGTGAAGGATGGGGGACACAGTTTTTCTGTAACAGGAAGCCACAGCCTTTTCCAAACAGGTTTCTTGCACAAATAAATATTGCTTATATTAAGTGTCGGTCTTCATTGCTGCCACTGCCTTGGGTCATTACTCTGGGTGTTTCTGTCCTCCACCCTCCTGTGGGGAATTCATGTCACCTGCTGCAGTGACAGGATAACTCATGCCCTTCAGCCACCCGCAGAGATGAGTAGATGGACACCCTTTAATTTCAATCCTACAAAGAGGTTTTATTGGACATGTTCGCAGCTTAAAATACAAGCAATAAAGAATTTTCCAAATGCTCTCTGCTCAAAATATTACTTTTTTTCTCATGGCATTCGAGATATAAATAAATCTCAGACTTTGCCTGTGATTCAGTCACTCCTTTGTCAGAAATGGTTAACATGGGATTTTGTTTATCCTCCTTGACTCATTACAGAGCAAGTTCTGATGATTGAAGGATATTCAATTCAGTTTTACCAAGTGTTTCAAGCTTATTTTCATGAATTAGTGGCTTCTGTCACAATACTAAATAAAACTAAGATGTATAAAATAATATATGTTATACTTGGAACAAGATATGGATTTGCTTCCTACAATCATGCCTATAGGAGAAATTTCAGTAGAATAAGTGTCTAGCCACTCTACTGAGCGCTTGTATGAGAAGATCATTGATTCATGTTATGGATTCAGTAATTTAAAATCCTGAGTCCTGGCACTGCAAGAAAGGGAACCTTTGAAATATTGTTGGTATATTAGAACATTTAGAAAATATCCTTGAAATAGATTTTAAAGAGTTTTTTATTAGTCCTGTGGGTGTTTAGGCTATACAAACAGAGTTTTTTACTTCTTTTCTTGGTGCAACATTTAATTTCCTAAGGAGAGCATTTTCTGCTCTTTTTTGACACCTAAGCTTTATTTTCAGGATAAACTAATTGCTATATCTTTCAGATGTTGTTAATGTAGGTAATAAACAATAAACAATTCTCATGACGTCTTATCTTCTTCTCTTTCATCTATCATGAAAAGCCACTTGTTGTATTCCTTTCTGTCTCCTAGGTGCTAATGATTTTAGTCAGGAATATCTGAGTCCAAAAATTTTGCTTTTTCTTGATGGAGTCTCATAAATAGTAGAATAGATGGATGGAGAGACAGCAAGAGACTTGAAAATGGGAAAGTTTTACCAAAAGAGTATAAGATAAAGACGTATCAGGTGAAGGACCGCCTCTGAATATCTCTTAAGATCAAATGTTGGGGAGACATTTGAAACATGAAAAGGGATATTGTAGAGGGGAAGAGTGCCCATTGAGTAATTTCTTGGCACAGTGGACATAAAAATGTGTTCCTAGATATCAAGAAGAAGCCATACTCTGGGTTAGAGATGTTCTCCTTCCCAGGACCTCTCTTTCTCTCACAGCAAATTTCTTGAATGGACTCTACTGCATCCTCATTTGAATAAGGAATTTGAATAAGAAATTCCCATCACAACTCATGCTTCCGTTCCCAAGTTACTTGTGGTCATTGTGTTTATCAAAACAATAGAACCCAAAGTAAGACATGTCTGTACCAAGGCTAGACATGGCTGAGGTATTCTGTGTTGCTACTCAGGTACACTACTCTTGCATCTCAGGTACCTGTATATACATAGTGGTTACATATATATCCCAGATTCAAGAATACACATATGCGGAAAAAGCCCGAGACAATTAATATAGAACCACATAATTCTCTCAGCTTTATCCTAATCTAGAGACTCAGGAGCAAAGGTGAACCGATTGGGTATTGTCATAATCTAGAAGTGGTTGATATGTCAGGTCATCCAATGTCTGACCAAGCACGTGACTCACAGTAATATTCCAGAACAAAAAATAGCAAATAGGAAACCTAAAAGACTTTTCAACTATATCATTTATACTCTCATCTTCTAAATCTGTTTGAAGTAGTTACTTCTCTTTCGAACTTGTCTGTCTGCTTTGACTATTAAAATAATATAGATTTCAAACATTGACAAGCTTCATAAATGCTTCAGGAATATTAGACTTGAATTAACTGCTGGAAGTCTACATTTGAGAAGAATGGGAAAGAGGAGATTTTGGACAAGAGAAAAGTAGTCGCTAACCAGACTACCATGCCTGGTCCTCTTTCCAGATGGTAAATGCTGTCCTATTCAGAATTTCACTAAAATGCCCCATTTGTTTTCTCAATAGGTGCTTATTTCTCATCACAGCCTACCCATGGGTACCTTTCAAAATGTGAAGTCTGACTTCTTTAATCACTAAATTTAGAAAAGGGAATTCTGGGTGTTTATAATAAAATCCAAGAGCTACATTCAGAACAAAGAATTACATATTTTGAGTTCTGATTTTCTTGCTTTTCAATGTGAAAGGGCTTATATTCCCAATATTTCTCAATAGCCATTCCTTTTGTTTATTTTGATAGTTATTAACAGATGGTTATTAACATTACAGTACAAAGGTATGTGTCTATCACACAATAATTCTGGTCACTATGGTAGGCATCCAATTGACCAAGATAACAACGCTGAAGCTCGTTAGCACAATGACTTTCCTATAAGATTGTAGAGTTACAAAGTCATTTTCCTGCCACTCTACTTCTCAGAGTATTTACATTTCTATATTTAATAATTTTAAAATAAAATGTACACAATTAAGAATATTAACAGTATAATTTTCTAAGTAAAAATCAATATGGCCTCAATGTTGGACCAAAGATGTTTTCTTCAAGGCCCTTTATGAGTTTTTCTTGGCAATGCTTCAGAGACTTTCTTGATTAAGACATCAAGGTTCTTCATTTCATCTTGACTTTTCCTAATTTTCTATTCATTTAGGGACCACGGGTTCTGATGCTTACTTATTTTATCTAGTAAGTGGTAGGTTTATAAGAACGAAATGTAGTTCACCTTTAAAATTTAGTGTTCATAGTTAACTACCCACACTAATTTTCCTTCCTTCCTTTCTATAGTCACTGAGTGGCTTTATTTCATTTCATTGTATTTATTTACTTTTTAGAAAACCTGACACAGTTCAACCACATAATTATCATCCAGGGACTTTCAGATCAACTTCGTTTACTAAAATTAAAGGCATGCTGCTAAAGCAAATGTCTGCTGAGACTATATTTTAAAACACTGTTAGATGAGCCTGACAGAGAACCACTAACCTCAGTAAAGTTTTGCTCACACCCCAAATACAAAGCATGCAAGCTTACACGGAAAAGAGTCTGAGCCAGTCTGCAACTTCCCATCATCCGTAGCTGGATTCGTGTTGTCACTAGTAACCTAGGGGTCAGTTCTGTGGTAGTAGATCCTTTGTAGAATGTCACTGACCTTTCTTGTTATCTTCCCATTATTTATTGGCCTATCTAACTACAGAACTGCTAATAATAATGTAACACTTATGAGAATAATTCTGAATCAAGACTGACTTCTTTAAGTGGAGGCATAGGAACAAATATTCACTGAGCATCTAATAGAGATCAGACCTTTTGAATGTTACATTACCCTTACAAAAGACAGCATCACCGGAAATACAATTTGGGTTAGGGCTTATAGATGAGTCTTGACTTATGCAAATACAAGATGTAAAATTCCAATTCAGACCTATCTAAGTCATATCATGCAAGCTTTAAAGGCAAAACCTGACAGTAAAATAAAGTCATTGACAGTAAAATAAGGAAGCAGTGTCTGTATTCTATTGAATGAGGGCTTAATGTCAGCTTCTGTCAGACATCTAAACAATTCTATTTTATGACAACATATGTCATTTTTAATGTCTGTTAAAATGCCAAAACAGATTTATTGGTTTATCATGTATTGATCTCGGAAAGAAAAACTTTGTGGAATTTTTGTGAACAGAGCAAAAATACATGGGCATAATGTTGCATATCAGAGAGAAAATATCTAATTAAACAACTGTTTAGTTCAAAAATCATTGCATATTAATGAGGAAGCAATGTGCTTGTACATGGATGTGTACATTTACAATAGGAATGTTCCATTCATTCCTGAGTGACCCAGTTCTGCAGTTATTACTCATCCTTATTGTCCAAAAGAGATACCCAGAGCCTTCTCATTTTAGTTATAAAATGGGAAACAGCAGCAGTAGGAGCGCTTGCTGTCTTTCCGAAGAGGTGAGTTCAGTTTCCACCACCCACATGGACACTCATTATCACATGTAACTTTAGTTCTGAGAATTAATTTCTTTCTTGACCTCCCTATTCACTAGTACATACATGGTTTGCATACATATGTTTAGGAAAACACAGATAAAATAAAAAATTCTTTTTTGAAAAAAGTCAAGAAAAATAATTTAATTGAAAATGGGCTAAGAAATGAAAAAAAGAGAGAGCTCTAAACAGAAGAAATTAAAACGCTTAAGAAATATTCTCTAAGTGTAAAATACTCGTGGTAATTAGGGGAAAACAGCAACTTTGAGATGTCATCTCATCCCTGTCACCCAGTAATGGCTAAAATCAACAAAACAACAGACTATAATGCTAGTGTGGTTTGGGGAAAAGAGAAACTTCATTCACTGTTGGTTCAAATGCAAAGTGGTGAAGTAGCTCTAAATATCACTATGGAGAGTACTCAAAAACTTAAAGATACACCTTCCATTTGATCCAGTTACCATGCCTTGGCACATACACAAAGGACACTGTATCTTATTCAGTAAATATTCATTCAGCAACATAACTCCAAGGCTGTTTGATGATGTCTCAAGAAGTCATATTATTATATATGTACCTAAAATGATACTGCATATATACATGTACACACTGAGGAAAGGCTAGATGATACATAGGTAAATGATAGCTACATAGATAGATAGATACATAGACACATAGATAGCAATGCTTTTCACAAGAGCCATAGATGAACAACAACAACAATAAATTAGTAACAGGCACAAGAAACCTCCTTGGCTACTCAGGGCAGTCCTAACAGTTCTTCATACAATACAGATTATTAGTGTCACTCTTGATTGTCTCTCGGGGGTGAGAGTGAGCCCCTATTGCTGAAGACATCACATGCTTTTGATATATAACTCAGAAGATTGGAGATGGATCTGACCTGAAAGTCTCTTTCCAGGATCTACCCTTTGTAATCCCAGAAACTTTATGCAAGCTGCCAAGGGAGAAAAACAATTAAATAATCCTATCTAGGTGCAACACCTATGAACTATGGTCATTACTAGAATGGTAATATATATATATATATATATTACATAAGATATGTGAAAGAGAAGTTACAGTCATTCATCAATGAACATCATTCAACACTATCTGAGTGGACAACACACTAGACAGCAGGGAACTACATGATACTGGAACAATAGCCAGCTTCCCAGGGCTGGTAAGGTAATGGAAAAATTTCTACTACCATCACTTTGCTAGGCCAGCATAATCCTTACTTCATGCCAAATTTTATCCTTATACTCTGAGGTCAATGTAACTACCATCCCTTATCAAAAAGGCCTCTCTTTAGAGAAACTAGAAGCGACCACATCTCGACACAGAACAGAAATTAGCAGGCCATGGTGGGGGCCCAACCCCAGTGAATGCATCTGCATCACAGCTCTTGACGTTACTGAACAGGGAACATGGTGAAGAAGGGAAAAAAAAGTTTCTAAGAGGTAGAATACCACGGAGTCTGCTATAAAGTCTGGTAGCAGTTTCTGCTACCAGAAATGGCAGCATAAACAAGACCAAAACGATGATGACAAGAATAGGCAAGTTAATGCACAAGGGGAAAAAATTCTCACAGGATCTCACCCCTAGACCAAGAACGACAGACAAATAAAGACTGTGTGGAGGAGAGTTAGCCTCTCCAAGGAATGAATGCCCTTATTACTTGTCCAGTGGAGAGTGGTCAGCCTTGAAACAATGTATGCACAGACAACAAAGGCAAGGGTTGTGAGAAGGTTGTGTTTGTATAGATTTGCCCATATATATATACACATACATACATACATATATATATATATGTGTGTGTGTGTGTGTGTGTGTGTGTGTGTGTGTGTGTGTGTGTGTCTGTGTATGGATGTAACAACAATAGTTTTTAAAAGGGGCTCAACTTGAGGAGGAGGCATGTGAGGAGTTTGATAGAAGGTATCTAGGGGCAGCTACGGGGAGAAAATGAAAGGAAAAAAAGTGAGGTCATTCTATTTCAATTAAAAACCAAAAAACAAATAGATAAGTAAATAAAACAGGAAACTTTCAGAGACTTGTATAAATTTGCCTCTTTATCAGAGTAGTGCAAATGCCCTCAGAATTCATGGGGTCTGCTATTTGGTTCGATTCCACTGACAGTAGAGGTTTCCTAGTTAATAATTAGAAGTGAAGACTCACACCTGTCTTTGCCATTATCCATGACAGATGCATGTATTATTAAGCTCCTCATTTTCCGTGACTGTTCTTCATTTATTCACAGTGAGGATGCAAACTGAGGAGCTTTAATTCTCTAACTGTACTTCTTTTCATCAGCTGCCTTAAGTCCAACCTTGGGGAAGTTTGTCATACATTCTGTACTTCTGGAAACTGTGACAATTCTTTTCTTGACCACAGAGTACCTACTCACAGTGTCAGCCATGGGGGTGTGACTCAAGATAGATCGTTTGACCACAAAAAGTTGGGCTCAGTCTTGAACATGTTGTAGAGTAAAAAGTTACTAAGATCAGAAAGGTCATAGTCAAAAATCTATAGATTGTCTCACAAGCTGAATTTGATCCTTGTCATCTATTCTGAGCACAGACAAGGAATGGAAGTCATCAGGGACAGGTAGAAAGTGTGACAGATCATTTCCAAAAGAGTATGCAGACCATAGGTTTCACAAGATCTTAGCCAAAATACAAGTAGTCCTGATTAAAAGTCATAAAATAGTGTTTGCTTAAAAGTTTGTACAAGAGAAATGAAGGAGTGGATACGGGGAAGAGGGGAATTTGGGGTGGATCGAGAGGAGTGGAGGGAAGGGGAGGTCAAGATGTATTGTGTAAGAATAAATTTTAAAAGGCTTGTATTAAAGTTGGCTGAAATTTTTTTGGAACCTTGTAATTGTGAAGAAAACATGTTGACTCTTATCCATAGCTATGCAGGACTCTGAAATGCCTCCTTTTAATGCAGTCTTCTTTATGGTTTCAAATGGATATAACAGTAAAACTGAGGGGACATCTTTTGTGATATTACTCTGAATCTTTGGCTATTAAGAGAAAGGGCTTGACTTCAGAGAGTCTGTGTAGGTTAAGTCTTGTCATCTGCCCCAAAGGAAAACAAGCATAAATAATGACGAAGAGAAGGAATAAAATTTATTCAGTAGTTTATCAACCCTCTAAGGAAGAGAAAGTAGCCCTAGGTCCTAGAGCTGCTCTGGCACCCAACACAAGATTTAAGTTATACAAGTGAGCAGGCAAGAAGTATGTACAGTTATATGCCTGGGCTTTGCTGTGGTCTGACTGAAATTATCTCTGTTCTGTGAGATGACTGTGATGAAGATGTCACTTAAGGGACAGCCTGCTTTCTGTCATAAGATGATTGCTTCAGTTTGGAGAATCAGTCTCCGTTTCTATGAAGAAATTGCTCACCCATAGGGAGGGAGGAAAGCTTGTTTGGGGGTGATCTGTCTTCAAGGATTGCTGCTACTGGCTAGTTTAGGGCAACAACAGAAGACTTCAAGGCATTGTGCCAAGTCTAGACTAGGATGTTGTAAAAACCGGCGAATGACAATCTTGATTAATATGTTCCTGAAAGTCTTGAAGATAACTTATTAACTCCTTTTTTTTCTTATTTTATTGTTTACTCTTACCTCGATTCCTTGTCTTTAACAGGAGAAAACTACCAGCTACTGCCCCTTAAGCAGTAAGGCTTATCATCATGGAGTATAGATTCCCCCATTGAATCAATTAGGAATGTCGACCCAAAATTTAAGGAAAAAACACAGGTACAAAAAAGTCAGGAATGATAAACCTTATCCTGCTTCTGAGCACCTATGTCTCACTGCAGAAACAACTGCTTTTAGCAAAGGAGCTTTGAAGCCCTTCTCACGTCGTGTTTCAATTCTCTATGCTTCGTCTTGACTTTTTAATATATTTTGTGATAGTGATTAATAATAGTGGTAATTTCTGTTTAGTAAAATGATTATTCCAATTTTGACTGACAGACCTTTAAGAGGAAATTTTAATTAAAAGTGATAAAAATCAGCAATGTCTCAAAGTCAGCTCCCACACCTTCCAACTGGCAAAATTTAGGAATTTTCAAGCTAATAAAGTCAAGTTCCCTGAAAGCATTTACACCAAGAATATTGTCAAACACAGTAATCAAACCATTCTGTTTCCTTTATTTTCTTTCTGAGGATGAGTCGTTAAAAATTTATGAGCACACAACTGGACAAAATTTATAACCCAGTCTTGGTCAACCAAGATTAGCACAAGGAGAAAGGTTCTGTACTTTTGTCTGCTTTGTCACTTGCCTGGATTGAGGGGACAGGTTTCTTTTTTGGGGGGGTGTCTACCTTGTGCTACTTTAGAATTCTCAGATCCAGAGGAGGGCCATCAGCTGGATCGTGTTACCCTGCAGTGTGTAGGTGGGCTCTCAAGTACAATGTAGAGTTTTATAGGCCTGCTATTGGTATTCCTTTGTCAGTTCCTCTCCCTCCTGGAGAGGTTACTGGGGAAGGTGGATGCTCAAAAAGACAATTGTAGGGCATAGATCAAACCCCACTTTATTGGTCACTTGTGGCTCAAGTACGCAAAATATCAGTGAAGAACTCTGTCAGGGGTCTGAGTTGGAGGATGCAGGGAGTTGGAAGCTTGATGTCTAAGCAGATCCTATTATTTTTACTCCAGTGAGTTGAGCTCCCCAGCTCCCCCTTCAAATGCCCATCCATGTCCCCGCCTTGACCCTCCTGGTCACTTAGCCTGTCTGGGTTGCTGGGCTGTAGCGTGCTTATCCTGTACTTTACAGCTAATACCCACTTAGATAAGTGAGTACATTCCATGTTTGTCTTTCTGGCTCTGGGTTACATCATTCATTAATTCATCCTTTTCTTTTTTTTATCTTGATTAACTTGAGTATTTATTTGCATGTCGATTGTTATTCCCCTTCCCAGCTTCCTGGCCAACATCCCTCTAACCCCTCCCCCTCCCCTTCTCTATGGGTGTTCCCCTCCCCATCCTCCCCCCATTGCCGCCCTCCCCCCAACAATCACATTCACTCGGGGTTCAGTCTTGGCAGGACCAAGGGCTTCCCCTTCCACTGGTGCTCTTACTAGGATATTCATTGCTACCTATGGGGTCAGAGTCCAGGGTCAGTCCATGTATATAGTCTTTAGGTAGTGGCTTAGTCCCTGGAAGCTCTGGTTGCTTGACATTGTTGTTCATATGGGGTCTCGAGCCCCTTCAAGCTCTTCCAGCCCTTTCTCTGATTCCTTCAATGGGGGTCACATTCTCAGTTCAGTGGTTTGCTGCTGGCATTCACTTATGTATTTGCTGTATTCTGGCTGTGTCTCTCAGGAGAGATCTACATCTGGTTCCTGTCGGTCTGCACTTCTTTGCTTCATCCATCTTGTCTAATTGGGTGGCTGTATATGTATGGGCCACAGGTGGGGCAGGCTCTGAATGGGCGTTCCTTCTGCCTCACTTTTAACCCTGCTGAAACACACTATTTTTAACCCAATGTCCACAGATCTTCTAGTTCTAGATGACAGTTATGATGAAAAGGTATGCAAAGCAACCTCCAGTTGTCTTTTCTTTCCAGGAATCATTTGGGGCATCAAAATACCAAGATGTCAGCTTCCTCTAACATAAATGGCATATAATATCCTTTCCCAGGGTAGGAACTAATTGGGTGGCTGTATATGTATGGGCCACATGTGGGGCAGGCTCTGAATGTGTGTTCCTTCAGTCTCTGTTCTAAACTTTGCCTCCCTATTCCCTGCCAAGGGTATTCTTATAGAGGGGACAGGTTTCTTATATAGAGTGTTAGGCTTATCATGGAGTAAAACTCCCATAAAGGACACTGTTCATAAAGAGCTGAGGAACAACACAAGAGTTAACACACAGTGTGAAATGGTTATGAATAACAGGCACCATTTATTTTAGATGAAAGTATATACTTTATAAAGAATAGACAAAAATGGAAAGTCATCACTTTTGTCTGGTTAATAATGCCCTACACATCTGTGTCTCTGAATGATTTTTGCTCAGTGAAGTTCAGAAGATATATATTTTAAAAATCCTGAGACAGCTTTTCTACCCAGCAGTATTGTTAAAAAGGCACCAATCGTTCCTTGGATTAGACCTCACTTTAAACCCACGAACTCTGGTCTCTCTTTGTCGTGGTGCCAAGATCTCAGAGTGGTATTTCCTTTTTCTCTTACGGCCTGTGCATAAGCGGGGCCTGGAAACAGTCTTTGGAGAATGGCGTCAGCAGCTCTTGCTTCAGTTGAAAGCTTTCTTGTTCCTGTGTGTTCCATCCCTCCCTTTTCCTTGGCCTGGATGATTAGTGACAGGATTTAAAAACGTGTTTCATTCATTTCTCACTTTCCTTTTACTTCATTTATAGATTAGGTGTGAGTTTGTAGCTGTGTGGATTTACATTCCCTAGCGCTAGTCAAGGTCAGAGTACAGAGCCTACGCGTGCATTCTAAGCCCTTTCAAATATGTGCTCGCCCCAGTGGGATGCATTAAAAAAAGATACCTTGTTCAGAACCGACTCACAGCTTCCTCCATTTTGTTTGCCTTCTATTAAAGCTGAAGCAGCTACATGTTCATTTCAAATACCAAACAAATGCTTTCAGAATAGCTTAAATCTGCAACGGTCTGAAGGCGCAGCCTCCAGAACCCCTTCTTCAACTTCTGTATTTGCGCAACTGTTGTGACTCATGCTGAAAACCACAGGATTTTTCTGCCTGCATCATTTCAGTCCTCTAAGATTCCTCTCCATCCCCAATGAGCCTTTTCAACTATATCTCCTACCTTCACAGCTCTTCTGTTCTCTAAACAGTGCTAATAAGCTACATATATTATTTACACACACATAGACACAGATACACACACACATATACATATATATATTAGCATAGGGTTTATATATGAAAATATGTGTAATACCTTTAACAAAACAATAGCAGTTACTTCACCAACTCTTTAAAATCTGGAAGGAAGCCTCTATGATTCATAACTCTTAATGAGCCACCATGAACCAAGGTCACGTTGATTGCTGAGTAGCTGGGAGGCCGAGCACAGTGAAGTGAATGTTAAGGGATAAATGTCCTACGCAGTTTTGTGTACCAAGAACCAGGGAGGTGATCTATTCTCAAGAAAAACTTCTTCAAATAAATGTACTACTCTTTGTTACTCTTAAATCTTCAGTGTGTAGAGTCCAACAGTCTTGAGACCTGCTAAGACGCCTTTACAGTTCTCTTCATTTTAGTGTCTGGTTCTGCACTCATAGACCTAATATCTTCGGTAGCTCTGTCTTTCTTGATTCCAATATTCTGAGCAGCAGCCTTTCCCTTTTGCAAGTCGCTCTGCTCTACTTTTGTTCCTTGGATTCACCTTGAGTGTAGCTGGAATTACCTGGAAATAACTGTCGAACAGCCTGAATGCAGCAGTGCCTTAAAACTTCTGTCATAGATTGGTCTATTCATCACCTTTAAACTGACCTTCCTACAAGGATCCAAGGCAGACAAAATATAGACAGGTTCTTTATTAAAACATAATACACCTAAAATTTTCTCCCCCATCTCTTCTTTTGTTTTGCAAATATTAATGTCCTTTGGGTATTTTTGGAACTACCATCATATTATATGGACATAAAGATGTAACATCCCTCCAACAAGTTCAGCTCAAAGCAGATTTTAAAAGTAAAATAAGATTAACGTGGTGCCTGAGGCCAGACAGGCCGAGGAGCCAAGCGTACTATAAAAGGAACGCATTCTTTAAGGTCACAGCTCTGATATGTGGTCAATGTATTAACCCCTATGAAAAGGATAGAATGTTTTAGTTTCAAACCTTATTTTATTTTTTACCTACTTAAGCATCTTAGTATCTTAGCTGAATCCTTAACAGTCATAAATTTGGATATTTGTTTATGGGACTAGAAAATAATTTCAGAGCCTCCTGATAGCGGGAGTGGTGGTATCTCTGGTTCTTTTGGATGCTGTTGAACCCCCTTTCCTCCTTGTTCAGCCTTGATGTGACAGTTTGTACCTGGTCTTACTGTATTTTCTTGTACCATGTTTGGTGAATGTAAATCAAAGGCAGGCTCTTTCCTGAGTGGGGAGCAGATTTGAGGGAGAGGGAAGATGGAAAACTGGGAGAAATGGAGGGAGTGGATCTGTGGATTCAAAATGAATTGTATGAGAGAAGAATAAATAAGCAGTATATACACATACGCATGTACTTACCACACATATGCAGTCTTCACAGTCTTCAATTAGATAAATTATTAACCCATTCTTTCATGGTCACATCAGAATCACCTAATAATCTCTGCTTAAAATTTTCAAATTCTAGCACGCAACTCCAAATCTTTCCAAAAATGTGACCACAAAACTGTTCCAAGTGAGCCTACTGCTGGCACTAATTTCTTTTAGCACTCCCATGTGTTCTAGCTATAACAAAACATTGAATATAAATTAACAGCAAAGCTATTTATTTTAGAGTGTGCTCTC
Source organism: Rattus norvegicus (assembly GCF_021556685.1). Lineage (NCBI taxonomy): Eukaryota > Metazoa > Chordata > Mammalia > Rodentia > Muridae > Rattus > Rattus norvegicus. The sequence continues at coordinate 22,429,582 of NC_141551.1, read as the reverse complement.
AGGGGTTTCTGTCCATCAAGGCAGGGATGGTGAGGCAGAGTACAACAATTAGTAAACAGAGAGGAATGTGCTTACGTAGAAAGCTTTCTCCTTCCTGTTCTGTGGCTCCATGTGAGGACCAGGGCTGTGTGATGCTGCGAATCTCTCTAATTTAGAGAATGGCCTCACAGATCCACCAATAGGAATACTCTACTAGCCTAATCCCTTCTAGACCCAACTAATTTGACAATCTGGTTAACCATCACATTCTATATCGAACAAAGTTACTTCTGACACAAGAAAAAAAAATCTCATATTAGTTTATGTGGTCTGATCATAATAACAAGTCCATTTTACTTCACCTCATCATATTCCTTGCATGAAGTTGGGTATGAGATAAGTGCAAATTGCTCAGATAAGCAGGGTAACATACCCACCTGTCTTTCCCAATATCCAGAACAATGAGACCTAAACCTCAGTAACAGAAAAATGTTAATTAACATAAACATATTCTGTATTCAATTATCAATAACTTGTCATATACTGTTTCTTAGAATTATATGTTTATACCTGTAAGTTTAATTGACAAGATACAAGTTTTCAAACACTTTAGATGAAATGATACTCTTAAAGTGGCGAATGAAAACACCTGAAAAGAAGATATGGAAATACAGCTTAAATGTTGTAATAGAAACATACATTGGGCACTTGCAGACTTGGGAAGAGAATAAAATCAGTCAGGCTATAGGACAAGGCTGAAGAAAGCCTTCAAAAGGAGAAATTTGAATGTCTGTCTTGAAAGGGGTCTTGGATTTAACCATGGTAGAATTCTAGCAGAGGAAGTGCATATACATGAGCAAGAGTGAGAAGATGTCTATGTGTCCATCTATGCATCCATGCACCAATTTGTCCATGTTTCCATTTGTTCATGTCTGCATACACAGGGATCCCAACTTTCAACCAGCCTTTGTTGGGGAATCAGTGTAACGGTTCTGACAGTGTTAATCTCAGTAACCTGACCTCTAACTGTAGAATCATAAATCTTTGCTCTCTATAAAAATAATACCAGGTACCCATATAAGGTTAATGCCACATATACTTATAGGGGAAATTTATAGTGGTCCTTATAGAGTCTATTCCTCAATATTTAAGGATGCCATTGGCTCTGACAATATTGCAGACTTCCAAGATGTCACATAGCTTCCTGCAGCAGTGGTAACACTCAGTATTTGCCAACCATGTGGCTTTCCTCCTGCTCTGGCTGAGTTCCAGGCCATTTCTCTCTTTGGAGCATGCTTCTTGTGACATAAATGGGTCAGGCCACACAGCAGGATAGTGCTTCTAGAGCCAAGCCAAATTTCTTCTTTCCCTGGTCCACTTATTGATCAAAGGGTCAGCCAGCCTTCATGTGTCAGGAAAAGGTATCCCCCTTCCTATTGAGATTTGGCTTTCTGCGATGTATTGTAATGCTAAATCCTGGCCCCTACGGCCTGGTTACCCTGGGGATAGAGAAAATCCTCATGCAAACCCTTATGATAGTGTGTAACCTTGTTGCCCAAGTTATCCTTGAGGAATAAAGCTGTGTATAGCCTATAACTGGGTAGAATAGAGCTAGGCAGAGTTTGGGGTCACTGGGCTTGGGGTATAAAGAGAACCAGGAGAAGAGATAAGAGAGTGGAGAGAAGAGGAAGCTGCCATGGGGTAGGTGAATCAGAAAAATATGGTCATGAGGGCTGGCCAATTAAAGTTAAGAGCTGCCTAGAAGGAACATGGCAAATTATAAAATGGGGTAATAATGGAGAAATAGATTAGCATAGAGGATACCTCTCTGCCCAGCTCTAGTGCTGATTAAAGATTATTCTAAATATAGAGGCTGCGTGTCTTTTATCTGGGAACTGAATGATCAAAAATGAGGTAGAAGCCCTTGATTGAGATTAAATATTTTCAACAACACCTTCTGAATAAACAGCTTCAACTTGTGCTAGTAGTAGAATAAGATAGAACACAGCCTTCCTGGTGGAAAATTTAAGTAATATCTTCAGACAATCAAACTGTCCCTTCAAGAAGTCAGGAAAACTTGTCTTGTGCTTGCTCCATGGTTGAAGAGTGATGTCCACTGTTATGCCTGCCTTCATCAGAAAGATAAAGCCATCTTCTCAAATGATAAAATACCAGTTGATTATGAATTGAATGAGAACATTACTCACCTACAGTAACCAATAAAACCAATGAGAGCAAGCAGGACTATTTCAAGTCAAATGTGTCATTTGTATCTGTCATATTGTATCTGTCTATCCATGAAAGATATGACACCTAATTTAGTGGGAAGCCTGAGACCCAAGAATTAAGTTCATAGCACCTAACACTAAAAGTCCATTTGGAGTCTCCTATATACAAGAAAGTATGCCGTATGTTTTTATTTTAGTCATTTTTCCAAGGTCCCATGGCTAGTTAGTGTAGGACATTCTTGGTTGATTTTATGTTTAGCTGGGTTATCCATCATCATATCCTATCGTATGTTCTAGAAACAAACTTTTTCAACTGAGTAAATAACATAAACTGAATGTGGATTGCACACACATCCATTTCATCCAAATTCTACATAAAGCATACCAATTTCTCAGGAAGTATTTTATTTAAACTTCTCATTTAATAAAAGAAAAAATAAATCAATGTTCATTAAAGAGAACATGGGCTATGAAGCTGGATCCCTATGATTAAACAAGCATAGTAAAAAAATTGAACAATGTTTAAGTACCAGCATTGTCATCTATGGCTATTTGCTCCTAACGTTAACATTAAGATTCAAGACAACATCAATGAGATGTAATCTGCTCAAGAAGTAAATAAAACTCAGAAGCCTTTGGATGCTCTGAAAACATATAAAATTCATAAGACTCTTCCTCAGGTTTATGTAAGTAATAATTTCTGAGAGCATGAGACTTATGTCAGCCCAAGTTTTGCCCCTGTGAGTAACCTCAATAATCTTGGTGGTTCACTAAGCCAGACTTATAATTTCATTCTTTCCTTTTCTTTGGTCTGCCCTTGAACAATTGTTATAAATAATTTAAAAGTTATTGGCAACTATAACATGACTGATTACCACCTAAAAAAAAAAAGAAGAAACCCATGGCCCAGCAATATGAAGCAAACAATTACTTGTCACCCACCCTAGTCACTGCTGATATTCCTAGAATGTCCTATCTAAGCTGTACCCACTGTGCTGTGACCCTCACTGCACACAAATACAATAAAGAACAGGAAAAAGATTTAGCTGCCGTCAGAGAGCAAGTCTTGCTGATTTTTCAACCTGAAATATGGTTTAATCTGCATAAAAATGGAGTCTGCAAACGGACTAGGATTAATAGGCTCTGATTCTGGGTCCTTCTTGTGGCCTCATTTAAATGGGCCATTCATCACTGTGACCTCTTTGGATAATAGCCTTACTGTAATATTTAATTTCACATTAATTCAGGTTTAACTTGGCCAGTGTTCATTTGTAAAGAATCACTCAGGAATTATCTCTGTCTGCTTCTCCTCCTTTTACCAACATCCTTATTAATTCTGACAGAATTGATGGTGTTTGATTCTCTACTCAGTAAAATGTATTGTTCAGAAATCATCTGTGTTTGGGAAGAACTGAAAGTGAAAAAAGTAGATAGCTAAGAATCATTAACCTTTACTATTAAATAAGTGATGAGGTCTTCTTCTCTTTCTCCTCCTCCTCCTCCTTCTTCCCCCTGCCTAGACATAAGCTTACTAAAATGCAAAATGTCTTGTTACCTGGTCAGTTGAGACCCAGTAGTCCATTGAAAATTCTGTCAGTGTTTGGTAAGGTTCTGCTTTGTTACTAGGCTATGACCAGTTGTTAAGGACAGTATAGATTTTAATGAACTCAGTCCAATAGTATAATAAAGTATGTTTATAAAACATACACTATGTACTCTCTGTACATTAAGAAGCTAGTACATAGATATTTTCAGAATGTAAGTATACACTCTATTGGTATGAGTGATGACAGGTCAATCTGTCCTCTGCCATATAAACACTAAGAGCAATATTTCCACTTTGGTCAAGACTAAGTTCCAATTGTCCTTGGGCTTTTCACTGTCCCCTGAGTGATCTACAGTACCAAGTCCAATGTGAGCAACTCAAGTAGTTTACATAAGGGTTATGAGAAAAGTCAGAGAAACCAAAGATTCTGTGTATGTGAAACACTTAAAATTCAAAACTGAGTTCCACTGAAAAGGAACCCTGGGATAGAAGTAGCTTTCTCTTAGAGAACATACTGTTCTTAGAGAACATACTGGTGTCCTGTGAGGTGTATTTCAGAGAACAGTGGCCAAAGGTCTCTAAATACACCAGTCTTGTTCCAGGTTCCAGATATGAGATGAAGGACAGAATTCTTTTTTCAATGTGTTTGGATTTTCTTCCTCCTCCTCTTCCTCCTCCTCCTCCTCCTCCTCCTCCTCCTCCTCTCCTCTTCTTTTCTTCTCCTTTTCCTCCCTCTCCTCCTCCACTTCCTCCTCCTCCCCCTCTTCTTCCTCCTCCCCCTCCCTCTCCCTCTCTCTCCTCCCCTCCCCCTCCCCCTCCCTTCTATAAAGGACAACATTTAATTGGGGCTGGCTTACAGATTTAGAGGTTCAGTCCATTATCATCAAGGCAGAAGCATGGCAGCATCCAGGCAGCCACGGTGCGGGAGGAGTTGAGTTCTACATCTTCACCTGAAGGAAGCCAGAAACAGACCGAGCATCCTCAGGCAGCTAGGAGGAGAGTCTCCAAGCCCACCCCCATAGTGACATACTTCCCCCAACAAGGCCACACCTTCTTATAGTGCATATGCAAACCATAACATATATATATATATATACATATACATATATGTACACATACACACACATTAAAGTCAAGTAAATTCAATAATGACTTATTGAATAATTGCTGCTAAGAATGAAAGATCCAAGAACCCAGGAGTTGTTCAATCCATGAGGCTGGATATCTCAGCTGATCTTCAGTGTATGCTAAATCCCATAGAAGTAGGTTCTTATGCCAGTAAAGCAATGAACTTGCTCATGGACAGGAGCAAGTGGCAGAGAGAGGCTTCCTTCTTCCACATTTGTTATATAGGGTTCCAGTATAACCCTATATACTGGTGTGGCCAAGATTAGAGGTAAGTATTCTCTCCTCAAAATATCAGGATTAAAGGTATGTTTTCTTGTTTCAAGTGTCTATATCAGTCACTCACGGTTGTACCCAGCTATTTTTGGATTTTAGTTAATTTCAAATCTAGTCAAGTTGACAACCAAATAGTCATCACACTAATCATACTCAAATTTTACTCCTAAAATCAAAAGGATATTTTAGGAAAGATCTGCAATTCCCCATGCTTTAAATGACACCACCTTAAGGAGGCAATGGGATTATCAAAATAGAAAAGGGTTGTCATTCCAACATGTCAGTACAGCACTGGGAGTCACACATGCGAGAGCAGCTTCCAAAGCTTGAACTGTATCTAACCTACTCTGCAGAAAGTATGAATGCTACTTGTGGATTTTGTTTGGTCTTCATTGCAGAGGCCCTGAGGAATATTTCCCTTATATGTTTATATTATTTGGACCTCCTTTGGCTCTGCAGAGTGCATAAAACTTCACAGAAAGTGCTATCTTAGATACGTTATCATACTTAACAAAACACATAAACAGAGTAAGTAGCCGATGAATGCTTCAGAAGTATTTCATACTGGCGTTGGCAATTTTACTTAGTGACCTACTGTTTCCAGGATCAGCATTATTTAGCCACTCATGATGTCTTCCTTCACTCTCTCTTTTGTATATTTTTAATTTGGTGATAATCAATAGGCTCTCCTATGGGATTTTAATGCATCCTTTATTTTAATTAAATTCCCAGTCCTATCTACTCCTTATGTTCCCCACCTTCCTCCCTGCTTAAACTTTTGTACCCTTATCTTGATCAACAACACATGTGTAGGAGGTGATAGTCCCACAAAAAGAATTACTAATGTTATTGAATTAAATTGGCATAATATCAGAATGCCTTTTAAAAATATGTGTTTATACTCAGACAAAAGCTTCTCAGCATTAGCCAGAGAATTCTCTCCTTTTGGTGAACACTGGGGGGTGCAGATGCACATGACTTCCCTAGATGCTGAGAATAAGGTTTGAGGGCTCACTCTTCAGTAAGATGTTATAACACAGCCTCTAGAACTCGGGAAGTGTTTTAGAACCTGGTAGGGAAAAAAACCTGAGAAACATCAGCCCCTGGCCATAAACATTGTTACTATTGTGAGCTCATCACACCAGGGAAGGATTCATGGGCCAGCTACTTTACTGTTGAACTCTTGACTATTGATACATTCTAGAAAAGGAGGAGTCATTGTCAGTTGTTCCCACACTGCTGTGTCCATCCCAATCATGGTTATGTACATGACTCAGGTTAATCTCAGTGGCTCATAAAACAAAGCAAATAGATATGAATGAGAAGGATAGATTAAAATTGAAGAAGAGAGGAGGGTGGGGTGGAGGGAGACAAAAGACGGTAAGAAGTGAGAGTCATTAGAAAGCATTCATAGATGTAATTATATATAAAATTGTCAAAGAACAAATTTAATTAATAAAACACTAATAAGAGAAAATTTCTTCCAGTGATAGTCTTATCTTAATGAAATATATCTAAGCATTCATTTGCATTCATTTTTATGATTTGGGTGAATTAAGAGAAATGAGAACCCATTGACTACTTTATATCTGACTGTTCATGCTTGTCCCAAGTTAAGGATAACACATTAACTAGCATTATAGATGCTATTACCTTCATTGCACGACTTAGACACCCTTATCATCATGAAGAAGATTAGGAATTACTCCACTTTACAAATGAGGGACCAAGCTCAGAATTTTGAAGCTTGGTTTCCTGACATATTCAAGTAACTTTTTTTCTTAAGAATGACTTTGATGGATTCTAAAAACATAAAGTTTACATGACATAGCCATATGCTCTTGCTGTCAATGTGGAAAAATGTATCGAAATCCCTATGTACATTTCAGGAGCACAGAATCACCATCCATAGACAGATCTATCTTGTCAAATTTCTTATGGCAAGTAATTCAAATGGCCAAAATCATAATTGGAATTCACTGTCAATTGAATCATCTAGTCATTCTATAATTAATTTTACAAACATTCTTTTGCTGCTGTTGTTTGTGTTTTAGTTACATTTCACCATTTCCTTTTCTTCCTCCAAACCCTCATATATACACATTTTTGTTTGTTTTCAAAATCATGACCTTTTTCATAAGGTGCTATAGCATACATATATAGCATGTGTGTGTGTGTGTGTGTGTGTGTGTGTATGTGTGTGATGTGTGTATGTATATGTATGTATATATCCCTAAATATAACCTCTTGGAGCAACATAATGTATGTTTTGAGGAATGATCATTTGGCACTAGACAACCAATTGGTATGCTCTTCCCTGGGGAGGACCACCTTTCCTGCTTCCAGCTTTATTCGGTTACCTGGTTACCTATGTTTCTATGTGTAGAGTTGAGGCCTCTTGGGCTTTTACCTATCCACTATGACTTATTCACTGATGGATATCTTGTTCATCTCAGGTTTCGGTCATCATGTTGGTGAAATTTTATGGGTATAATTTCTGCTGTTACTGGGAAACACAATCTCACAGAGAACCATGTGATCCTCTGGCTTTTATAACCTTCTTGCCCCCTCTTACACATTGTTCTCTGAACCTTATATGTAGGAGTGTTTATTAATGTATCCATTGGGATGGGGAGATTGGTTGTCGTTTTCTGTAGTACTCTCTTGTCTGTTACAAAGAGAACATTTTGGATGAGGGGTGAAGATTTATCTGTGTGTATAAGGACATGTGGTTATAGCTTGTTGTTAGGGATTAGGCTGTTAGTATGTTAGTGGTTGTAGATTCTATTCCAACAACCATGGCTTCACTAGCACCAAATATAGTTAGCTAGGTTTCCAATACCAAGCATGCTATCCCCTTTGTTGAATTCGTCTTAAGTCCAATTCGATAGCTATTTGTTTCTGTCAAGGCATGCATGTCTCTATTTGTACCTGCAGGGTTATGGTGCCATGCTGGTCTTTGTGTTGATTGTAGATGGGTGTTGTGACTGGGTGGGAATGTTAGTTACCTCCCCTATTTAAAATGTTGTTTGGTGCCTCTGGTCCATGTTGTCAGGGAGAAGGAACTCATGTAAGTTCCAGCTCAGGGGTCTCTGGAATCTATTTCTAAACTGCATGGTGTCTTCAACAATAGGGTCTTAACTGCTACTCTGGTCAGGGTGGGAAATCAAGGGCAAGAGCAACAGGCTGTATGTGGAATCTCATGTATGCTCCTTGTTAACAACTCAAAAGAGGGCTTCTCATGTCTCATATTGGAATTGTAGTTAGGTGGGCTTAGGCTCTTGAAGGAAGCGCCATCATCCCAGATGATGAAAGCTAATTAAAACCTCATGTATTTATACACTGAATTTTGTGCCTTATGGTTTTTGTGTTTTTTTTTAGGTAAATAGTAGACAGTATGATTTCTTGTTTCTTTTTCAGTATTCCACTGTAATTTTACCTAATTAGGAGAATTCTTTACAGGCTTGCCTACAGCTCGGTCTTAGGGAGGCATTTTTCCCAATTAAGGTTTCCTTCTTTCAGATGACTTTAGCTTGTGTCAAATTGACACACACCTTGCCAGCACATGTCCAATAATCCCTGTCACCTGCGTATAACAATGACCCACAACTTCCCACTAGTCCTTACCTCCGAAATGTTCTGCCTGCTGTAGTTCTGTTGTCACAGAAGTCATACATTAACACAGAGAGCCCATAGGAACCTTCAATGCCCAAATGTCAAAATAGTTATATTCTTCTGTAAAAACGCAAGTCCTTCTGAAGATAACAGTCATTCTTGCTGACTCCTCACTCATGCTCATCAAACTCAGTGATTCAGAGGCTCATCCATGGACACCGACAATGTTTGATGTACACGTTAGACTGCGATCATATTCAGTTTAGATTAATCACTGTATTCCTCTGCATTTTGTGTGCCTTTGTGCAAATCCCAATTATTCCCTTCGCAAGTTTAAGATATCTAATGCGATAAGAGTGAGAGATGGATACTTTCTTAGTTCCTATTTCAGAAAATTAGGGAAATGTGCTCTATTTTAAACATGGAGGTAAACTTGTTGGGTATGGTACACACCTTTAATCCTTGAGAGGTCGTCTACATTTGAAGAACTTTGTCCATTAAGAACCCCAAGCAGTAGGGGAAAATTATACCAGTACTGTTCGTAGCCCAGACAAGGAGAGTCTGTGAATTGCCAAGCTTCCACGATAAATACACGAATGTACACTATCAACCCTATTGGTATGCTAAGGCCTTAGTAGATTTGATGATAATTAAATATCTCTCACATCATATTATTCCATACATCCTCAAATTAAAATTATACTTGTAATAAAATTGAAAAGTAAATGTTAGAATCAGGATCGATCAATACTCCTGCCTTATAAACCTAAATAATATAAATATTGATTGCAAGAACAAGTAGCAGATATGTGAAAAGTTTAGGGAACCTTAAGAGAGAATCCCCAATGTGTCCAGACATTCAGGCCAGAGACCAGCAATACAGACTAACCTTAGAGAAAGGAACACTGGGCGTGGCGTGTAGCCTAGGGTTGGATTTTGGTTCTAATTTTCTTTTCATTTTGTCTTTAAATGCTCTAGGGATTTTTGTTCAGATGATAAATTCTGTCATCCTAGGCAACATTTTTATGGCCAGCTCTAAAGGTCCAACACGTTCGTTGTCATGCCTCCATATCTGTAACAATTAACTTTAATGACTCAGCCCCTGAGGAGTCACTGAGCACATTTCAATGTACCAACCATAGATACAGCCTGAAGAACCAGGTACTTGGCAGCAGACCAACAAATGACCTTTCCAGGTGACACTGTCTACACAGCAGCTTGGTCATACCGACCAGAATACACTTCTTCCTGAGCTAGCCTCAGATGGGAGATGGGAATTGTATGCTCATTCAGGAGCACTAGATTTGTTAAGAGAAAGACTGTACACAGCAGAGGGAGTGGAAACCATCACCACACAGCACATCCTCCCACTGTGAAGGCTGTGTGTGCTGCATCCACACATAGCTATCCTGGCTGAGAAAGCTACTAGGTTTATGTGGTACTGTGCCTGTCTTCAGTCAAAATTAAAATATTTTCTGTGCCTTTTCTGGGGAGACATGAACAAATACTTTTTCACCACAAAAAAATGGAACCAGCAACAGACTAAAGAAATAATTCTATCTTAGTGAATGAATGAGACCACTAGAGATTTTACAAGAGCATGAATAAGGAATTATTACAGGAACATAGGTGAATCAGAGTTGTACCCTTTAGGAGAACACAAATCCTATCAAACTGACAATGATGGTCCACAGTCTTAAGAGCACTGTTTGTCAACCTGACAATAAAATTCTAAGTCTGAAATGTCCTTTTTTTTCCTTCCATTATGTAATATTTTTCCCTCTGCTTTTGGCCATGGATTGACATATTACAGCAAATTTGATCTACATTGCATTAAAAACTAAATCACTGCTTATTTGTTGGTATCTTTGGGTAGAACTTTACTTCAATATTATCATAATAATCTACAGGTTTAAAAATGTTGTAGATCAATGAGATTATGTGTACTGCATACTTTAACATCACATTAATAAAAGAACTTCCACCTTCCAATAATCTCAATATAGAATACAAACAATAATAGAGCACATCCAGATAACATGAGTAATGGAAGCAGAATTGCCACTCTCTCTCCTCTGTGCAACTGGAGATGTGCACTCACTGTGGAGATTAAAACGCACTGCTCTTTAGAGCAGATTTGCTGCCAGTGTGTTTGCATCATCAAAAGAAATGGGCTACATCTTAGGGAGAAACAGGAATGAAGGAGACTGCTCAGAGGGTACCTAGTTTCTGAGGAATAAGAACTGGTCACTGTTGTAGAGAAGATTGAATCTAAAAAATGTACTGTGGATTTTGTGTATGCTTACAGTTTTCGTTTAATTCTTTGAAGGTCTTATTCTGGTAAACACAACTGATGTCAGATCATGATAGAGACAGCCATGCTGTGGCCAGAGACACTTTACAGTGCTGCTTTTCATCCTCCTGCTTCTACACCTCCTCAATATTTTCTGTGCCTTGATGACAGCAGGTGTCCTGTTTAGGATTAAACACTCAGACTCTTTTTTTAAAAAAGAATTATTTATTTATGTGTACGAGTCCACTATAGCTGTCTTCAGAAACACTAGAATAGAGGGCCAAATTCCATTACAGGTAGTTGTGAGCCACCCTGTGGTTGCTGGGAATTGAACTCAGAACTTTTGGGAGAACAGTCAGTGTTCTTAACCACTGAGCCATATCTCCAGCCCAGACACTCAGGCTTTTTATTCTCAGCACTTTTAGCTCTTAAATAGCTCTCCATCGACTGTGTACTGCAAAAGAAACTCCTCTGTCTACAATTAAGAGACACCCCTTTGTGTGTACATGCATAAATATTTAGAGAGCAGTTTGACACCATGTCTATCAAATAACAATAGCAGGTTTCACTGTAGAACCTGTGACTTTCCCAATGATGAACTTTTGAGCAGGACCACAGTGTCAGGCATGATTGTTAAACTCCACACCATTTGGAGGAGCTTGCAGGAGTGGATAGTTGCTAGAGAGGGAACTCCCATTCTTATTAGAAGATACTGCCACGTGAAGGGAAGATATGGTTTCTGGTAGGGGAAATATGACCACTGGTAAGCTTCTGATGCTTCACATATACACAGCACTGATAGGACCTTGTAGCTTATGAAAAATAGCAAAAGAAAGAAAAGGTATAGCATGGAAAGGTGATGTTGATAAGAATAATGGGAGAAATGGAGGGCTGCAGGGGTCCACATGTGTTTATATTTCATTACATTCATGTGTAAAATTCTCAATAGTAAATTTTGAGAAATAATATAAACAAAATTTTAAAAATCTAGAAGAAAAATTTTAACATATTTACCATAAACAACTATTAAATAGGGTGCCCAATAAAGATTTATAAACAAATTCTAGCATTTCGTAACATGTATGGTATTAAAAGAGAAAATGGCACCCTACACCATAGTATAGTATTTGGTTTTTAAATTTTATTAGTTAAAAGTTATTTTTATTTATTTCATATGGATATGCATGTGCCAAGTTGCCTCTATGTGTACCACATTCATGCAGGTACCGCTTAAAACCAGCAGAAGCTCTGGGATCCTCTGGAACTGGAGTTACAGACATTTTGAGCACATGATCTAGGCGCTCAATCCTGGGAGTCATCTCTCTAGTCCCAAAATAAAAATGTTAAAGCCCCCGTTTTGGTGGCAGTCAAAGCAATAGTGAAAGGTACCTCTGCCCATGCAGCATATTACATGACTACAAAGGACAAATTCCCCCCAGATGAGGCTTAGCTTGTGTTCTTACACCCCATAACTATAAAATCGAACTCAAACTTTAACAGCAACTTTGTGTTCATTAATCCTCAGAGCCTAGTTGTACTAATTGATTATATTGGGGAGCATAAGGAAATATTTGGAGCAGTTTGGTAACCTAGAACCCACTGATAGTCCACTCTGCTCCTTACCAAAGCCAGTCTTCTCAAGGAGTCTATACTATGTTGAGAAGAACAAAACAAACAGCAAAACATAACTTAGAACATTGAGCATCACAAGAAAAACATGCACAGAGTGTTCTGAAAAACCATTGGAGCCAAATTATGGCTTACACTTGGGTTAGAGGAAAAGGCACATAATGGATAAGTTCTACAAGAAGGAGCCTATCTTTTAGCCAAAGGAGAGAAGGAGGTTTTCCAGCTGGCAGTGGTGTGGTGGACCTGGGAAGACTGGAAAATGAAGGTGATTAGAGCGTATATTGTAAAGTTTCCAAATAATCAATATCAATATTATTATGTTTGGGGTGAGCCAGGCAATATTATAGAGGCAAGCAATGACTTCGAGGTTCACTGTAGCCTCAGCTAGGGCTCTGGTGTGCTGAGGGAGTACAGATCTTATTTGATCTTGTGTCAAGGTGAGCACCATTGCTGTTTTAGCATTAAGCTGATAAGTGAGCGTGGGGTTGGAGCAACAAAATGATTTTTACATCAGGGTATACCCCATGCACTGAGAATGATTTTTATCTTCCTATCACAGAACAATTAGATCCTAGTTTTATTAGATAATACTTAGAAATACAAATTGCAATTCAAATAGCAAGCCCACAATCAAGGAAGATATTTAATGAGCACAGCAAATACTGGTAAGATAATTACAGCTCATGATTACCTTATTACGAATCAACTGTGTCTCTCAACACTTTAGTGTACTGTTTTATTGACTACCGCTATATTTGAATAGGAAAGATGCTACCACCATTCTCATTTGTTGATAATGAAACCAAAATTCTGGGAAGTAAAGCAACTTACCAAAGGCTATAAATACTTAACAGTGGAACCAACTCATGGAGACATGAACTAAAATTATGGGATGATGGCAATAAATAAGAAAGTAAGTGGCCAAAGTCAGTAGAAGATACGCATGGTGAAAAACAGGGAGATCACAATGCAAGCAGGAAGCAGAAGAGAAACTTTAGGGAATTGACAACTCGTGTCAAAAAGAGCAAAATAGATGCTCACAAAATTGGGAGAGGGGAGCCAATAACTTAATAAGAATTTGCTTTTCAAATATTTTTACAGTAAACATTCTTGTTTAGGCAAGTGATGGTATGTCACACATAATTAAATAAATAATGATAGATAGTTATGTAGATGAATGATATATTTTCGGTTTGATTCACTTTAATAAAAAGTAATTCTGAATTTTGAATTTTAATATGAACATGTGTTCTTGTTCTAGCAATGTGCTAATGTAATTGTAATTCAGTTTATGATTGCGTGTCTTTCAAAATCAAATATCTAAAAGATATAAGACCTGGGAGTGTGACTGAGTGGTAGACCATTTATCTAGCATGCTTTAAGTACTAGACTCAACCCTTCCACCATGCACAATGAAGACAGAGGGATTAAAAATACACAGTCATAAAAATGCCGTATCAGATTCCAAATATATGAAAAATTAATACATTTGGCGAATGTCATATATAGACAACATTTAAATGGAAAAACCTAGATATTATGGTCCAAATTTATCTTGTATGTTCCCTTTGTCTTTAATAAGAAAAATAATCCAACTGGTTTAAGAGCTCACATCCTCTGTTGGATTCCTACCAGAGTCGGTAAAATTTCTATGGAAATATAAAATATTTTTCTGCTGCTTCTTTATCGTTCTACTCTATTATTTCACCTGGTTCTATATATGTACTATACAGTCCCACAAACACATAATATATTTTGTGAATATTCCCACCACTATAATAGTCTAAGTCATTGAGAACAGGGAACATCTTTAATGCAATTTGGTAATTTCAAATGTCTTCCATATACCATCACGTTTTATGGAAGGGTGCCTTAGATAGAAGATGAGTTATCAATTGTCTGATCTGTTTGGAAGATAAAGCCCATACCAGAGGATGATGTAGTGTCCTGCTGAAGACAGGTAGATCTAGATGTAACCCACACAGTCTTATAGGTTATTTTTCTCCAGATCTCAAATATTCTTTACCTGCTTTGAGACAAAAATTATTCCCAATCAGTGCAGATGATAGTTCACCGAACTCATTGTTGATAACTTTAAGATCACTGTTCTCCTGCCTTTTTTAATAGACTTATCTCTCTTAGAACATAATGAAGTCCCTTAAAGCAACGAGAGTGTTTTACTGCATTGTTATATACTATGGAGCCCAGCCAGGAATACAAAACACAATAGGGGCTCAAAATATCTGTTACATTTTGCCTCAATATGGCTTCTATCTTCAAAGTAAATTTTACATAAGTATTCAGTAAAAGGAAAAGATTATATCCAATAGTGAGGCTTATAGGTCTACATCAGTTCCATCCCTGATTTGTTACTATATTGCGTTAACAGACCTAACGAGTTCATTAGGGTGTGATAGAATTGGTTTGTAACACATGGTCACTGATTCCTTCTTATGAACACATTTCATTAAGAGCCCTCTATCCTTTCCTAAAGCATGATATTTCATTTTTCTCCCCTTCTCCAAGCCACATTGCTTATGCCAGTGATCCTTGGAAGATAGCTTCATGCTTCAAGTTCCCTTCTCATAGTCTATTGTAGTAACAATTCACATAACACCATGTCAATATGTGACGCTGCAGTGTCTGTCTATAGAGAAACTATTTTAAGCACAGATTACATCAAAGCCTAGAAATTGATTTGTTGGAGCCTAGGATTATGGATAGCCCTACTCTCCTGCCTTTTTATACAAGAGAATTTGCAGTGGTTATAGAAAGAGAGGGCAGGGCATACAGTCTAACTCTAGTCTTGCCAGTGTTCATTTGAACTTAAGTAAAAACCTCTCATAAGCTCAGAAAACCAGGAGGCCTGTTTTCATGAGGTTTCTTGCTATTTCATAAATTATGTCATGGTTCTATGTAATCAGAGATAAAAACAACCAACACATTCATATCTGAAGATTCACTGCATTTGTATCATGTTTACTATTCATCCCTGGCTTTTAGACATTTAATAACTATCCAAACAATATTACTGGCTTTCTGACCATCTCTCATCATCATTAATCTTATGCTATGTGAGAATCATCTGCTAAGCATCCATGTGTAGTATGACCTTTTGCCAAAAAGTAGACTTACAAGCAAGCCATGTTGCATATGCACAGGAAGCCATTATTCATTTTAGCAGAGTCATGGCATGACTTGGTCTATGTCTTTAAAGCGTCACTCTGGTTCTGCTGTGGGGAATGTATCCTAAGAGGAAAAGAACACTAAGGATAGGCCAGGAAACAGACTCACATACATTTTATGATAGAAAGAAGCAGCTTTAAAAATGGAGGAAAGCAAACAGACTTGGGACATTTTAAAAGGACGATTGCCTGTCTGGAATGAAGGTTAAAGAGGCAAGAATAATACACACCACAGAGATGCCACCATTTCTCGTGATGGCTGACCCACCGTATACAGCATCATCTCATTTAGAAGAACCAGTGGGGAATCTCTGATAATTCTCATGTTTGGATCAGTTCTAACTTTTCTTAGTATTTTTGATGCAATTTAGTATATCTAATATTGTCCACACATATGAAAAAGTCTATCCTTTGAGACAGCTATGCTCCTAACAGAGGAAATTGAACGGTCAATCACTTATTTATTTCTCTGTATAAACATAGCAGATACCATCTATGCCTCACTGGGAGCTCAAAGAGGCTGAAACCTTAGAGAAAGTCTATGGATCTCTTCCACTGCGCATATTTAGAAGTTAGCTGCTTTCCCCAAGTGTCATATTGATGATTCAATAATAACATAATGCTATCTGGAAGGGTCCGCCCATAGAGCATGGAACAATAATCATGATTTTAGAAAAGAGCTGGAGGAAGGATGGTTAATACTACTCAATAGAAAAAAAGAAACCTAACTGTTCACTGATCTTAAATTTCCAACTTATATTCAAGATGTTAGTATTTCATCATTTTCTTTTTTTCTTAATTTTGTAATTATATTTATGTACAGAAAACTTAAGGGTACATTTAACCCAGTTTAGTGGCGAGTTCTTTAGCCTTTGCCTTTTCCAACTTGGCAGTGCGAGCCATCATTTTCTTTATGTGTTAACTTTTTGTTGTTGTTGTTGTTGTTTTGTTCTCATTCAAGTAGAACTAAACCATGCCTTGCATCTTGTCTCTTTTTACTCATAACTTCAGTCTGCTGTAACACTCTATGCTAAATGATCTCTGCACTATTTCTCTGAATTATCTTGAGAGCTCCACAGATGTTGCACCTTTACTGCCAGCCAGAGCACAGCCACAGAACTGGGAGCAGTTTCTGGGGAGTCGTGAGGGTCTTAGCCCTCATGAAGCCAGTACAACCTCAAAGGGGGAGTAGAAATTGATGAGTCTGACAGCATCCCCATCAGACCAGTGTAAATTCAGTTTCGCCTCTCACCCTGTCAGCAATCAAGATAACAGGGTCCCCCCCCCACCATATTCCAGACTGTGAAGAAGGTTATCTCTGGGCCAAGTGAGGAAGGGAAAACCACAAGACAGTTGTCAAGTCAGTGAGAAATTAAGATCTTGTCCATTGATCCAGGAGCATTCAATGCTCTCTAGAGTTCTACCTAAATCAGGGAATGAAGTAAAAGAAATACCCTGCCAACATAATAGCTGTCAAAATGTCAACATAACTCTCTGAATGTCACAGGGTGGGGTAGGCAGGGAATTCTCTTTGATAGAGTTCAGACTTGACCATAAAGAACTAAATGTCTCCCGTGAACACTAAAAGAATATGTCAATATAAGGTTTAAGGCAAAATTGTAGATGTTTTTATTAAAAAGCAGCATTATCCAGGTATGGCTATAGATATTACCACATCTAAGGTCATACACTGGGTTCCTAACATGATGCTGAAATTGGAAAGGAAATGAAGATGAGAACAATCTACCACTATCTGTAATCAAATACATATATTACATGTCAAAGTAAGAATACAGTGAAATCAATACTGGGCAACATGTTCCAGACAACTTCAGAATACTGAAGATGCATGGTTAGAACGGACTGCTGTAAAAGAATATAAATTGTGTCTGCCCCCGTCCAGCTTCAAATAAATGAGACTCAAACTATGATTTATTTATTAGGTTCTGTGGGATTATCCCTAATCTTATCGTCTAATGCTAGGCTCGGTTCTTCCCCAACTGTACTCCCCAAATACCTGTTGTTTGAATCTTCCTGGGATATTTCTGCTCCTTCAGTCTGGTTTCCTGGGGAGGCATTTTTACTTGGCAACTTGCTGCTGGTCCATCATGACTAATGGATACCTCCTGTTCTCTCTGTGCTCTCCTCAGTATTCCTTCCCTCTCCTTATCCTTTCTCCTTCTTCCTCATGGTCCTTACCTGTGACTCCCTGCCTGGAAATTCAATCTCTCTGTCTCAAGTCTGTGAGGTGTCTCTCCTGTATACCTTTTTTTCTCAAGACTAATGGAAAGAATAAGCAAACAAATTGAAATATGGTATAGAAATGTGATGTATAATGCTTGTAAAACCCAAACAGATTTGATAAATATGGTATATTATCTTTTTTTGGATTTTTTTAGTTACATTTCAAATGTTATCCCCTTTCCTGGTTTTCTGTCTATAAACCCCCTTTCACATACTCCCTTTCCCGACTTCCCACCCATCCACCCACTCCTTCCCACCTCCCTGCCCTGACATTCCCATACACTGGGGGTGGTCGACCCTTGACAGGATCAAAGGCTTCTCCTACCACTGGTATCCAACAAGGCCATCCTCTGCTACATATGCAGCTGAAACCATTGGTCTGTCCATGTCTACTCTTTGGATTGTGGTTTAGTCCTTGGGATCACTGGCTGGTTGGTATTGTTGTTCTTATTGGGTTGCAAACCCCTTCAGCTCCTTCAATCCTTTGGCTGACTCCTGCAATGGGGATCATGCTCTAAGTTCAATGGTTGACTGCAAGCATCCTCCTCTGTGTTTGTCATTCTCTGGTAGAGCCTCTCAGGAGACAGCTATATCAGGCTCCTGTCAGCATGCAATTCTTAGTTACAACAATATTGTCTGGATTTAGTGGCTATATGTATATGGGCTAGATCTCAAGGTGACAGTCTCTGGATGGAGTTTCCTTCAGTCTCTACTCCAATCTTTGTTTCTATATTTCCTCCTATAAATATTTTTGTTCCCCCTTTAAGAAGGAGTAAAGCATCTGCACTTTGGTCATTCTCCCTCTTGAGCTTTATATGGTCTATAGATTTTATCATTGGGTAATTCAAGCTTTGGGGCTAATATCCACTTATCAGTGAGTGCATACAATATGTGGGAGGGGGGTTGTGATTGGGTTACCTCACTCAGAATGATATTTTCTAGTTCCATCCATTTGCCTACAAATTTCATGAAGTTATTGTTTTTAATAGCTGAGTAGTACTGCATTGTGTAAATGTACCACATTTTCTGTATCCATTTCTCTGTTGAAGGAAATCTGGGTTCTTTCCAGCTTCTGGCTATTACAAATAAGGCTGCTATAAACATAGTGGAGCATGTATCCTTGTTATATGTTAGCGCATCTTTTGGGAATATGGCCAGGAGTGGTATAACTGGGTCCTCAGATACTACTATGTCCAATTTTCTGAGGAAATCCAGACTGATTTCTAAAGTGGTGTACCAACTTGCAATCCAACCAACAATTGAAGAGTGTCCTTCTTTCTCTACATCCTCCCCAGCATCTGCTGTCACCTGAGTTTTTTATCTTAGTCATTCTGACTGGTATGAGGTAGAATGTCAGGGTTGTTTTGATTTGCATTTCCCTGATGACTATGGATGATGAACATTTCTTTAGGTACTTCTCAGCCATTCGACATTCCTCAGCTGAGAACTCTTTGTTTAGCTCTGTACCCCATTTTTAATAGGGTTATTTGGTTCTCTGGAGTCTAATTCTTGAGTTTTTTTGTATATTTTGTATATAAGCCCTCTATTGGATATAGGATTGGAAAATATATTTTTCCAATCTGTTGGTTGCCATTTTGTCTGAATGACAGTATCCTTTCCCTTACAGAAGCATTACAACTTTATGAAGTCCCATTTGTCAATTCTTGATCTTAGAGCATAAGCCATTGGTTTCTGTTCAGGAAATTTTCCCCGGTGCCCGTGTGTTTGAGGCTCTTCCCCACTTTCTCATCTAAGAGTTTGAGTGTATGTGGTTTGATGTGGAGGTCCTTGATCCACTTGAACTTGAGCTTTGTACAGGGCAATAAGAATGGTTCAATCTGACTCTTCTACATGCTGATCTCCAGTTGAACCATCACCATTTGTTGAAAATGCTATCTTCTTTACATTGGATGGTTTGATCTCCTTTGTCAAAGATCAAGTGGCCATCAGTGTGTGGGTTCATTTCTGGGTCTTCGATTCTATTCCATTGACCAACTGCCTGTCTCTGTACCAGTACCAAACAGTTTTTATTACTATTGCTCTGTAATTCAACTTGAAGTCAGGGATGGTGATTTCCCCCATAAGTTCTTTTAGCGTTGAGAATAATTTTTGATATTCTGAGTTTTTTGTTATTCCAAATGAATTTGCAAATTGTTCTTTCTATCTCTATGAGTAATTGAGTTGGGATTTGGATGGGGATTGTACTGAATTTGTAGATTGTTTTTGGCAAAATGGCCATTTTTACTTTATTAATCCTGTCAATTCATGAGCATGGGAGATCGTTCCATCTTCTGAGATCTTCAATTTTTTTCTTCAGAGACTTGAAGTTCTTGTCATACATATCTTTCACTTGCTTGCTTAAAGTCACACTGAGGTATTTTATATTATTTTTTACTCTTGTGAAGGGTGTCATTTCCCTAATTTTTTTCTCAGCCTGTTTATCCTTTGAGTAGAGGAAGGTTACTGATTAGTTTGAGTTAATTTTATATCCAGCCACTTTGCTGAAGTTGTTTATCAGGTTTAGGATTCTCTGGTAGAATTTTTGGGTCACATAAATATACTATCATATCATCTGCAAGTAGTGATATTTTCACTTCTTCCTATCCAATTTGTGTTCCTTTGACCTCCTTTTTGTTGTCTGATTGCTCTGACCAGGGTTTTGAATACTGTATTGAATAGATAGGGAGAGAGTGGGCAATGTTGTCTAGCCTGTGGAATTGCTTCAAGTTTCTTTCCTTTCAGTTTTATGTTGGCTACTGGTTTGTTGTATATTGCTTTTAATATGTTTACATATGGGCCTTGAATTCCTGATATGTCCAAGACTTATCATGAAGGGGTGTTGAATTTTGTCAAATGCTTTCTGGGCAACTAATGAGATGATCATGTGGTTTTTTCTTTGAGTTTGTTTATATAGTGAATTATGTTGATGGATTTTCATATATTGAAATATCTCTGCATCCCTGGGAGGAAGCCTACTTGATCATGATGGATGACCATTTTGATGTGTTCTTGGATTCAGTTTGCGAGAATTATATGGAGTATTTTTGCATTGATATTTGCAACAGTAATTGGTTTGAAGTTCTTTTTCTTTGCTAGGTCTTTGTGTGGTTTGATATAAGTGTAATTGTGGCTTCATAGAAGGAATTACATAGTGCTCCTTCTGTTTCTGTTTTGTGGAATAGTTTGGACAGTATTAATATTAGGTCTTCTAAGAAGGTCTGATAGAATTCTGCACTAAACCCAACTGGTCCTAGGCTTCTTTTGGTTGGGAGACTTTTAATAACTGTTTCTATTCCTTTAGGAGTCATGGTTTATCAGATCCATATTTAACCCTGGTACCTGCTATCTATCTAGAAAAATTGTCCATTTCGTCCAGCTTTTCAAGTTTTGTTGAGTATAGGCTTTTGTAGTAAGATCTGATGATTTTTTGAATTTCCTTAGTTCATGTTGTCTTGGTTCCTTTTTCATTTCTGATTTTGTTAATTTGGATACTCTCTCTCCATGCCCCATGGTTAGTCTGGCTACGAGTTTATCTATCTTATTGATTTTCTCAAAGAACCAGCTCCTGGTTTTGTTGATTCTTTGTATAGTTCTTTTTGTCTCTATTTGGTTTATTTCAGCCCTGACATTGATTATTTCCTGCCATCTACTCCTCTTGGTTGTATTTGGTTCTTTTTGTTCTAAAGTTTTCAGGTGTGCTGTCAAGCTGCTAGTGTATGCTTTCTCCAGTTTCTTTTTGAAGGCACTGAAAGTTATGAGTTTTCCTCTTAGCACTGCTTTTATTGTGTCCCATAAGTTCAGGTATGTTGTGCCTTCATTTTCATTACATTTTAAATGGTCTTTAATTTCTTTATTTCTTATTTGACAAAGTTATCACTGAGTCGACTATTGTTCAGCTTCCACATGTATGTGGGCTTTCTGCTGTTTTTGTTGTTATTGAAGACCAGCCTTAGTCTGTGGTGATCTGATAGGATGCATGGGATTATGTCAACCTTCTTGTATCTGTTGAGACCTGTTTTGTGACTGATTATATAGTCAATTTTGGAGAAGGTACCATGAGGTGCTAAGAAGTTATATTCTTTTGTTTTAGGATGAAATGTTCTATAGATATCTGTTAAATCTATTTGATTCATAACTTCTGTTAGTCTCTCTGTGTCTCTGTTTAGTTTCTGTTTATATGATTTGTCCATTTATAAGAGTGGGGTGTTGAAGTCTCCCACAATTATTGTGTGAGGTGCAATGTGTGCTTTGAGCTTTAGTAAGGTTTCTTTTATGAATGTAGGTGCCTTTGCATTTGTAGCATAGATGCTCAGAATTGAGAGTTCATCTTGGTAGATTTTTTCTTTGATGAATACGAAGTGTTCTTTCTTAATGTTTTTGATAACTTTTGGTTGAAAATTTATTTAATTTGATATTATAATGGCTACTCCAGCTTGTTTCTTGGGACCATTTGCTTAAAAATTGCTTTCTAGCCTTTTACTCTGTCTTTGTCACCGAGGTGTGTTTGCTGTATGCAGCAAAATGCTGGGTCCACTTTACATATCCAGTTTGTTACTCTATGTCTTTTTATTGGGTAATTGAGTCCATTGATGATGAGAGATGTAAAGAACCAATGATTGTTGTTCCCCTGTTATTTTTGTCATTAGAGGTGGAGTTATGTTTGTGTGTCTCTCTTCTTTTGGGTTTGTTGCAAGAAGATTACTTTCTTGCTTTTTCTAGGGTGTAGTTTCCCTCCTTGTTTTGGAGTTTTCGATCTATTATCCTTTGTAGGGCTGGATTTGTGGAAAGATAGTGTGTAAATTTGGTTTTGTCATGGAATATCTTGGTTTCTCCATCTATGTTAATTGAGAGTTTTGCTTGATATAATAGCCTGAGCTGGCATTTTTGTTCTCTTAGGGTCTGTATGACATCTGCCCAGGATCTTCTTCTTAGCACCTCATGGTACTTTCTCCAAAATTGACTATATAATCAGTCACAAAACAGGTTTCATAGTCTCCGGTGAGAAGTCTGGTACAATTCTGATAGGTCTGCCTTATATGTTCCTTGATCTTTTTCCTTACTGCTTTTAATATTCTTTCTTTGTTTTGTTCATTTGGTGTTTTGGCTATTATTTGACAGGAGGAATTTCTTTTCTGGTTCAAACTACTTGGAATTCTGTAGACTTTTTTTAAACATGATTATGGGCATCTGTTTCTTTACATTAGGGAAGTTTTCTTATATAATTTTGTTGAAGATATTTACTGGCCCTTTAAGTTGGGAAGGTTTGCTCTCTTCTATACCTATTATCCTTAGGTTTGATCTTCTCATTGTGTCCTGGATTTCCTGGATATTTTGAGTTAGTAGCTTTTTGCATTTTACATTTTCTTTGATGGTTGTTTCAATATTCTATGACATCTTCTGCCCCTGAGATTCTCTCTTCTATCTCTTGTATTCTGTTGGTGATGCTTGCATCTATGACTTCTGATCTCTTTCCCAGGTTTTCTATCTCCATGGTTATCTCCCTTTGTAATTTTTTATTGTTTCTATTTTCATTTTTAGATCCTGGATTGTTTTGTTTTATTCCTTCACCTGATTTGTTGTGTTTTCCTGTAATTCTTTACAAGATTTTTGTGTTTCCTCTTTATGGACTTCTACCTGTGTTCCTGTATTTCTTTGAGGGAGTTATTTATGTTCTTCTTTGTCCTCTATGATCATCATGAGATGTGATTTTAAATCTAAATCTTGCTTTTCCAGTGTCTTTGGATCTCCAGTATTTGCTTTGGTGGGAGAACTGGGTTCTTGTGATGCCAAATGGCCTTGGTTTCTGTTGCTTAGGTTCTTGCCCTTGACTCTGGCCATCTGCTTATCACTAGACTTATCTGGTCTTACAGACTCTGACAGTGGCTTGACCCTCCTGTAAGCCAGTGTGCCAGCACTCCTGGAGACTGGCTTTCTCTCAATGGGATCTGGGTGCAGAGAGCTGTTGTACAGGTTGGAGTGGGGAAACATGAAGGATCCTGTCCCTGACTTCCCCTTGGTTCCTGTGTCCTGAGGGCTCCAGGCTGGTCCCTTGGAACAGAAGTGGTGGTCTAACCTCAGCTCTCAGGTGTATCAGCACTCCTGGAAATAGGCTTTCAGCTCTGGGCACAGGCAGAAACTGTGTTGCTTTTATCTTTAAAGAGAGGATATAAGAATAAATAACATAAAGTGCCTGAAATCAAGAGTGTAGTCTAACAGGTAGATACCATTGTTGGTCCGTGTATCTATAAACATCTTTGGAAACATATTTCTCTCTGAATATCCTTAGATCATCTTCCCAGGCAATGAATGGTATCAGTATAGGGTACCAACAACAGATTGAAATTGTCAGTTCAAATAAAATAAAACTTCTTGTTAGTGGAAAAAAAGAGGCCACACTATATTGCAGTTTGCATTTGTCTTGGGAAGATATATATCCTCACATGCCCAAGCATCTTCATAGGAGTGGAAAGCACACATTTATATTATAAAACTACCTAAGGCTTACCTACTTTCTGCACACCCAGTCCTGTCAGCATAATGCCATTGTTTGGGCAGATTATGTGGCTGGATGGAGAACAAACTCCAAGCACAGAACCAATTATGTAGTTTAGATGAGGATGGATATGGGACACTACTATTGCTTTCAATAGGAAAATCACTTCTGATTTTTTATAGATTGAGTGGCGGGGGAAGGGAAAACAATTTAAAGCTAAGGAGATACAGAATAAAAACTAAAATTGTGGTCAGTCTCTTATGGTCATAATGATACACTGTGAAGAATAATTATAATTGGATCTACTATTTAATGAAGTAATAACTCACTGCCATTGCTCAAGAGCCTCTGTCTTACAAAGTGTCAAGTGGGAAAAAATAGAAATAAGTGCCTTTGAGCCTTCTAAGGGCCATGAAGATGAACTAGCCCTTGCAATTAATCTAGAGCAATACTTATTTTAGTTTCAAGGATTTTAATAGTTACAATCTATAAGTCAAAGGCTAACATGAAAATTATCCCTATTACGGAATGTACATTTTTTATATATTCCAAGTGCCCACAGAATGACTTTGTGAACACACTATGCCCATATAAAGCAGTGTCAGGTCTAAATTCTCTTTACCACTAGTTACTCATAAGCTTCATGTGATCTCTGGCCACAGTGGCATTCTGATTTATCCAAATGTAGCATTTTTATAGAATCAGTATTTAATAATTTCTCCAATATCCATGTTATTTCCTACCAACCAAAGTATAGTAAACTATGAATTTGCTACAGATCTAGCTGTGAAAGATTGGAATGCCTCACTGGGGATATTTAGAAAGCTTATAGGAAGTGTTAAGTGGTTTAAAGGTTTGTCTAAGATTCATATGGCTATTTAATTGTCATTGACACAGCATTAACAGAGAATTGGACCATGAGGACCACACTCTACAGCTGGGTTTGGTGGCAAGGTCAAATGATGTTTGGTCTTCTCTTGGCCTCTCTGGGCCTCTTTAGTCACCCTGTGATGATGTATCAAGAAGCCCTTTCCAGACATGGCAGTTTCAACATTGGGCACTCTGGTGTCTCTGACTATGCATACTTAAAGTTATATTATTTATAAATTACCTGGTTTTGAACACACTATTGTGGAGCACAAATAATAGAAAGACAATATTATTTTTTGTTAACCATGCTTTACTCCTTTATTCAATTGACATGAATTCAGTTTTACAACTTGTTTGAAAGAACGTGACACAGATTGAGATTCTATTCTTTGAGTCTTGAGCTATTACCGTAGTCCAGTGGTTCTCAACGCCACTAATGGTGGGGCCCTTTAATATAGTTCCTCATGTTGCGGTAACCCCTAACCACAACATTATTTTCATTGCTATTCCACAGCTGTTATTTTGCCATGATTATGGATAATAATGTAAATATCTGTTTTCTGATGGTCTTAAGTGACTTCTATGAAAGAGTCATATGACCCCTATGCTATAGACTACACAAATTTACTAAATTTAGTGGAATGTCTACCTCTCTGTGTTCAAGGAAACTTATAATCAATTGGCTATTGTCAAAATTCATGTAGGTCAAATGATTCTGCTTACCAATTGTTCTCTATTTTCCCTCAGGGGAGTGGACACATTGAGCTTTCAAACATTAATAACTAGTATTTTGCTACTGCTACTCTGAGTACCTAACATTCACAATGAAATCAGAATGCTTTCAAATGGCAGCAATTTCTACCTTTAAGTGAGCGTAACGATGGCATCATTAGAGAATCCTTAAAGTATCTAGTGCCTTTCAAGGTTCTTTTCCTTTTCAATGACTTTTTGTTCATTAAAAATCAACATGTAGTATTTAAAAGGCTTTATTTAGGAATGGATTTTCATGCAAAGGAGATATGAGTCAATATAAATAATACTAATGAGTCATGACAAATGCACTCAAACCCATGGCTTCCTAATTCCAGGTTCATTTAAGTAGGTAGTGTAGTGCTGGTAATAGTATTTAGTGTAGGCTTCCATGTAGCAAAATGAGCCAACTTTGTCCTACCTAGCACACTAAATTTTTTATAAGTGTACCAGAATTGGTAAAATTTGATATTTAATATGACTTACCCTGTCTAGTACCCTTACAAACTACGAAGACATTTTTCTGATGTTAAAATCTTAAAATTTATAAGCTGATAGACAAGTGTAAATTTTTATTGGATATTTTATTTATTTACACTTCAAATGTTACATCCCTTCCCAGTTTCCCTGTGGAAACTCCCCATCCCATCCACTTCCCCCTGCTTCCATGAGGGTACTAACTCACCCACCCACTCACTTCCACCTCCCAACCCTGGCATTTCCCCATTCTGGGGCATCAAGCCTTCACAGGATCAAGGGCCTCTCCTGCCATTGATGCCTGGCAAGGCCATCCTCTGCTACTTACGCTGCTGGAGCCATGGGTCACTCTGTGTGTACTCTTTTGTTGGTGGTTTAGTCCCTGGGAGCTCTGGGGGGTTAGGGTCTTGTCTTTTGATATTGTTCTTCCTATGGGTTTGCAAACCCCTTCAGGTCCTTCAGTTCTTTCTCGAACTTCTTCACTGGGACCACGTCCTCAGTCCAATTGTTGGCTAAGAGCATCTGCCTCTGTATTGTCATGTTCTGATAGAGTCTCTCAGGAGGCAGCTATATCAGGCTCTTGTCAGCAAGTACTTCTTGGCATCCACAATAGTGACTTGGTTTGATGTCTGTATATGGGATGGATTCCCAGGTGGGGCAGTCTCTGGATGGCCTTTCCTTCGATTATCTGCTCCACACTTTGCCTTCATATTTCCTTTAGACAGGAGCAATCCTAGAAACAAGACAAACACTACTTCAGAGTAAAAGGGTGGAAAAATATTTTCAAAGCAAATGGCCCCAAGAAACAAGCTGAAATAGCCATTCTATTATCACATAAAATCAACTTTCAAGCAAAAGTTTTCAAAAAACATAAGGATGAACATTTTATACTCATCAAAGGGAAAATCTACCAAGATATACTCTCAATTCTGAACATCTATCCTACAAATGCAAGGGTACCCACACTCATTAAAGAAACTTTACTAAAGCTCAAAGCACACATTGCACCTCACACAGAAATAGTAGGAGATTTCAACACCCCACTTTCACCAATGGACAGATCATGGAAACAGACACTAAACAGGGACACAGTGAAACTAACAGACGTTACAAACCAAAAGGAACTAACAGAACTATAGAACATTTCATCCTAAAACAAAAGAATACACCTTCTTCTCAGCACATCATGATACCTTCTCCAAAACTGAACATATAATTGGTCACAAAACAGCCCTCAACCGATACTAGAAAATTGACCCAATCCCAGTCATCCTATCAGGTCACCACGGACTAAGGCTGGTCTTCAATAACAACAAAAATGAAAGAAAGCTTATAGAAGCTGAAGAATGCTCTACTCAATGATAGCTTGGTCAAGAAAGAAATAAAAAAAGAAATTAAAGACCTCTTAGAATTTAATGAAAATGAAAGCACAATATACCCAAACTTGTGGGACACAATGAAAGCAGTGCTTAGAGGAAAACTCATAGCTCTCAGTGCCTCCAAAAGAAAACTGGAGAAAGCATACACTAGCAGCTTGACAGCACACCTGAAAGCTCTAGAACAAAAAGTAAATACACCCAAGATGAATAGATGGCAGGAAGTAATCAATCACAGGGCTGAAATCAACCAAGTAGAAAGCAAAAGAACTATACAAAGAATCAACAAAACCAGGAGCTGATTTTTTGAGAAAGTCAACAAGATAGATGAATGCTTAGACAGACTAACCAGAGGGCACAGAGACAGTATCCAAATTAAGAAAATTATAACTAAAAATGGAGACAAAACAACCGAAACCAAAGACATTCAAAAAATCATCAGATTCTATTAAAAAGTCTATACTTAACAAAACTGGAAATCTGGAGGAAATGGACAACTTTCTAGACAGATACTAGGTACCAGGGTTAAATCTGGATCAGATAAACCATCTAAACTGTCCCACAACTCCGAAAGAAATAGGAGCAGTTATTAAAAGTCTCCCAACCGAAAAATGCCCAGGACCACATGGGTTTAGTTAAGAATTCTATAAGACCTTCAAAGAAGACCTAATACCAATACTCTTCAAACTATTCCACAAAATGGAAACAGAAGGTACACTACCCAATTCCTTCTATGAAGCCAGAATTATACTTATACCTAAACCACACAAAGACCCAACAAAAAAAGAGAACTTCAGACCATTTCACCAGGTGTAATTTTGAACTGATTCTAAAGATCATGTTGAAATCCAACTCAAGAGTCCATGTTCTATAGTGGACTGTGGCAGGAAGAAGCTTCTTAGCCTGTTCGCTGATGTCATTTCATATCTCCATGTAACGCAGAGCCAGTCATAGCTGAGAAGAGAGGAATAGTGCATCTGTACCTGCGGTGGTTTCAGAGAAGTTGCAGTTATTTAGTTTTTCCAAAATCTCCTAAATCTAATCCATTGTAGCTAATTGTATCTAATTCTTTATCAATCCAAATGTGTCCAAGATGCCTCCATGTCCCAATATATTTTACAGCTTATATCATGATGCCTTCCTGAAACTAAACACAATCATAATTGTAGCCCATTTCTAAATATTTATTAGCTTTATTTGGACCTTGTACGTGGAAATAGGACTGCTGGATCAAATGATATTTCTATTATTAGTCGAGTTGTCATATACAATGGCAATACTAGTTTATACTTCTATCAGCCATGCTAAGAGTTTTTCTGGTTTACATAGCTTCCTGAAAAATTTTGCCGTTTCTTGTCTTTAGTAGAAGCCATTCTATCTAAAGAATGATGATAATTCATGGTTTTAATTTGCACATCTTTGATGATTGACTAAAGTGAGCATGAAAATTAAATATATACATTCCCTTGTTTTTAGATACAAATGCACTAGAAACTTTCATCAATCAATAAATAGATAAGAAAAATGTGGGAAATGTACAATAGAGAATTAAGTATCTCCAAGAATAATAGTGTGGCCATTTTCAGTGACATGAATGTTCCTAAAACTAACCCTCTTCACAAAGAATCAGGTATGATCATTTGCAATATCATAAACAAAACTTTTGTTTGACTAAATATACCAATAATAGAAAGTCAATCATAGCATGTTTAACTTACAGGTTGAGCTATACATTGGCTTGATCAAAACAAAGAATAAAATTATAGTTATCAAAATTTGGGAAGGATAGGTAGTTGGGTAGCAATTACGAAAATTATAATTATAAGTTGGATGGAAGTCCTACTATCCTGTAGCTCATAAAGTGACTGTAGTTAACAGCATACTGTGTGTATCCATACGAGGAGAAGGGGGGAATTAAATGTTTTAAAATAAAGAAATAATAAATATCTAATGAGATATAGATAATAGTTATCCTACTAGAATATTATATATTATATACTATGTGCATAAGTAAAATATCACACAATCTCATAATATGAGGATATTTTATGAACATATACAACCATGAGTATTGATTTTTAAAAATCAACTGACTCCTAAAGCATAACAACAAAGGATTCACAAATTTTCCTCTCTTTGAAGTTTTACCCTCTTAACTCAGTTGAGAAGCTGGTGTATTTGCCCATCTAAATTTGTGTTATCAGGCGCTATCCTTCACCATCTCAAGACTAAATGACAATAATGTCACAGCTTAGATTTGTGCCAGTTCCTAAGTCCAAGAGTGTAGCATTTGAAGCTTTTCATCATTATACTTATAACTGTATGTTGATAAGGTATTTGGAAAAAATATCTTATTTATTTCAAGTCATTTCATTTTTCTTTTTTTTTTTTTTTTTCGGAGCTGGGGACCGAACCCAGGGCCTTGCGCTCGCTAGGCAAGCGCTCTACCGCTGAGCTAAATCCCCAACCCCAAGTCATTTCATTTTACCCTGCAAAAGTGTGATTGAGACCCAAGTAAAATAAGGTAATTGTACTAGCCCACCACCCACCAGAGTAGTGGAAAGGAAAGGTTAATAGGGCAAAAGGTGGATGCACACCTGTTTTGAAATAGTTCTTTGGGGTGATTCTTGTCTTTGATGTAAGGATATAAGCAGTTCAGTTCACACGAATCAGCAGTAGAAACTCAATCTACTCTCAAACACCATTCATAAAGTGACAATGGCAGTTTGATCCAGAAGAAACCTTGCGGCTCTCCCAATCAGCCTGAGTCCACAGAAACAACAAGAAGCTGCTGGACTATATTGAGAAGTCCTTTGATGCATTTCTCTCTATGAAGCCACGACAAAGTATGACCAGCAAAGAAGGCAAGGTATATCAATGGCAGGCATCGTCAGCAAAGACCAGGATCAGCAAGGACCAACAAAAAAGAACAATAAGTAGCAAGGCAAACCAATGCCAGAGTGTGGTCCGCTGTCTGTTGGGTCATACTCATATCCTTTACATACATCATATGTCCTCTCTAGTGTTCTCTCCAGCAAAATATCACATGCCATTTTTTCCAGGTAGCTTCCAGAAAAATACCACATGCCTGTTCTCAGGAAAACAACCTCTCACATATTTGCTTTAACAAAACATCTTCTCATAAAACAGTTCTATAAAAACATCACATGACACAAGTGAGTCTCCAAAGACACCAGAAATTTCCACTTCAGATAAATTTGCCACATACCTGGAATACCATCTATTGTAAAAATAACACATCACAGAAATTACACAAAACTATATTATATGAGCAAACCTTTAATCTGCTCTTGCAAAGTAGTTAGATGACTGCCAGGTGTTTGTAAATGGAACTGCCCTTGACTGGAATATCTTTCCTTCTCACCTGGACTGACCAATGTATACTAAGAAAAGTGAATTCATATACACCCTGCCCCTACACATATGTCGTTATTCTCATTCTTTCATTGACATGCTGATGTGACAAAGGAAGTAAAGGCATTGGCTCAAGGAGCTAGAGAAAATTATCCATCTTCACTTCTATTTATCCATTTTCACTTAATGAGGAAACAATATCTGAGTGACGCAACTAGCTTGAGAAATAGCCCATAACAACTCATTTTACTATGTGATATCTTTACACAAAGCTGACACACTGAATAATATATCAGTGGTTTCTTTTTTTTTACCCCAAAGGAGGAAATGGGCCAGTCAGGATAGACCTAAACCTGTCAACAATTTGATTTATGGAGGCTACGTCCACTTTTTTTTTCTACATCCCTTAAACAAACAGGCTTAGCTTTGAGCTAAATCATTAGTTTTATTCCTTTGAGGTTTTGGGCTTTTAATCTTTAAGATATTGATTAGATCCTTGTTAGTAGTCACAAATTGTGTTACTGCCAGGGTCTTTGGCAGAAACTTCTAAGATTGGATCATGAGAAAGACACTTGAGAAAATAAAGACTTTAAGGAAAATGGCAGACAAAATGTAACTTATACGGACTGTCCTGTTTTCTTTTTTTTCCAAATGATATAACTGTCATAATGGCATGCCAATACAGGTAAGAAGTTCTCATGCTTTTCAAGGGCACTTATTCTATATAGGTTTTAGATGGTAAGTATAGAATATGGCAGGAAAATTGATTCCTATCACTTGAGAATGAACTTCATGTCCTCAGGTAATGTCTTCTCTCTAAATATATATCCCCATATTTTCATAAAAACACCTGGAGACAACATTAGGCATGCAGTTTTTTCCAATACGTAACTTCAAAGCCAAAGTTCCTTTACAAAGTATAGCCTCTGAGGACTGTAATACAGGACTCTATCCTTTTAAATCTATAATGAAAGCCTGTCAGATACCCTGTGACACTCTAACATATTATCTAGGCACTGGGATCAATCACAGCCCAGGGTCTGAGATTCAATCTATCTTGTTGAAAGGATGCAAAACTTTCAGAATATATTATGAAGAAGTTTGCCAATCCCACAGACATAAATTAGTGATCTGCTTGATATACTTGCATGGCAGCGTGTCTTTGCTGGGCTCAGTACTGAGTATGGAAACTCACTGCTGAGGTAAACGAAAGAACCAGACTTTCTTTTCTATCCCCTCGACTCAGTAGCAGTCTGGGGTTCCTGAACCTCAAACTTCCTCACAACCTGCTTGTTCGGTGTGGTTATCAAGGGGCATAGTTTTTTTCAATAATAAGAAGAAATAATGGTAAACAAACAAACCAAAAAAGATCCTAAAAAACTCTAATAAGAAGATGAAGGAATAAATAGAAGTTAGCCCCATTGTTCTCTCTACAAGAAATACAGAAGAATGTTTTGTTTCTGGCAATGTTGACCTTTCTCATATTGCACTAGTTATGCACCTAGACATTGTTCTTGCTTCTAATAGTTGCATGAATTGTGAACTGCCTTCTCTGACATATCTCCCTCAAAGGCTGTA
Organism: Rattus norvegicus; assembly: GCF_021556685.1. NCBI lineage: Eukaryota > Metazoa > Chordata > Mammalia > Rodentia > Muridae > Rattus > Rattus norvegicus. The sequence goes on along the minus strand of NC_141551.1, from coordinate 22,396,543 downwards.
TTTTTATAGCCTGACTGAAACCACATCTCTCTCCTTCAAAGACTAGAGCTGTTGTATAACTTTGCTCTGCTTGCCTGGAAGGGCATTGCAGCAAGGTTGTTAATCCTTTGCCTGGATTAGAGGTGACTGTAAAATTAGGAGGTAGAAGAGAAAACAAAGTGTGAGACCTCACCCTTTCTGCCCTGAGAACCTCATCCAGCCTTTTACTCTCTATATTTAATACCCATGCCATTTAAAATGCCATTCGTCAATTATTTGGTGGTAATGAAATCACAGAAGAGAAATTATGAAGTCCAATAGAGAACAAGCCTGTGTCACTGTGTGTGATGACTTTGCTGACATGAATAGCCCTATACAATGGCTGCTTGCTAATGACTGCTTCGTTCTCCTGGCCTTTAGAAAGTTCAAAGGAGAGAAAGGATAACCCGGATAGAAAAGTTATATGCCTCAATATTTTAAACTATTTTAAAAGAACTTCCAAAGTAGGGCCTATGAACTAAACTTTAAGATATTTTTAATAGCTGAGCCAGTCACATGAAATTCCCAAAAAGCAAGTCAGTTATTATTGTACCTTGTTCAGTCTCAACAGGAATAAAAAGATACAAATATAGATGGAGCCATGAGGCTGACGCCCTTCTTGCTAAATGAATTATGCCAGAAGCTTAGAACGAACCAATTTGTTCCAAACATAACAAGATCAAACGGCACGCTAAGTTTGCATACAGAAACATCTCCCTAACTCAATCAGCAAATCAGAAAGTACGCTCCAAAATACAAGGCTGGAGTTAAATTGGAATGTTTTTCTCTTGCACACAATCCTTTCTGTCTGCTTTTATTCTGGGAGTCAGCATCAGGACCTGAGAGGAAGGGAAAGACCATTGTGTGGCCTTGCATCATTGTCCAAGATAGCTAACCACCATATCCACATTCAAGTCCAATGGAAGAATAGTAAGAAGAGAAAGACAATTCCCTTTGACTTTAAGGGCATGACATGAAAATTCTAGTTCCCAAACTTAAGCACATAGCTGATTATTATGTGGGTTATCTGTGTATCCAAGTAAAATTTTATTACTAATTCTGAAAGGAAAAATATAGGAAAACTGAGAGAGAAACAGTCTCCTCCATCATGGATAGGGACAGCCATAATCTACTAGGAAATTCTTAACCTGCCAGTCTCCATGTTAACTCCACCAGATTCTAGGTGCATCCCTCCACACAAGCCAAGCTACCCTCACTCTCTTCAAATCCTCTGTTCCTTTAGGATGGCACTCAGAACACACATCCACAGCTACTTGTTAATTCGTCCTGGAAACGAGTGTCCTTTCAGGCATTGGTGCCACTAGCAAACGATGTTGCTGTGCTGGCTATTCTTGGTGTCAACCTAACTACATCTGTAATAACTAAAGCCCAAGCATTCGGGGATACCTGTGAGTAATTTTTATTATTTAAATCATTTGAAGTGGGAAGATCCACTTTTAATTTAGACTACACCTTTGAGTAAGAAGCTATATGAAGAATGTGGGAGAAAATTCTTCATTCTTTGCTTGCTTGCCCTGACAGGCAAGTTGGATCCTTCACTGGAATTAAAGTCTATTTCTTGTAGATTCCAGCATATATTAAAGACCAGATGAGACATACAGCCTCACAGTCTCGACAACTAATGGGCTCTTGGATTTTCCATTAATTTGAAAATCCCATATATATATACACTATAAGTTCTGTTCCTCTACAGAACCCTGGCTGATACAGTCATCAAAGTCAATTTTGAAACCTTTTGAAAATCACTGGACTCAGAGACCATGCAATTGGAGACTGGCCTTATCTAATCCCATCATAGTCATTTCTTCAGTTAACAGCTTGCTTATTTTGGGGTAAGATGCCTCTGGTTTCTCCTGCCAGTTCCCCATTCGTTTAAATTAATCAGATCTGTGTTAATGATTTGGGATTGATCATGTCTTCTTGATGTCTTCCTTGATGATCACAACTCTTATAATCCTCTTCTCCATTTGAGTTTCTCTCAGCTCTTATATTAACTCTATTCCATAATTTAACAGTTATGCTCTCTGGTACACTAGCAACTTGCAATTATTGCCATTTCCTTCTCAACAATATTGTTAGATCCATGAAGATAGTGATTAACTATCATTCAAACCTAATGAATTGATAGTTTTAGTATATACTTTGTTTATTGTATCCCTATCATTTCTTTACAAAGGAATTAGTGTAGCTTAACAAATAAATGAAATGTCTTCCAAATATTTAAAGGTGAAGGGTGAACAGGAGAGGGTGTGTTGCATAAACTGGCAGTATAGAGATGTCTTCCTGAAACCTTGAGGTTATTCTTCTGTTATGGGTTTACAGACAGGTAAACACTTGGTTTTCTTGCCTCTATTCAGGGTAGGATTCATTTTTTTCAAGTCCAAGTGTCAGTTTGGATTCAACTTTTTAGGACTTTTTTCTCCCCTGAAACATGTTTATTGGTCATTTCTCATCAAGTCTTTAGAAAATCACAAGTGAGTTAATGAATAGATACTCTGATTAAACACTCAGATATTGAAAATAATAATTAAAGACTAAAAATTATGTTATATAACCTTATTAAATGATAGGTTATTAATATCTATGGTTACGGCATTCATTATCATTCTTCTTCAAAATGGATCAAAAATGCTTCTTTGATCTATCAAAATGGCTCATCCACCTCTTTTTTTGTACAGTGTTTTCTACCATCATCATTTTCATGGTCTCAGGTCCTTCCATGTTGCATGCTGATTCATAGAAACAAGCATTTTCTTGTATCAAATGTGATGATAGACCAAGTACGTGTGCCTTGTTTCTTCTTCCCCTTCATCCCCGTCCCTTTGCTCCACTCTTCCAGTGACTTCTTTTCTTTGCTTTAACTGCAGTATGAATAATAGTGGGAAATCTCAATGTGGGGAACCAAATGCTTCAGTTAGTTTGCTTTGAGTTTGAGCTTCTTATTTTATTTAGATAGATGTAGATGTTCTGTCTACATCCATGTTTGTGTACTACATATTTGCAGTGTCTGTGGAGGCCAGAAGAGGGTCTAGGTCCCCTGACACTAGAGAGAGTTGTAAACTGTCCTGTGAATACTAGTAATTGAATCCCTGGCTACTGGAAGGCTACTCTGTGCTCTAACCACTGAGCTTTCTAGCTAGTTAATACTCTCAGCTGAAGAATCGCCTTCATTAGATTAGCCTTCGGAAATCTCTGTGAGACTTTGTCTTGGTTGGTGATTGATACGGAAGAGCTGGGTCCACTGTGGGTGGCACCTTCCGAAGGCATATAGGTCTGGGCTCTGGAAGAAAACTAATTGAGCATGAGGCAGGGAGCATGCTAGTGAGAAACATCCCTCTGTGAATTCTACCTTGAACCCCTGCCTTAAATTCCCTTGGTCAGGGATTTTGACCTGGGAACAGTAATCTGTAAACCCTTTCTTTCCGAATGCATTTTCAATGAGAATGTTTGGCCACAGCAACAGAACAAAGGCAGAACATCGCATGCAAAAAATCAGTCAATATCCAAGGATCCGTTATTATTTTCTATTTCTGTTTCACACTATTTGTTCATGTTCACATTTTTGTGAATATATCCTGCATGTTCCAAATGACTGTTTACTTTGCCACACGTATGTAGTTGACATAATCCACATAAGGCATAGAACTACAAATGCATGTTTTGCAACAATGGAGACATACACAGAGGAAGAAAGAAATGCTCCCTTGCAGTGTTCTGTTGTTACTGGGATCCTACGCTTCGCATTCTGGCCTATAATACAACTACACTAATCGCTCAAGCTTTGGAGTGATACAATGCATTAAGCTGGTTTTTATGATTGATTAAATGTTCCAACTCTGCTACTACATTTAATCAATGCGAACAGCCTGACAAAGCGTCATTGGCAGAAAGGCATTCAAGACCAAATTTCATATATTTTTTCGTTATTTCTGAATGAATTGTAATTTTAGTCACTGCAATGTTTCAGACCTTCAGAGAGAGGCAATTGTTTCTATGAAAATAGCCCATCAAATTTATCTGATTAATTCAAACATTCAACATTGATGTATTTTTCACTAATTCCTTCCTTTTTGCAAAAATCATAATGAGTTAACGCCACATTTATTTCAATACTCTTGGAATGATTCTTATAGTAAATAGTCATTAAAGAAAAATATTGCAGAAGGTTCAAAATATGACAAATGTTGGAGAGGTTATATGGAAGAAATTTTATCTATGAAACAGCTTCCATAAAAAGGTCTAATGTCTCCAGAAAAGCCTGAGGTTTTCATACATATTTTGTTCAGAAGGAAATGAAAGAGATCCCATTTCTATTTAGAACTCACCTCTCTTCCCCAAATAATTATGTCAGGTCTACTATTATTGATTAAAATAATGGGTTAGATAATGGATAAGCTGAGTATAAAGGACTCTCATTTGCCAACCTCTGATGAAGTCTGTAGTCATATTTTCAAAATGGGTTGAGAGTATCTGTCAAGTCTTTATGTGCTGAATTTTTATTCCATTGGTGATATATTGGGGCTAGAAATTATTCTGACTATTCTTAGAGAAGAGACTTTTGTGACATGTTTAGGATTAGATGAAGTCATTAGACTTGAGACCCATTATGGAATCCTTGTAAATTTAAATAAACAGTGAGAGCTCACATAGGTGTACTGACAGGCAATCAAACTATTTGTTTCCAACATCCAATGCTCTAGTGTCCCTTGAAGTCTTGGCTAACAAGATGACAATCAACACAAATATCCAGATAACTCAGCTCTGATAAGCATCTTCTCTTCACAGGTACACTTCCTTTGATAGTTCATTAGAGTGATGAATAGCCCAGTCCTTCGTTGTTCTTAGGAGTTGGGACTATGCCATTTTGATTGTGGTTCACTCACAGGAAGTGCCATTTTTTCTGTGTGTTTAGAGCTGTTCAAAGTGAATTTGGTAGAACAAAAATCCAGTGAGATCCTGAAAAATGTTTAACTAATAAAGAAATAAAGGACATTGAGGAATTCAGATCCATAATTATACCCCAAAACCGTGACACTCATCTGTTTAGGAAGCTGCAGCTGAGGAGAGTTGAAGACTTATCTGTTCTCTCCCAAAGTCCCAAGCTACTAAAACTGAACTGATTATCTGGCAGAAATTGGTGAATATTAAGGCAATAGTATGACAAAGTGGGATCTCAATGGGTTCTTGAGAAGGAAGGAAAATGGACTTTGGTCAGAAAACTAAATTCAAATAAGCTATAGATACAGTAATAATTAAATTGTGCTGTGCCCGAGTTACTTCTTTAGTTTTAATGATTACATGTGGTTATAAATGTTGATCACACTAGGGTTTTATAGATGTTCATTTTTGTCAGCTTCTGTTATTCTAGATTTAATAAAAGGTTAAAATCAACATCTAAGTTTTGATAGTGAATGAAATCCTTTGTTCTCAATTCCAACAGAATGAGCTTAGCAGCAAGAATGTTTTTACATACAAACAACAACAGTCCAACTCAGGAACTTTAAGGGTTCCCTAGAAGTTCCAAGGCCTTGTAAATCAGAGCAAGTAGGCCTTGGGGTCATTTTTCTGATCTATTTCATCTCATTATGGACTTGGCTCAGACTAATGTTTCTATCAGCTTTCTGATTGAGGCAGAAATGATGAAGACCAAGGTCTCATTGATTTCTGAGGAAAGTGTAGGATCTGATCCTTTTACTTTCTCATTTGAGCAATATCTTGGCCAAAATTTCTGTGGTAGTTTCAAAAAAAAAAAAAAGGCTCTGGCCACTTCCTGTAGTCAGGCGATACTTCCAGTGGAGTAAGTGAAACATCAACCCACACACAAAATGGCTCTTATAAGCTTAAGATCATAGATGTGAGTGTGTGGGCAACAGCAAGTAGCACTATTTAGAAAGATTTGGAAGGATGGCCTTGATTGGTTGGTTTTTGGGTTTCAAAAACCCAAGCCAATCCTAGTGACTCTCTCTTCCCTGCTACCTACAGAGTTACATATAGAACACTCTCCAGCACCATGTCCACTTGTGTGCCACCATGCTCTCCACCATGATGAAAATGGACTAAACCTCTTAAACTGTAAACAAGTCCCAATTAAATGATTTCTTTTGTAAGAGTGGCTGTGGTCATGATGTCTTTTCACAGCAATAGAGCACTAAGACAATCTCCAATCCTGAGTGTCAGAAAGCAAAAGTAGGGCCCCTATCTAATCCCAAGGCACAGACCATCTAGACAGTGCAGTGATTAGATTAAGTCCAATTTTGAAAGCATGATGGATGAGCTTGTCTTCTCTTGGATAACATAGGTGCATAAAAGAAAAGAACTGAGTAAAAGCTAATCTCTTACACGAAAAAAAGGAAATTTACATTTTCTTTTTTGTTGTAGATAACACCGAAAGTGTTATCTACAACTATAGCTGAAATGTCACTAAAGAGCAATAAACTGACAATCAAAATAAATCACTGTAAATTCAAATGCATTTTCAGCTGAAGAGCAATGTCTCTAAGCTAGGTAGTTAATACCTATGGGCTGCTTCTGAACCACTGAACAATCTGGATTAAGCGTTTCCCCACGGTCTGACCTGGAGAACAACGTTCCCAGACCTTTAGTAAGCAGACTTTTAAAAAATTTCTTACACATGCACCAACTACCTAGGGACCTCACTGCTTAGAAAGTTCTGAGGATATTTTTCCTTTTGTTAAATAGGATTTTAGTTCAAATAAAATTACATCACTTCCCTTTTCTTCTCCAGGAACTTCTCTTCAACTGTCCCATGTTTCCTAACTTTTTAGTTCATAGTCTCTTATTCTTAGACTATTATTGTTTCTCATATATGGATGTATAGTATATGAAAATATACAAGTCCAATCTATCTTTGTATGTATACAGTTTGAGGGTCAAGCATTTTGTATCGGGTAACAAATAAGGACACTCATCCTCAGAAGGGGCCAATTCTCTTCCTCCCAGCAGTCATTAGGTGACTGTAGTTCTTCATCTATGGGTGGGACTCCTTGAAGCTGACTTCTTCCATATGAACTTGCCTATTGATGTTGCCATTATTCCGTTCTTCTCATGCAGCCATTTCTATGAGACTGTGTCACAGAAGACTTCCTGTTATCCTGTTTTTTTATTTATTTATTTTGATTAATTTATTTATTTATCTCCTTTGGTTGATTGGTTTGGTTGCTTTGTTGTTGCAAAAAATATATATTATATATAATATATTCTTCTCATATATTATATCCCAACCCTAGTTTCTCCTCCCTCCTCTTCTCCCAGCTCCTCCCCTCTCCTGCCTCGTCTAAGCCCCAGATCCACTTCTTCTGTTTCCTGGCAGAAAATGGAAGCTCTCGCATGAATGTCAACCAAATATGGCCTATCAAGTTGTAGTAAGATTAGGCAACGCCCATTCACTAAGGTGGAATGAGGTAACTCAGTACAGAAAAGGGATCCCAAAAGCAGGCAAAAGAGTCAGCATCTGCTCCCACACTTAGGAGTCTCACAAGAACACCAAGCTACACAACTATGACATAGACACAGAACACCTAGGTCAGACCCATACAAGCTCCTGATTTTTGTAATTTTTCTGTTCCCTCTGCCACAATATTGCCTGATAATCCATTACTGTATTCCAAATATTATCATTAACTGTATTCTAAATATTATCCTTATAGCCATAGCTAAGTGTAGTGACCACCTCCCTCAAAGAAGCGTCTCTTTACAGGAAATGGAGAACATCACAGAAAAAATACAACTAATACAGAGATCGTCATACTGTGGGGGATAACAGCCCCAATAGATACGTCTAGATCACAGTTGTATTGTTCTCATTCTGCCTTCTGTGATGTCACTGAAGTCAAACATACACCTTTTCCTGGAGTCGTAAGCTCCAAAAGACAAGTCCAACTTTCCTTCTGCCCACTAACAGTGCTGTTGGGTTCGCTGCATATCTATGGAGACTGCTTTGCTCTCCCTTATGAAGTATAGAAGTAACACTCATCTCTATGCTTTTCCTTAGTAACAGAAACACAGTTGGACCAAAATTTGTAGGCAACCTGGACACTGTATTAATGAATGCAGCCTCACATTGTGTGTTAATGTGTTAATATTATTTCATATTAAGTTCTTTGGGGAGTGAGGAGGAATTCATTACTAGATAATAAACTGCCTAAATGTGCTGAATAATGACACAAATGTCACTTCAATTCTTTCTCCCTCAAACTCCTGCCTAGTGGTCTCCTGAGGGTAATAACAATAAAGCAAGGTTAAGAAAGTTGTGGGGGATGGAATTTAGCAGATGTTTGGCCTATTTGAGCCAGGGGATATGTTCACCTACTGAGGCTCCAAACAGCCTTCAAACTGCAATAAAATAAACCTTGTTATTGCAGCTGAGTTATTGCCCTGCGAGCATTAGAAAGTAGAATATGCATAAGTCTATTCTGTGGCCTCGAATGTAGGTGTAACTCAATTTTTGAGAGCAAAGGTATGACAGAAAGACAGGAAAATTATTAGAACCACCAAGCCTCCACCAGAATTTTAGAGCAGTAAGGTGTCCTTGATGCAGAACATGGTTTCTAGGCAGAGACACTTGCACTGAAGAATAAAATCCCCATTCCACAGAGATGAGCAATCTGTTCAATGTAGACAAAGAGCTCTGCACCCCAAACAGAGCCTTTATGGTGGACAGGCTGTATTGGCCAGGTTGGCCAGGAAGGGTGATGTCTTGGACAGTGTCAGTTAGTACCAGGTCTTTTGCTATATATATAAAACAAAAGCATTTCTCATTTGAGAGCATCTGAATTTGAACTATCAGTAATGTATTCATTTGATTTTAGACTCACGCAGGTATAATTTATTCTAGTGAAAGTAAGACTTTTAGGCCTTGTTAGCCTACAAAGGCCCTTACCAAACAATGCATGCTAATTAGTGCCACTTGCACTTGGCATCTGAGCTTTCTGTAAGTTCTCCAACAGAAAGTATTGTTGGCGATTCATTCTGTCTCTCTGCTATCTTTCTGCAGCTGATCTCAAGGGAAGAGAAACATTGTTAAGGGGACCTGTTTTTCCCTTGGCATCTCTTGTTTTGCTAGATCCTTTTTTCTTTTCCATGAGAAATACAGTATAACTTAAAGAAACATTCACCAAATTCTTTTCCCTCTGCTCGATGAGGCATCTTTTAATTTTTAAGAGTCATGCAATTGCAAAACACCAATTGGAATATATTGCTAATATAGAGAAAATACTATCAATCATCATCATCATCATCACCATCATTATTCTGTAACTGTTTAGTCTGCTGTTATTAGCTTATTCACTCTTCCTGAAATGCTCCTTTTTATTTATCTAGATTGTTAGTCTTAAGGTCTCTGTGAAAATTTTCTCAATGTCTTGATCTGTAGGAATTTTCCTGCCCACTTCTAGGGGTGGAATTCAGAAGTCAGCACCGCACACACCTCTTTCTTTAAGATTTTATATATATAATGTCAAGCACTATGTCTAATATAAAAATTTTGAGAGCTCTCTTTTAAAATGCAGTTTATGATAATAATGACTGCAGAGTATCAAATGGAACTCTAATTTACTGTTTCTCCTTGTATAGTGTGTATATATTACCTTTCCCTTCTTTGAGTATTAGCCTTGATCACGTATCTTAACAGAATTTTAGATCCTATAAATAATACTTGTGACTGCTCATAGAAAATTACATTCAGGCTTACAGCTACTCAGATGGAGAAAGATGTTGACAAATTACTGTAAATTCAAGGGAGAGTTGCTGGATTGATTACAGGGTTAGAGAACTTGATTTATGAGAAAACATTAAAAGAACTAAATATGTAAGGCTGGGCTCCACAGCACCTCTGAGAGGGATCTGACACCTCTGTATTAGCATCCACAGGATGAAAGCAGCAATGTAAGAACTGCTTAAATGAGAGAAGGAGCCTTCCATGACACTCATCGGGGTTTTTAATTACCCAGGAAGAAATGTCCTGATATATAAATTCAGTTCTTATCAATCTTTAACAGTTCCCACAAATCACCTAGGGATCTTGTTAAAATGTAGATTCAGCGCAGAGATTACCAGTGGACCTGAGGGTCTGAATTTGTAGCAAGCTCCCAAGTTGTACACAGCCACATTTCCAGCGACTTAACCGTTCAAGGTTCTTCTTGAGAAATACACAGTTTTGCTTGATTATAGATTAAATAGTTAACGAAAGCTAAAGGCTTTTTCCTTTAGTCAAGAAGGAAGACAAGCAGGGCCAAGATACAGGAAGTTGCACATCTGGCAACCATACCAGGTCTTGTGCACTCTGAGGATCAGGCTGAAGCCATTACTTCTTCATCCCTACCTTTCCCCATGCTACAGGCCAGAATAGGAAGAAAGTGCCTCAGAGATGTTATGAGAGGTTAACAGAATTCAGCCATAGTTTTGGGGTAGAAGTGAGATATAAGTAAGTGTGATGTATTTGTATTCTTTAAGCACTTATATCAGGATTCAGCACAGTAAAGCAAATACAAATTTGAATAAACACCTTAATTTGAGAAGTTTATTAATTAATTCACTCATTCCTGAGGCAAATATTCGGGTGACTATTATAACAGGGAACTATCACAGCCCACTTGATTATAAAAACAAATACAGCAGGAAATTGTCAACTCCTTCTTCTGACCTCTGTGGGAATCAGGCAAGCATCAATACCCAGACAAAATACTGGTAAGCATAAAGTAAAATCAAAAATAAGTTTAAAAACCTAAAATAACCACATATAAGCAAATGTATAATATATTATCTTTCTGGGTTACCTCACTCAGGATGTTTTTTTTTCCTAGTTCCATCCATTTGCTTGCAAATTTCATGATGTCATATTTTAATATCCAAGTAAATCCACATTTTGTAAATGTATCACATTTTCTTGATCCAATCTCCTGTTGAGAGACACCTATGTTGTTACCATGGATATCCTAGTTACCATGGATAAATCTGCAATGCTGAGCAAATGTCCTGCCTACAAAATATGTTAGGGCAACAGTGGTACAGTGCTTGGTAAGCAACAAATGTCTCGTTTGACTTAAGGCCCACTCCATACCCGATGCTGCTTGGCAAACAAGAGCCAGAGCCAAGATAGCTCAGAATCCTAGGATTAAACTAAATACACTAGTCTAAAAAAAGTAACAATAGGACCCCTAAAGACCTATGCTTTATTCATAAATTACCATCAGAGAAGATTCCACCTGCAGGATATGGGAACAAGTACAGACCCACAGTGAGACATTATGTAGAAAGAAAGAGTCTGGAATACACAGCTTTAAATGGAATTATCTCCATCAAATTCGTTCCACTAGAGCTTAGGGATCCCTGCAGAAGGGGAGGTGGAAAGAATGTAAAAGCTGCAGTGGTAGACGGCACCAGGAGAACAAGGCCCTCTAAACCAACTGAGTGTCGGTCTTATGAACGAACTCACAGAGACGGAAACAGCATACACAGGACCTGTATAGGTCTGTACCAGGTCCTTTGCATATACACATTATAGTTTTCAGCTTAGTATTTTTACAGGATGTAAATGTAACTTTTTTTCTTTATTAACTTGAGTATTTCGTATTTACATTTCGATTGTTATTCCCTTTCCCGGTTTCCGGGCCAACATCCCCCCTAACCTCTCCCCTCCCCTTCTATATGGGTGTTCCCCTCCCCATCCTCCCCCCATTACCGCCCTCCCCGCAACAATCACGTTCACTGGGGGTTCAGTCTTAGCAGGACCCAGGGCTTCCCCTTCCACTGGTGCTCTTACAAGGCTATTTATTGCTACCTATGAGGTCAGAGTCCAGGGTCAGTCCATGTACAGTCTTTAGGTAGTGGCTTAGTCCCTGGAAGCTCTGGTTGCTTGGCATTGTTGTTCTTATGGGGTCTCGAGCCCCTTCAAGCTTTCCAGTTCTTTCTCTGATCCTTCATCGGGGGTCCCGTTCTCAGTTCAGTGGTTTGCTGCTGGCATTAGCCTATGTGTTTGCTGTATTCTGGCTGTGTCTCTCAGGAGAGATCTACATCCGGTTCCTGTCAGCCTGCACTTCTTTTCTTCATCCATCTTGTCTAATTGGGTGGCTGTATATGTATGGGCCACATGTGCGGCAGGCTCTGAATGGGTGTTCCTTCTGCCTCTGTTTTAATCTTTGCCTCCCTATTCCCTGCCAAGGGTATTCTTGTTCCCCTTTTAAAGAAGGAGTGAAGCATTCACATTTTGATCATCCATCTTGAGTTTCATGTGTTCTGTGCATCTAGGGCAATTCAAGCATTTGGGCTAATAGCCACTTATCAATGAGTGCATATCATGTGTGTTTTTCTGTGATTGGGTTACCTCACTCAGGATGATATTTTCCAGTTCCAGCCATTTGCCTATGAATTTCATAAAGTCATTGTTTTTGATAGCTGAGTAATATTCCATTGTGTAGATGTACCACATTTTCTGTATCCATTCCTCTGTTGAAGGGCATCTGGGTTCTTTCCAGCTTCTGGCTATTATAAATAAGGCTGCTATGAACATAGTGGAGCATGTGTCTTTGTTATATGTTGGGGCATCTTTTGGGTATATGCCCAAGAGAGGTATAGCTGGGTCCTCAGGTAGTTCAATGTCCAGTTTTCTGTGGAACCTCCAGACTGATTTCCAGAATGGTTGTACCAGTCTGCAATCCCACCAACAATGGAGGAGTGTTCCTCTTTCTCCACATCCTCTCCAGCATCTGCTGTCACCTGAGTTTTTGATCTTAGTCATTCTTACTGGTATGAGGTAAAATCTCAGGGTTGTTTTGATTTGCATTTCCCTTATGACTAAAGATGTTGAACATTTCTCTAGGTGTTTCTCAGCCATTCAGCATTCCTCAGCTGTGAATTCTTTGTTTAGCTCTGAATCCCATTTTTTAATAGGGTTATTTGTCTCCCTGCAGTCTAACTTCTTGAGTTTTTTGTATATTTTGGATATAAGGCCTCTATCTGTTGTAGGATTGGTTAAGATCTTTTCCCAATCAGTTGGTTGCCGTTTTGTCCTAACCACAGTGTCCTTTGCCTTACAGAAGTTTTGCGGGTAAATGTAACTTTTTTCACTTGGTGTAATCCTTATCTTGGAGACATACTGCTGAATAAACTCACTTTTTCTAGGTCTTTTGAACTTCTGGTTGGCTGGTTCAACTCAGCTGTTCTGGATCAAATGCCTTCCTAAGCCTGCCTCAATCTGGCTTCTGTCAGCTTCTCACTGAATTGCTCTACTTGGCCTCAAACTAACTCTATTCATTCTAATCTTCTGTCTCCTTCCTATTCTCTGGCTTCAACAGTCTCTGTTGCATTGAACTTCATGAACTCAACTCCACTGCACTGCACTCATTGTACTGACTCCCAGCTGATTCACCAAAGTCTGAACTGCCCTCCAATTAGATGTCCTTTCAAACCTCATTGCTTCCTTCTAGAGACTAAACTTAGTTTGTTGTTTGTGATTAAGTGTGTGTACTAAAGGCATGTCTGAATTCCAGAAGGATCACATAGAAGGCCTTTGTGTGATCCTTTGCCAAGCAGTCACACTGTTGGATTAAAATTCCTTTATAATATGACTCCCAAGTATGTGAACCAATGGGTCTCTGGTTCTTGTGTCTTCTCTTTTTCTTTTCCTGTTGGTTTGCCTTGTCCAACTTCAGTGTGACAGTCTTTGTTTTAACTTATTATACTTTACTTTGCCATATTCGGTTGTAATCTCTTAGAAGCCTGTTCTTTTCTAATAAGATAGAGAATGGGAGGAAATCTAGACAGGAGGTGAGGTGAAAAGGAACTGGGGGAAGTCAAGGCAGGGGAAACTCATCAGAATCTATCGTATGATAAAAGAATTTAATTTTAATAAAAGAGATATAAGATGAAAATACTTTTAAATTTGAACTGACTGATAATTCTACCTTTTCACCGATGCTGGTTCTGAGGTGACAGCTATATATCCCTTTTGTAGTGGTGACCTTATTGGTTACTGTAGAGTAGTTGGTAATGCTTTTCTGACAAATTTTAACAAAGGGCAAATAAGAATATCATTAAGATATGGTATACGGAGGACATATGCAAGGATGAAAAATATGAGGACAATCTTTCCATTTCTGAGATAAGAATGTGATTCAAACGAAACACTTGCTTTTTTACTGCATCCAGTCTGGTTCATTGGATGCAGAAATCCAGATTTCCATGTTTTCAGGCTAGCATTCTTTCTAGTGCACTGCCTTTCCCCCTCAGTTGGAAACCTCAACAAAGGGTTTTTCTCCTATGCTGTAAGTGTAACCCAGGGGCATTTTTTAGAGCAAGTCACTGATGGCCAGTTATTCCTCACCTAAATTAAGCACTTAAAGATAATATCTCCCTCTTTGGATATAACTCCTGAGCAGATGAATTTCTATTCCTTTATTATAACCAAAGCAATTACAGCAAAAAGAAGGAAGGTGAGTTTAGATGTTGCCTACTTAAGCAACAGTTCAAGGAGACTTTAATCACTCACTAGCCATGGAGGGTGACATCAGCTTACCTGCAGTCTCTTGATCAGTCATGAAACAAAGTTAGGACCCTGCCTACTATTGGCTTGCCTGCCTCCCTGCCTCTACTACCTGCCTCTTCTAACACTCTCCATGTTTCTTTCTGACACTCTAGATTTTGGCAACTCTGGCTATTATAAAGTTTCATTCACTTCACAGATCTTTTGTTCAGATCTTCTAATTTGATTGACACAACACTCTATCTGATTACCATCTGTTATGGTTTGTATATGCGTGGCTCAGGAAGAGGCACTATTTGAGGTGGTGGCCTTGCTGGAGTAGGTGTGTCACTGTGGGGTAGGTTTTAAGACCCTAGTATTAGCTGGCTGGAAGCCAGTATTCTGCTAGCAGCCTTCAGATGAAGATGTAGAACTCTCAGCTCCTCATGTACCATGCCTGTCTGGACGATGCCATGATCCTGCCTTGATGATTATGGACTGAACCTCTGAACCTGTAAATGAGCCCCAATTACTGTCCTTATAAGAGTTGCCTTGGTCATTGTGTCTGTTCCAGCAGCAAAATCCTAAGACACCATCATTACTGCTATTTTTCAGTTTTTGGCTGCTTTGTAAAAAGTTAAATTCTGAATCCTCATTTGAAATGTGGAACCTGATCTTAGAACTTAAAATCTCCTGTTATTTTTCTCAATCATACACATCTTCAGTAAAGACAATTATTTTAATCCCATAATAAGACAGATTCATAATTTACCACATATGCTTAATAATGTAGACTTTGGTGAGCCATGAGAAGTCAACAATGTGTATTCTTGTATGGTTCTATAGCTTTCATCTCATGTTGCTTGTTTGCCCATTGTAGGAAAATGAGCTTATTAGTAAATGGCAACAAAATCCTCAGTTTGCTGGAACTGAAAATAAGCAGGCACACTTCCTATTCCCTTCATTTAGTAGGTGAGCAGAAAGAAGCAGAAGTCAAGGATACAAAACGAAGTGATTTGACTTTAAAATTACAGCACAAATCCTGAAGTCATTATAAATTCGGTGTGAACTTCTTGTTTTCTCTCTCTATCTTTAGTAGAGCACACTGAGAATTTTCAGCTATTATGATGTTGCAAAGCTCTTTAAGATCCCAGGCTTTAGAGAAAAGATCAGTCGTGTTCAGTAGATTCTCCTCACAAAGAAGCATGGATGCTACAAGCACAGCAAGAATACTACCAAAAAAGGCTTCATCTGGTTTGGATTCTCAATTACTATGCCACTCACTGTATATGTAGGTTAACTGAGACTTTATTGACATTATTTCTTCCATTTCTGCTACCCAAACTGAAAATATCAAAGTATTTCTTTCTTTTCTTTGCTGTTAGGACAAGACTTTGTATTGGAGCTGCAAATCTCAACTGTTCTCATGGTTCAGATTCTTTCCTATAAAATTCTGTACACACATCTGCTCATTTCTTCAACTGATTCACATTGGTTGTGTTGAAAGTATATAATATCAGCATCATGTAGAATCTCTCTTTGTCTGTTTCTATTTCTGTGTCTCTGTGTCTCTGTCTCTCTCTCTCTGTATGAATATAAAAAGAGAAGTAATAGTCATATTCTTAGTGGTTCTATAGCTTAGTTTTTATACCCTATTTCTGAACTATATCAAATGATAGGAAACTAATATCTAAAAAGGAATAATGATAATGTTGTACAGTATTATAGTAAGAACAGTACTCTTAGAAACATATAGTGGATGTTAAAGATGGCCAGGTCCAGATATAAAGACAGCAGAACAAAAGACACGGACAAAACTAAGAGTCAAAGATGATACAAAAACTGAAAGTCAAAGTTACTCAAAAATAATTCAAACTACTAATTTATGCACAAAATTGACTGAAATGAAAATAATTGTCTGGATCCAATGTGAGCAAAGATTGATGCAGTTGGAAATCACACACATTTTCTCCAAGAATGGAAAACTGGCAGGGTCTTATATAAAGTATGGCATTACTTGTCTTTGACACAAAAATTCTAATTCTAGATATATGTTTAAAAAATAAATACACATGGATACCAGAAAGTATGGCGAATAATTACCTAATATCTACACTTAACAATGGTTAAAATGTCCATTGAAATGAAAGTGTATAGATAAATAATAATATTTTATAGCTATATAAAAATCTTCAAAATTTTGTATCTGGCAGCAAAGATAGCTTCAGTAAAAGCATCTTCTGTGAAAGAAAGGAAGCACAAAACTGGGTAATTCATAATCTTTTTTATAACTAGTGTCAATTGATAGGAAGAAGCCAATAAATGAGGAAAAAACAAAAACAAAACAAAAACAAACAAATGAACAAAAATAAACCAAAGAGAATCATTCCAAATCTTCTGTCCTGACTCTCTGGTCAGCCCTGAGGGCAAACCTTAGCAGACTCTTCACCATTGAGCTGTCCTGTGGCCAATGAGCCAGGGTTTTCAGAGGGTTTTGGCACACACCAGCCACATGCCAATGAGAAAGGCTCCATCTTTCATCTGGGTCTTATGCATGTGCACATGTATAGTTTTCATCACCAATACAATTCCTTTCTTTCTTCATTTAGTATCTATTCCCCTGTTTAAAACAGTAAATTTTGATAATTTGCTGTGGGAAATTCAAGATACTTCTGAAAATGAATATGCTTTAATAACTTCTTATATGGGTTTTATCTCTCAACTGTGGGTTGCTTGTTTATTAAAAAATTGTTCTAGAAGGAAATTAAAAAATCGGTAGGAGAGCAGAGCGGTTCTGGAATAAGAACTTTTCTTCAACAAAAGACTTTAAATATGTAACTCAGACCTGCCAACCTCCTCCTATGCTAATTGTAAGATGAAAATTGAACTGAAGGCAATTGTGATGTAACATTGAATAAGGGACAGAGTATTTGATCAACCCAAATGTGAGTACAGGCATGGCCTGATGACTGCTTTATCATGGGGAAAAGTATGTACTAAAGCGAGCACAGAGCTTTAGAGACACTGATAATGATTAAAATATTACACCATTACTGAAGGAGCCACTGATTCAAGGCAATGATCACACCCAGCAGCATCCTAGGAACCTAAAACCACTGACAGTCACAGTGTTATCTGAGAGCAAGTTTTCAAAGTAAACTTATTTTCAGTACAAAGCTCCTCTTAGATTCCAATCACTAATTGTTTTCTCTAAGATCTGTCCCTTAAAATATCAATCTCTTTTTATAGTCGAAGTCCATTTAAACTTCATTGTCTTATTATTGAAAGTACAAGTCATCACATTCCCCTTCGCTTGTTAATTTTAATACGTTTCTGCCACTGCTATCAGAGTTGTAGAATATTTATTTCAAGACAATTATCAAAAATGAGATAAAAGACTCTAACTCCAGGCACTGTACTTAAATCACCCCCTACCTCTGCGAGCGCAGTATGTGCTCATTCACGATGCTCCCCAAATGGGAACTGTTTCGAGACATTTTCAGAGATGCAATTGCAGAAGAGAAGCTTGCAGTGAGAAAGAGAAAAGAAAATTTACTCCGAGTATCACACCATTGATTGTCTGCTCCCAGACCGAAATCAATACAGAAGATGGGGCCTGGTGAATATAGAGTGAAACTCTAGAAATGGCCTGAGCTGAGATCAGGGACTTTCGGCGGGTGGTGCGTTGGGTACGAGAACATTTCAGAGGGGAGCTGCACACCAGCAAAGGCCTGCATTTGGAGAAACTTGAGATGCATTAGTTATATTTCTCAGTTGGCTTCTGATTTTGGAGATGTCATTGCATCATGAGAAAGGGGCGGGGTGAGATAGCAGCTCATGCCATGAAGGGCAGAAAGCAGAGCAAAGTGTCACCTCCAAATGGACCAGAATATCCAGGAACAAGCCCCAGAACCCTACCTCCTCCAGTTAGGTCCTCCCTCCTACCTTTTACTACTTCCTCATGATGTCATAAAGGAACCAGATGCATACACGAAATTGAAGGCCTCTGTCCAAATATGAAATAACTGAGCTTCAGAAGGATAGTGCTGGGTTATAGCTTCAAGGGAAAAAGAATATATGGATCTTAAACATGCGAATCTTAAACTTGTAAATCTCTGACTTATGTGAAGAAAAAGAGGGAAGAGAGGAAGAAAAAAGAGGCAGAGAGAGAATAAGATGGTAAATAAATGATGAAGAAGGAAGGGAGGAGGGAAATGAGTAAGGAAAAGAGGAAGGAAGAAATGTAGGGAAGACAGAGGGGAGAAAGCTACAGTCATCTGTAGATGCTAGCAACACTGCATGCAAGAGTGAGAAATAACGGGGACAGGGGAATTTTCTAGGACGTAAAGTGGCTTCCAGATCCTGGAGGAGGTAGGGTTCTGGGGCTTGTTCCTGGAAATTCTGGTCCATTTGGAGGTGACACTTTGCTCTGCCTTCTGTCCTCCGTGGCATGAGCTGCCATCTGACCCCACCCCTTTCTCATGATGGAATGACATCCTTCGTAAGCATAAACAGAAACTAGGACTTTCACTCAGATCCCTAGACCTTGTCCCAAGCTAACGCTAAAATTTGATATTTCCACTATTTGTCCTATAATGTTGTGCACAGACAACACCAGGTCGCCTTTGTGTTGTTCCCACACAAAACTCAGAGCTTGACTCAAACTACGAGAGAACATCAAACCAACTCCAAAATAGAAATTTTGTGTGTAAATAAACGTAATGATGTAAAAGACCATGGTGCTACTGTAAATAAAAGAACTTAGAGTACTCCAGGGATGCATGGAATGGAGCCAAGAGTTTCTTTGGCTGTAAGAGATATTAGAACAATATTTAAAATATAAGTAAAGGTTACATATTACAGAAAATAGTACAAAAATATTCATTCCTTTATTTTATTATTCTGTGACTATGAAGATAAAGGTCTTTTCAGGACATATACTGGCACATCTGTGGTAAAGTAGTATCTTATGGTTGAAACACATGAGGAAAATAAGAACCGTGGCAAGCCTGACAATATGGTCAAAGCAGACACAGGTTCTTCCAACACACCCAGCCTTTCTTTACATCTGAAGTGATGTGGAAATTAAAAAGTAACAAATTACTTAACAAGAGAGAAAAATGAACACAAGAAATTTTCATTTTACACTATTTACAGATTTATGCCTAGGCTATGCTGTATAGCAGTTGTAAGACTTTGAATAAATGGTTCAAACTCTCCAAATATCAGTTTCAAGTTTATAAAAGGTCTGTAGGTAAAGAATTTCCCTTCTTCAGCTTGTACAGGCATTATGTTACACATGTAAAGTTCTCAATAAAATTTGCCATTGATTTTGCAGCAACTGGATAGAAAAAGAGGCAGACACAATACATGCGGAGGCGCTGAGAGATTACACACTGCACTCACCGCTGTCCCCAAACCACCAGAGCGTGTAACAGAAGCGAGCCTCATTAAGGGTTTGAAATTGCTAATGGACATTCCCATCCACGTGCTGCCTCTGAATGTCCTGACTCCTGCTGCGCTAAGGCCTGCTAGGTGACTGAAAAGAAAGGAACAATCTCACTAGTCAAAAAGCAGACAAAAGCAAGTGTACCAGAGCACAGAGACGATATTACAACAGCAGTGACCTGATGCTGGCCGCACTTAGCACCAATAAATAACAAGACACACAGCGCCGATCACCGTATTCCGACATGTGCCTTGCAACCTCAGAACATCAAGGAACTAAGGCCCAAAGAAGAGCACATGGTTTATACTTATGGGTTCACCTTGCCCTGAATTAATGTTAGGACATGTCATGGAATTCCCTCTCAGAACCTTTTATAATTTCAGCCCATTCTCTGATTTTAGTTTCTAGGAATATCTGAGGCTACCTATGAGGCAAAACTTCCCTGAACTTCTGCTATTCCCACAAGGTTCTTGCCTCTCCCCATGCTAAGGTCAAAACTGCAATCCTTCCATGGCACTGCATAGCCTCTGATTACATTTCCTCCTGGGCCCTTACAGGAAAGCATGCAGTCTGATTCATCATGTCCTTTTCAAGGAAGAAATCTGAAATCCATCCGCTTTCAAGGCCTGAGTGATGGACTAGAAGCGAGAACAACAACCAAAACACCTCAAATTGGAGATAGTTGAGGTGAAGTTGACAACTGTTCCTGTGAGGCCATTCTTTTTTCTTTATTTATTACCTGTCAGGCTATGAAGGAAGGAAATCAAATAGGATAGAGGACTCAGTAAGGCACCCTAAATTTGCTCTGACTCAGGACCGTGTGTGTGGAATTTAAGGGTCTCTAGGAAGAGTAGCATCATCAAGAGCATGCCTGTGCAAATTATCATTCAAAGGTATGTAAGAGGAAGAAGAATCTAATCAAAATCATTCAAGCATGGGGCATCTGCCTCAGGTACAGCAGAGTTGATGGTATTGGAGATAGATTTATTCTAATTTTGCCAAACTCTTGTGTAGATCCCAGGCCCTCTCATTTACAGCATTATAATATGTAAAGCAGTATTTAAGGATCCAGTGATTCAATCTTTCTACCTGTGGAGAGAGAAAATAGAAGCGTCATAGAAACCTTATCAACAATTGTCAGAATGCCAACTGGCACTGATCAAACATCTTTGCAGGTATTGGTAATTGAGCTAAATGCCTGTAATCCATGCTTCTAAGGCCGGCCTCAGATGAAGGAAGCCATAGCCATTCAGATATTTACTGGCAGGCTATGACAGTTTATGCATCTAAATGATGCTCATTTGAAAGCAGGCACTCAAAGTAAATATCCTGACCTAGCTACTCACTCCCATTCTTCTGACCATCATTTCTGAGGAGAAATTATACCTATTCAATGAAGAACCACACTAATCAGACCTCTGCCAGTGAGTACTATGTCTACTAACAGGTGGAGTCCTGTGACCCCCAATGCACAGTACAGTAGAACCAAACACACTATCACCTCTAAAAAAAATAACCCAAGTTTGGCAAGGTGTTTCCTAGAGCAGCATGCGTGTATCTCTTAAAAGGATCATTGAGTACCGCTTACAGGCAACACACTGAAGTTTTACAGAGAAGTATGGACTGCCTGACACCTTCAAGCCAACATCTACTTGCTATGAAAATCTAAAATAAGGTTTACTTCAGATATCCTTGTGAGTGACACTCCTCAAACATGTAACTGGGTGCTACTCTTGTGTTCATTGCATTTCAAGATTGGTCCTCATTTCTGCCAGTCCAGTTCTATGAGCCTATCCTGCTGGATAAGAATTGTGGACTGCACCTCAAAGACACTAAGTAGTAGTGTGGGGCCAAAGGACGTACTCTCCTACTAGGTGTGCTGGGTGCAGGACTATGTCAGCTACCACCTCTTGCTACTGCTTCTCCTTTGCCTAGAGTTAATGTGGTCCTCTTGAATTAGGTAATTTCTCTCTGCTCTTCCAAGTACAAAAGGACAAAGGTAGGATAAAGGAGGAAAAGGTTTGGAAAGCGAGGGGTAGGGATACATGGAAGCAGGAAATAAGGAACAGCTCAGAGCGGTATGGAAGTAAATTTACCAATTTCAAACAAAAGCAGTCTAAGCTATACATTTCTGAAACAGAAATGACTAAGAAGTTTCCAAACAGGTTATTTATAGATGGTATAGTATGTACTTCTCTGAGCAAATACCTAATAAGAAGTAACTCAAGGGAGGAGGGATGTATTTTGACCAGTGTTTGGTGTACACTCCATCATGGCAAGAGAAGTGTAACTGTAGGTGCAGTTTTTGGCTATGTGAGCACAACTGCAAGGCTGACTGCTCACACCTATTTGAACACTGGCACTCAGTCAACTTCCTGTTTTCACTCCTTCCAATGAGATAATGCTGGCCACTTCACCAGGGGTCTTGCCTGCCTCCCATAGTCCTCTCTAGAAATGCCTTCATCCAGAAACGCTCTTTGTAATTCCAGTCAAGGCAATGATGGAGATTGATCATCAGATAGCCCTAGACATTCAAAGAAGAGCAATCTATTGGAGGATCGGCCCCATTTTACTAAGTACATAGAGCATGCTTAGCCTGCCCATAGACACAATGAGACATAATTATATAATACGTCAAACTAATAAAGGTTGTTATAAATGGTCAAATGAGGAGAGAAATTGAGAGCAAGCCCCATTTTCTAACAGAATTTTGTTATTTCTCCAAAACACTCCAATTCAGGGTAATCAAAATCCATTGCACAGTTTAAAGACAACTTCCTCCACACTGTATTGTAGGTAATGAGCTCCTACAGATCAATCTGTCCTAAGGATACAAATCCAGGGACATCTTTTCAAAACTCCTTGAGACATTTACAGTTCAGATTCTGTTTTTTATAAAAATAATACTGTGCATATTTATATCATATTTTGCAATTTACCAAGCCCGATTCACCATATTATTATTCTGTACAAGATTCCACTGAAGCTCAGGTCACATTTACCTTTCCAACTACTGAGGTGGAAGGCCTTACATACATTGAGTGCCTAATGGTCTTAGTGTTGTCGCTATTTCTCTCTTAATGATACTCAGTTTGGCATAAAAATAGGGACCATAATACAGCCTTTTATGTGTTGTTGAATCATCTGAAATGTCCTGGTAAAACCAAGAGAAACCTAATATTCTCAATATCACCCCTCCCATTGCTTATTAAAATAGAGAAGGGATGATAGATCATCACACCAGGGCTAAGTACAAACCTACTTATTCCAGAATACACCACGCCTCATGTCCAGCTTCTAGAACAGAAACTGAATTGAAAGGGCTAGAGAGATGGCTCAGTGACTGATCATGTCCTCTCTCAGAAGACCGGAATCCATCTTTCAGCACCCAGGACAGGTAGCTCAGAGTGTCCTCTAGTCTATCTCTATGGACTCATCATCTCTGACCTCCATTGCACCTCCTTTCACAGGCACAAACCACACACAGTCACAGACACGTAAGCATAATTATAAGTAAAATATAAATTCTTTTAAAAAAAGAAATACTAATTGACTTACCAAGGCTACACAACAACAAATTATTTTGTTTCATTTTAGTAGCATGTATTAATTGTAAAAAACAATGGATGAATTATGGGATTTTCATGTATCTCTGTGCTGAACCATGATGTTATTCACATCTCATCCAGAAACACATTTTACAAGGACCAGGATTGGACTTTCCCCTGGTCTTCTAACCCTGGGCACCATCTGCATTTATTTGCAGCCCAGTTTAAGCTTCCTATCACATGCTTCTAGTCATCTGGTAAGACGGAGAAAATCAATGTCCCTCTGTCTCTGTCAGTGTCTCTTTCTGTGTCTTTGTGTCTCTGTGTCTGTGTCTGTCTGTCTGTCTCTGTCTCTCATCTCTGTCTCTTGTCCCTGTCTATCTGTCTGTCTGTCTGTCTCTGTCTCTCATCTCTGTCTCTCGTCCCTGTCTGTCTGTCTGTCTGTCTGTCTGTCTCTCTCTCTCTTTCTCTCTCTCTCTCTCTCTCTCTCTCACACACACACACACACACACACACACACACACACACACACACACACAGCAGTGAACAGTGGCTGCTGAGCCTGGTAGTTCTAGAGCACAGGCACCATTGTGGTTTGTTTGCCTGTGTCAGTGGAGGACATAACATGTAACTATTATGAAGGCCAGATGGATTAACATATGTAAGAAGTTGGCAGTGTATGATACATGAAAGAAGACAAAGGAGTAGAATTTTCTTTGCCACTTTTCTCTGATTGAGAAATCTGCTCTCTTATCCCATCCCTGACAACATTGAAAATATCCAAGACAGATGAAGAATGATTGCCATCAAAAAATCAGTAAGGACCAAAGCAACACAAAGACGCAGTGGCTGTAACAGGACACAAAGAACAGTGGCCTTTGACAGGCAGCAAGCACAACAAAACAGCACTTAGTGTTTGAGCAGAGCAAAGCTGAGGCACATGTGGAGACGGCAGGGATGACTGCCATCCTGCAACGCTAATCACAACACTTGTCTCCAGACTATTTGTAGAACCACAATGACAAGATATATCTCATGTCTCTCCCTGGCCCCAACCTCATCTGGATCTTCTGCCCCTTTGCAATGTCTTCTGTAAATTCTGAAGGATGATGTGACATGGAAGGAAAGTTTGTTCTCGGAATGCCCTTCGCTCATCTCGGCTAAGCATTAGTCTGTCAAGAGACATCTGGGGCCTTAACAACACAGGCAAAAGGATGTGCTGTCTGCTGGATTCCTGTGGAGCTAAGACGTCTGATGCAGAAGCAGTGGGAAGTCAGACAAGGGCAAGTGTGGCAGCTAGATTAAATGGGAAGCCATGATGTCACCTGCTCTGATATGTGCTTTGCCACTTAGGTGTTCACGTACATCATCTTGCCCCTATCACGACTTGCTGTGTGCCTACACAGCCTCTTTTGGTGCCAACTGCACACAGAATGGCTTGGGGAAAAGAATGGCACTGTGGATATTGCTAATTGTTTTGATAATTTTAGTATAATTTATTATTTGTAAAAAAAAGCAATAATGAATAATGGGAATTTTTTCATAGTCTATATTCTGTATCATGTTGTGTTATCCAGATCTTATCCAGAACCAGACACTATAAGACACCAGGATTGGACTTCCACCCAGGTAGCTCACAGTTTCTCCTTATCAGTATTTAAATCATTCTTCCCAAAGGGAAGATTTACTGAAAATGGAGAAATGAATTAAAAGAACTCATCAATTTTAAAATATTGCTCACTCCTCATTCCAACTAGTTATAAGCTAGCAAGAAAGGTCTGATTTTTAGATGTTGCTTTTATATGGAGAACTCACCATAAACCTATAATCTATACAATCAATAATTATGAAACCCAAGTGGTATAACATAAAGAATCAAAAGCATAAGTTTCTATAGGGTTAATTTGGGGAATATAATTTTTGGTACAGTGTAGGAGGAAAAAACATCTTAAAACTATGTATAGTACAATCGGTTTTTATAACGAATATCTCATAAAGCTGAATGCTATCCCCTTACAAACCCACGTATGCAAACTCAGAATGAGATTTAAAGCCATGGAATTTTCTGACCTTTGAAACCCACTTCAGTCTGAGGTAAATGTACTTGAGTAACAATCAAGGGTGACCTGCCTGAGTCACTAGGATGGCCAGGGCCAACCTCCTGTGTGAGTTGAATTACTTTCCTGTCCCCTACCTTCTGAATCTGTGTCTATAAGAAGCATGTTTCCTCTGCCATTTTATGTGCTGTCTTCAGCAATATACGGGTGAACGTGAACTTTTGTGAATAGCTACCTCAAAGCTTCTAAAATTAGTAACTTGGAAAGCTGAAGTGGCAAAGGACTTTTAGGGTGGCGATCTCAGAGTTCCAAAAAATTCCCTCAAAAGCCAAGGTGCAACACCTGGGCCACACTCAAACTCAAAACCTCAGGGCAGGTGACGGCAGAGCCCTCTGTGTCAGTAACCTGAACATGAACCCACATAACCTGGTGACATGGCCAAAAATTATAGAACAAATGGGAGCTGGTAAGCTGGGCAGTTCACGAAGGTGCTCGGCTGTCTGATTCCTCCTCTATTGGGAAGACATGGCCACAAAATCCACCCCCACCCTAGTCTACCCCCAGATCCTAATTGTCTCTAAATCCACCCCGCCATATTGCTTCACAGTCGTTTTGCTTCCTGTGATGGCTACAGACTCCTTCCATTTCTTTAGCATAAATCTTGCCTGTAGCTGCAACCAGTTCTGACACTTGGCCATCTGTTGAGGTCAGGTTCTCCCCAGAGCAGCCTCAGAGCAAAGGGTTTACATAAGTGATTTATGTTGAAGTATCCTGAGGAGAAAACAGCCAAGGAGTGGGGGATCAAAATGAGACAGGAAAAGAAGCTAAGCCTGTGTCGGCTGTGTTGGCCTTAGCCTGCTCTCAGGGACAGCTCTGGACTATAAATTATACCCTGACCTTTTCCTGCCTTTCTGTGAAAGAGCTGGGCTTCAGTTCTCCCCAGCAGCTAGCCACTGGCTATGATTAGATTTGAAGGCTACAGCAGAAAAATGAATGTCAAGGCTTTTCAGCATCTAGAAATGATGCTACAGAGGCCCTGGACCACAGTTTTAGGCAACCAAACTGCCCTCTCTGGTACTCAGAAAGTCCCACTCTCTAAATATTTATTCATTAAAGTCATTGAGTGGTTTGTGCAAAACTGGGCAAATCTGTGGCGCATAAAACAGGCTTCACTATGAAAAGGAAGATGGATTGGCATCAAAAAGCTGAACTGCTTGTTGTAGATTGTGACCATAATTGAGCAAAGAGAGAGAAATGGATGTTATCTTAAGGTGAACACAGGACTCAAGCGACAGGCTTTTTAAATGTCATTCTTTCTGTCAGTTTAAACTAACAATAGGAAAGAAGGCTTGTATAATGCAGGAAGAAGGAAGAATTATTCAAGCAATATTCCAAAATGATGACTATTACCAGAACACTGGTGTGTGTGGGTGGGGAACGGGGTGTATGTTTGTGTGTGTGTGTGTGTGTGTGTGTGTGTGCGCGTGCGTGCGCGTGCCTGCCTGCATGAGTATGTGTGCATATGTGCATGTTTGTATGTGTGTTTGTGCTTGTGTTTGTGATTGTGTGTGTGGTGTGTGTGAGTGTATATATGTGTGTATCTGCATTGTGAGATGTGTATGTATATGTGCATGTGGGTATGTGTGTTTGTGTTTGTGATTGGGTGTGTGTGTGTATATATGTGTGTGCATACATAAGTGTGTATGCATATATCTATGCCTATATGTACGAGGTGTGTGTGTGTATCTGGTGTGTATGTATATGTATGTGCAAGTTTGTGGGGGTTTGCATGAGTGTGTGTCTGTATGTGTGTGCATGTATGTGTGTGAATGAATATATGTGAGTATGTATGAGTATGTGTGAGAATATGTGTGTGTTAGTGTGTATGTGTGTTTATAAACATTTTAATTACCTCTTCCTTTATCAACAAGTTTATATATCCATAATCGCTAGTCTTTGAAGGGTTGGGCGCATTACCCCAAAACTCACAGACAATAGGTCCCAGAGGTATATTTAGCCTCATCTTAGGCCCTCTTTTAGTCCTGTTTCAAGTCCAGCTCACACAATCCCATCACACTTCCCCAGACTAGACTCAGTGAAAGGCCCATGCCAGAACACAGTGTTATTCTTAAAATAAATAAATAAATAAATAAATAAATAACCATAACTTGCTTTGGGAACCTTCATTAGTGATTAAAACTCCAACCCCACTCTAGTCCAGTGGATATAAAATATTTAAACTGAAAATCTCTACGTTACAACAACCAGGGAAAAAACTAATTGGCTTCATTCAGAAAATATTGCACATATATTTACTCTCCCCAAAGGGAATAACATTCGTCTTTGACACCATTGAAGATGTTAACATTTCTCCAGAGATCGTGAACTTTAAGTCCCTGAGTCCATAGACTATAAGGCAAGCTCAATGCTGTCATGGCCATGGTACCACACACGGATCTAGGTGTCTAGCTAAAGTTCCAAGTAGGTATTTCCTTGTGCTTCTTACCAGTACCATTGGAAAGAACTTCTTCCTCAGCATAAACTCTGTCAACTACAGACTCACAATCTGAAAAGTTACTGTGGCCTATAGTGTAGAACTTGACAGTGAAAATGAGAACCATGATATACATCTGCCTGACATTCACAGACACACCCTCCCTCGGTGAGGTCTACACTCTAACCCTAGGAATCCCTAACTATGCCATCTTACCTAGCAAAGGAGACGTTGTAGCTGCCAAACCATGAGGTAGATTTTTTACGGTATTTCAACGTATTCAGTACACTCACAGGAAACCATATAACTAGATATCAACAGGGTCAGAGCAGGAAATCATAACAGCACTATGCGCCTGGTGTCCAAATGTGAGTTTAGGACCGTGCAGTGGCATTTTAAAGATGTAAAAAAGCAAAACAAAACTCATTTTAGAGTTATAAAAAGCAATGTAATTTTCCTGAAACTTTTGTTTTAGCCCAGTTAAGTCCGTACTGAATTTCTCAGCTCTGGAATCATAATAACAAGTGTATATATTATAAATTATAATGTATGTGTGATCTATAGATGCTGTTTTAAAGTCCTAAATTTGTAATCATGTTTCAGCACCCAGAACAAAGTAGTACACTTGCCGTAGAAAAAGAACAGCCAGAGATCTAGAAAGAAATACCAAGAGCTGTGAAAGCACATTTGAATAGGATAATTTTCTTGGCCCAAGCTGAAGAGAAATTAAAAAAATAAAACAAAGCATAAGGCAAAGTCAGCGCATCTTCATTTGAATTCTCCTAAACAGACGCAGGAGTAAAGACTGGTCAAGTAGCTTAGGCATGAAGTGTTACCTGAGAGCGGGAGAAAGGGGAAAGAAGAAAATACAGAAGAACGGGGCCTTATCAAGGTCTTGAGACAAACCACTCTGAAGCCCGAGACTGTTTCCCAGATTTAACCATCCATCATGGGGGTCTCTGGGCAGTGATCCATGGCCTCCTATTCCCTATTGGATAAGAATTATCATCTCCATGCCAGGTAGCATCAAGGTTTTGGAGAATTTGCTCAGATATAGCCAGAAAGATCTGCTGTGCCTTCCCCTGAGGACCACACCTTACAGTGCTCTGTCATCCACTGTCTTGGCCAAGGTCAGTGAGATGATGGGCTGTGAATCAGGACACCCAGGGGGCTTTGCTACCATTGATGACTCCTAAATTCATAAAGACAATGCGTTCTAATAAATGAAAACATATGAGGTCATGAAAAAATAACAGGAAAACATAGGAACAAGATTTGTACCAAAATTATAGTTATAAGTACTCATAGAAAAAGGAAGGTAGCTTCCATGTAAAAGTGTATAAAAACAGGAGATATTTCTATGCTGAACAAGCACAAACATAGCACATTCTCTTTGCATTGTATAATGGGTTGAAAACAAATTTGTTTTCACTCATCATTCCATTATAATCACTTAAGTTGAGGAAGTGAATAATATGTTTAATAATTTAAATGACTTATAGTGGAAATTGCTTAAATAAATCAGCATAAAGATATAATGTGTTAGACATTATCATGTTGCAACTATATTTAGATACGGGAACATATTCATGGCATACTATTAAATGGAAATTCTAAATAGACACCCCTAGAGTGATAAAAATATTTTATACCTGAGATTATGCGTTTCGAAATTTTAGAAGTATTTACTTTAAGATTTGTTTTTCTAGCATCTTCCACAAAGATTATTTTATATAATTCAAAATTAGTTATATAAAAAGGACTCATTATAGCACTACTAGCTTCCTTTATAAAATAGTTTTGTGTGAACTGAATATAGTAAGGGCTAAAGATAGAAGATGTTTACAGTCTCAAACTCTGTCTACAGACACAAAGAAGGCATCTTAACCTCTATACCTTCCTTTCATAACACAACTGAGATTATAAAAAAAAGTTAATGTATGAGAGTTAACGATTCTGTAGGCATTTGAAGTTATTTATGAAGTTAGTAAAATGAGTTTTGGCAAAAGTAAGTCACATTACATCATTGCTTTTATATCACTTGGCATATATATATTAGTAACTAAATTCTCCAAGTAATCCTGGAACATTTTGGATTAACTGAATTCTCCCAACCACAGTACATAGAAGGAAAGTAGCCAGGTTCGATTTAACCATGGTGGTGGGTCACGTGTTTTTCTTCCCAAGTTAGGAAGAAAGGCAAACCATCCTTCACATAAACTGACTCAAACCCATGAACTTCATTCGAATGTCTCAATAAATCATTTCATTATGGACATGGGGCCTAAAATAAATCACCCACTGTACAAGGCTGCAGCTTGCCCTATGGAAGGGCACTGATCACAAATGATAGATAGATAGATAGATAGATAGATAGATAGATAGATAGATAGATAGATAGATAGATGATAGATAGATAGATAGATAGAAGATAGATAGACAGACAGATAGATGTAATTATAAAAGGCCACTTTACCTATGTAATGTCCTTTTATCAATAACATTTGTGTTTATTTTGAGTTTGTAACAACTTTTCATTCAATTTCCAAAGGATTTGTGTAAGTCAATGGTAATATTCAAAAATTGAGAAAGGAACTTTCTTTGCTCTTTGCAAACTGATGGCAGGCTTTATTGCTGAAGGAGCCTACACACACCTACACAACTCATTGAGTATGAGGAAGTCGAGCTGGTGCATGAATACATCCTTCACTCCTTTGGGCTGGCACCCTTAGTACAGGAAAGTACTCTGCATGCTACTAAGGAGTTATGTAAACACCAACCCAATTATAAACCCTTTGTCTGCAAGGGTTTCCTGCTAGCAGGATGTGCTAGGGCAATGCTGTCACAACACTCTGAGAGTAAACAACCACTCTCTGATCTGAGTTAAGGCTCACTGGATGAGGTGGAACCCATACCCCAACACAGCTTGGGTGACCAAGATCCTGAGCCTAGGTAGCCCAGGAACCTGGGATAAAACCGATAGATTACTGCCCTACTGAAATAATGTAGCGATAAAATGCCTACTGGAATTCTGCTATACTCACCCTTCAGTGTCTTACTTCTGCATCAGATGGAAACACATACAGAGTGTGAGAAACCTTGCAACTTTCAGGCTAAACAGAATGTCTCTATCAAATCCTTCCCCTCAGCGCTCAGGAAGCCCTGAGGAAGAGGAAGTAGGAAAAGTATAAGAGTCACAGGAATTGGAGGACACCAAGAAAACAAGGCTCTCTAAATCAACAGGGTAAAGCTCTTATGAGTCCACAGAGACAGAGGCAGCATGCACCGGGTCCTTTAAGTCATGCCTTCCAGTTTAGTGACTTTATGGAAATGCTGAATGTGGGAACAAGTGAGCCTGTGTTTATATCTGATTCTTTTGATTTTCTTGGGCTTTTTTCCTTCTGTTTGTACTATTCTGGGGTGTTAGTCTTTTTGTTTTACCTTATTATTAGCCTCTAGAAACCTGATTGTTTTCTAATGAAAGACAGAAATGAGGCGAATCCAGATAGGAGGTGAGGTGGGGAGGAATTGGAAACAGTAGAGGGAGGGAAAACTGTAATCGGGATATATTATGTGAGGAAAAAAATCTATTTTCAATAAAAGGAAAAATAATGAAGTCTCTTCCATCCCAGTGAACCCTGGGAGCTTTTAAGATGCCAGCCACAGGTCAGTAAGCTCTGTCCACACACTTCTCTGCCTGTTTCCGTCTTAGAGCTCAGATGCAGGAAGTCTTTCACACTGCCACACAGCACATAAGGAAATCAGCACCGGTTGAGCCTGGCCCGTTTTGACCTCCTTTCTCTTCTATTGCTAGCAAGAGCTCTATCTCTTTGCCATATCCTAACCTTCCCACACAGCTTATCCCAGATCCCAGACTTCTCAGTTTCCCCAAGTGGTTTCCAGAGTGAATATATTATTTGCTCAATCTGGAGTTGCCTCCCAAATATTTATTTTCGACACTCTAAGGAGAAACATTTATTAGTAATCAAAGTTTTTTACGGAGACATTTTTGTTTGTTTTTAAAATTGTATTTTAATTACATTTCCCCCTTCCTTTTTTTCCCCTCTGAACGCTCCCATATAGCTTTTCCCAATCTTCTTCAAATTTTTGTACCTCTTTTATCATCAATTTTATTGCACACATGTAAGTATTTGTACATAGATACATACTCCCAAATGTAACATGTTGGATCCATGGAAACTTGCCTCATGTTTCATGGGTGACCTTTTGGCCATGAACAAGCAGTTATTGTGACCTCCCTTGGCCATATCTCCTGTCCTCCACTTTCCTCAGTTGCCTATGTTTCTTTGTGTAGAGTTTTGACCTCTGGGGCTTTTCTGTGAGCACTTTGGCTTATTCATTTGTGTTAGCATTGTTTAGCTCACATTTGGGTGGCCATGTTGTTGAGACTTTAGGATATAGTTTCTGATGTTACTAGGAGCTACAAGCTCACAGAAAACTCCCACATCATCTTTCTTTCAAAATGTTCCAAGAGCTTTAGCTGTAGGAGTGTTTCATAGATGTATTTGTTGAGACTGCAACTCTACCACTCAGCCTGATGGTTGCTTGTGGTTTTCTATAGTGGTCTCTGTTGTAAAGAAAACTTCACTTGATAAGGGGTGAAGACTACACTTCTATGTGGGTAGATTGTCATTACAGATTCTGCTGGTTTAGTAAATTAGTGGTTATAGCTTCAACAGTAACCATGACACCACTAGCACTGACTACCTAGCTACGTTTCCAGTCTCAGGCATGATATTCTTTTGTTGAGCAGGCCTTAAGTCCAATTAGGTTACTATTGGTTACTGCCAAGCTATTTCTGTCACTCCTGCACCTGTAAGGTTATGGTGCTATGCTAGTCTATGTGACTGATAGCTTTCATTGCTGGGTAGACTGTACAACGCCCTCCTTTGGAAGCTTGCATGGTGCCTTCTTGTGTCATAGAAGCTAGTCCTCAGTGAGACACATTCATGTCAAGTTTCCAGCTTGGGGGTGTATAAGACCTGTGTCTGAATTGCATGGTGTCTTCGGATGGTAACCAAGGGCAACAGCAATAGAGTTTATGTTTGTAGAGTTTCTTACTCAGCCCTGACAAACAATTCAAAAGAGGGTTTCTCATGTTGGCTATGGGGTTTTTGTTAGGTAGTTTTTAATTCTTGGAGAAAGGACTATCAACCTGTTTTTAAAAATGTCAAGCCACTGACATTTTCTGATGGCAAAAATAAGACATCTTGAAATTCTTCTGGAAAAAATAAAATATCCTAAAACGCTTCTGCTACTTATCACTAGCACAACTAGTGTAAATGACCCGTGGATCCCTCTTCTTGTGAGGGATTTAGAGAAAGAGGAGAAATCAAGTCTGCTGAGGCACTGAGCAGGGAAGGATCCCTGGGTAGGGCAGGAGGATTTCAAGCCAGATGGGATCCCAGTGCTGAGACAGGGAACTGGACATGAGCTCCATACCTAACCAAGAAGCCAAGCTATCTACTATTGACAGCTTCTTATGAAATGGGAACAGTTATTCTTCTCTGGCAGACTCTTACTGGGTATGGTAACCACACCTACAGGCAGGCCCCACGTCCAGCAGTAGATGATCATCACGAAATTAAATCAATGGTAATTTTGGAGGTTTTGATTTTGGTCATGTTGTTTTGTTTTGGCATTTTTTAAAGAAACTTGTCTTTTGCTTGTATATTATGGTTTCCCATCTTGTGACTTTACAGGGTTCTCTCTCTCTCTCTCTCTCTCTCTCTCTCTCTGTGTGTGTGTGTGTGTGTGTGTTTCTTATGCTTTTTCACTGTTTTTGTTTGTTCATGTTTGGTTTTCCTTTGATTTGCCTATTTGGTTTCTAAAGAGAGGGAAGACATGGAGTTGGATGAATAGGGAGGTAGGGAAGATCTTGGAGAGAAAAGGTGAGGGGAAAACAAACAGAATATATTGTATGAATCTTCAATAAAAATAAATAATAAATAAAAGTTAAGGGTAAATTGATAAAAATTGAAACATTGGCTAAACTTGAGAATTTTGTGAAGTTCTACTGAATAAGTAGTTGATGTATTTACAAGTATACTAAGCACACAAGAGGCCTATTTCTTTGTTACATACAATAAACATGTGAAGAATGTTCCTACTTGTGTACCTGTTCCTCTAGGGAGAGTGGTCAGTGAGGCCATTGCTCCAAGGAACCACTCGCTCTAATTATGCCTTTAAGCAAATCTTCACTCTGGCTTGAAATCCACATCATGAGGTTTATAGAAAACATTTCCCTTAGCTCTGAGCCTTGACATTGAAGAATAATATTCAAAATACACATAACTGGGATTGTAATCTGAAATCTACCTTCTTCAACTGCAAGTTAGAAGCCCACATGTGATCACATAGCAGAATATGGGTATTTATTCCAAGCAATTCACGCCTAAACATGTCATGCATTTAAGGTATATCTGGCAGTGCTTGCCATATCACATCATGTGACTGTACTGAAGCTTTCATTCTGAACACACTCACACATTCTGCACTTCAAATGTCGTGCCGTCATGTCATGCTATGCCAAGAAAGCTGCCTAAATACCTTGGCTCAGATTCCAGATTATTGGATGCTGTGAAGGTGTTTTTACTATAGATACAAGGTTTCCTAGCCTTATAGGAAACTAACAGTTTAGCTACAGAAAACAAAATTTAATATTTCCCCACTATCATTTCTCAGCATATACCTTTGTGGAGATATATGTATATGTATATGTATATGTATATGTATATGTATATGTATATGTATATGTATATGTATATGTATATGTATATGTATATGTATATGTATATGTATATGTATATGTATATGTATATGTATATGTATATGTATATGTATATGTATATGTATATGTATATGTATATGTATATGTATATGTATATGTATATGTATATGTATGTATATACACACATACATATATATATGTATACATGTGCATGCTAGTATATTAATTTTAAAACTTGCTTGAGTTGGAGATTTGAACTTCAATCTATTTTTAAATTAACTTTTGCTTGATATTAAGAAAGAATTTTCACCAGTTACTGAAATGGCCCTAAACATACTTTTGCCACTTTATACTTCACATATACAAAGTGGCATCCTCACCACTGATGACTGCAAAAATCACAGTCTCAACTCTGAAGAAAATTGGAGTTGCCCTATGTCTTTCAGTACCAAATATTGATCAAAGATATAATCATGCAGAAAAAAATCATATTCTTCCCAATAGTATGTTACAGTGCATCAATCTTTAGTAAATTGTAAAATTACCTACAAAACAAAACAGTTTTTAAATAAAAGTTCCATGAATTATTGCCAATAAATGTTTCATTTACATGCCTGTCACATACCTAAATGTATGTATGATATGAAATGTCCTTCAAAACTTCTCAGATTAAAAGAAAATACAACAAGGAAATGTTTAGGAGCCTTTGACCTAGAGTATGGTCAGGAGCAACTGTCTAGAAGCCATACTCAGTCTATTTTAAATTTATAAGTAAAGCTTTGTTGGAAGCTAATCATACCTGTTCATTCATATGCTACCTGAGCATACAACATCAGCAAAGGAGTACTAGTAGAGATGCAACTGAATTTGATGTGTACAATCCAGAATGTTTATTATTTGGCTCTATTAGCCCTTGCTCCAAGAGCAGAAAGATGACAGTTTTATATTGAGCCTCATTTCCAACTCTTTCTTTGATTTTCTTCTAAGCCATACACATTAAAAGTCAGATATACCATAAAGAGGGAAAATTTAAAGCACTATAATACAGAAACAAATTTTAATCAGCCTTCCATATTTGGGTTCTACATCTGAGCACTCAACCAACTGTAGACAAAAGTAATTCCTTAAGTGCGTCTGTACTGATCATACTCAGATACGTTTATGTCATTCTTCATTGCTCTCTAACACGGCATCCTGTGTTTATACGGCATTACATTGTGTTAAGTATTAAAGGTAACTAGAGATTATTGGATGTAAACAAGGGAAAGTGCACAGATTAAATGTAAACACTGGGCCAGTGTTAGGAAAGGACTTGACTTTTTGTACATTCGAGTATCTGCGGCAGATCTTGAAGTAGAGTTTCTATTGGTACTGATGGGTAATTTAAATGGCCAAGACTCACAGATCACTAAAGTTCTTATGAATATCACAGGCAAGCTGTAGCATTCAATGGTAATTAATTTATGGAGTCACCATGAACAATATTCCTTAAAGTGAAGATAGCTTTGTGTTTTAGTGTTAAATGAAAAAGTCGGAATCCTAAATTTATGGAGCGTATTAGTACGACTATGCAAAGCAAACTACAAAATCTTGGGAGAAATCCCCAAAGAAAAGCACACCCGAATGTGTTGGCTTTGAGTGACTGAAACTTTATTCCTCTCGTGTTTAATGTAGTGAACTACAGCAAACAAGCGTTACTTTGAAAGTCAAAACAAACATGACTTTTAAACATAGAATATGAATTCTAGTGGTATTTAAGCACAAGACTGACAAACTCTATCTCATATGTGTTAGATGTGGCACAAAAATATCTAAATGTCACAAGCAAAAATGGTACTGTTACTACCACTGTGTACTACACATATATATGGGTGTGTATGGATAAAATATATGTATATATATATGTATGTATATATATATGTGTGTGTATATAATATATGTGTTAATGGTTTTGAAAGTTTTAGAGATATATTATCTCAATTAGTTCTTCAAAAAATAAAAGCTTAAAAGTGGAACTCATAAACCAAGAGTTGCAACTGAGACTCTCCCGCAGTGGAGGAACATTCCATAAACCCAGTCAAACCGAGTTCGGTACCATCTTGTTCACCCCTCTTTAGATCACATAAAGTCTAAATTTTAGCCTATAGCCTTCTCCATGTAGACAGTGTTTGGCATCTCTCAAGTTCTGTTTTTCTGAGTTTTATAACAATGCAAGACACACTTGAGTATTTAAATATTTGCAGAATTATTTGTCCCATCACATTTTAAGCTTTTAAAAGACTAGTATCAATTAAAACCTAAAGATAAGAGGAGATGCTGTATCAAACTCTTTTAATCATTTCTTTATTGGCTTCCTGCCCTCCAATGAGATTTCTTGGATCAAACATATTTCCTAGGACTCAACATGGACCAATACCCTTGTTTGTAGATCCTTAAGAGTGTAGTAAGATAGATAATGCTCTATCTTATGAACTAGAACAAACTCTTGAAAATACTTTTTGTATTAATTTTCAAAAGTTTTATTTTTCAGTTTTATTGAAATATAATTAATAAATAAAATTGTATACCCTAGGAAAACAATGTCATGATTCATATATATTTGAGAATGATCAGCATTGTCAGTAACTCTCATACCCATTTCCACATGTGGTTACACATGTAGTGCATGTATGTATGATAAGACCACTGAAGAACCATTCTCACAGATGTTTTTAAATAAACAATGACAGCATAACAACTACAGGTAAGAGTTTTTAAAGAGATATGTTTTATTTTTGAAGTTCCAAGCATTTTTCATCCAGGTCTCTGTTTCATATTTTTCTCATTCCCCCAGCCACATTCAGTTACTCCTGGGTCTCTCAACACGGAGTTAGTCTTCAACCATTCTACATGAACTTTATTCTTGGCTGGCCACTAAAATCTCTGCTAAGCTACTGTCTGCAAGAAAATCCTATTATTCCTAAAAGGGATTTGCATTTTTATGGAGTGTTACTAAAGAGCATAAAAGCCTTACTTTCCAAATGCTATTCTTTACCTTCTTCCCACTCGTCCAGCTCAAACCTCAACTTTATTTCTACTCAGCTTTGCCTTGTTCCAGTCTAGCCTTTGTTCTTTCATTAACCACAGCCCCATGGTTTTTTGGTTCTTACCTCCAAGTATCCTAGTTCTCTGAATAAAAAAGATCATGATGGTCATATAATCAATATAAATACAGGCATTATCTAAGTATTGGTGGGACCTCCCTTTCTTTCATGTCTGTAGTTCATTGTATGTGCCTGATTCTGCCATTCCTACACATCATCTCTACTTCTTCATTGTTCAGTCAATATTCTCTAAAAGTTTCAGTAGCCCTAAGCAGAGTCTGCTTATTCTGAACCATTACCCTAGAATCATATGATTTGATGTCCAGACACTGTATTCTCCCATAACTGAGTATTTAATTCTTACTCAGTTTGAGCCATTTACCATGAGATGCTGCATCTTACCCATGTATAATTATATAAATTGTAATCCCTCATTCAGGATCAGGTGTATGAATTAGTTGATGGTATTGTGGTATTGTTTGAAAAGGCCCTTAGATGTGGAGTGGCTTTTTTGTTTTGTTTTGTTTTTTCTTTTTTGTTTTTTGTTTTTTGTTTGTTTGTTTGTTTGTTTTTTGCAGACATCAGTTCCTGGGGGTGGTCTTTATGTTTTATAGCCAAATATCACTTCCTGTTCATTCTTTGCCTTCTGCCTACAGATGCAGTGTTACCAACTGCCTCCCATAGGCCCTGGAGCTCTAAGTTCAAATAAACTCATTATTCCATAACTTGCTTCTTAGATATAGCGACAAAAATCTAAGATGAAACTTTTGATGCCAACTCTTACAACCACAGCTTCTAAGCTCCTAGAAAGGAAATGGGCTCACAGAATAAAAATAATCACTAATTACAACAGAAAGAAGAAAGGAATGTATGACTGTTGACCATTTTCCTGTTGCTAAAGAGGCCACATAGTAAAGAATCTCCTGCAGGCCTCTGGACCTTACAAGAGGCTACCCTATACCAGCTAATCTGCTCTCTTCCATCATAACGACTACAGATGAAGGAAATGACTTCATAAATATTATTTCTTATATTAAAATCGCCAAGTATGCATATTGAGTAACTTACTAAAATTTTAAGTATTATAATGAAACAAACATTATAGCTAAGTTAACTTGAACAATGTAGAATTCTTATTAAAATCTAGTAAATCAGCAATTCACCATGGTAGCAAATCATGTAGAAGAAAGCAGATTATAGACAGCTAAACA
Organism: Rattus norvegicus; assembly: GCF_021556685.1. Classification (NCBI taxonomy): domain Eukaryota; kingdom Metazoa; phylum Chordata; class Mammalia; order Rodentia; family Muridae; genus Rattus; species Rattus norvegicus. The sequence goes on along the minus strand of NC_141551.1, from coordinate 22,357,435 downwards.
ATCACCATTGGTGCTACAGAAGTGGCCTGGTGACAAAGGTGACAAAGAATAGGACTAGAAGACATACAGTCTTCCTTTTGATTATGTAACACAAGAATTTTAATGGAAATCATTGTCATTCATTTTATTGATCTTCACATAATATAAAAGCTAAAAATTCTACTTTCTATTCAGATTATATACATTTTGCTGTTTGCCTAAAATATGAAGATATTGATATAATTTAATACTATAAATGAAATTGTATTGATAAATCAATGGTGAAATTAATGAATTTCTAATGCTACTTAATGATAAAAGGGGATAATATCAGATGCAAAAATTCACTCATTCTTTTAAATAAATTTTAGATTGTTTCTGAAAATAGGAGAGAGAATTCCTTCCCTTCCATAATGTAGCATACTGTAACTAAGGTGAAATTCAAACTAACTCTTGAAGATCAGAGAAAAATGGGGGAGAAAGATGGAAGGACAGATAGGAGGAGAAGAGAAAAAGGACTAATGCTGGTGAATGACTCAAAGAGAAAGACATCGTAAGTTCCCACACAGACCAAGAGGTTTCCCTAACATATCAGTTAGCGAATCCTTGTCTGTGCAATATATGCTGTGTGACTGGACCATTCTTAATATAATTCCTTTATGTGTTCTTGAAATTGCATTGTTGAGTGTCTTAGTTGGGGTTTTCGTTGCTGTGATAAACACCATGACCAAAGCAACATGGGCAGGATATGATTTACTTCAGTAAACAGTTCCACATCACAGTCCATTCCTGAGGAAAGTTATAGCAAGAACTCAAACACAGGAGGAACCTGGAGGCAGGAGCTCTTACCGAAGCCATGACAGAATGCGGTTTACTGGCTTGCTCTCCTTAGCTTGCTCAAGCTGCTGTCTTATATACCACAGAACTATAACTTCCCTGACGATTGTACCACTCTCTGTAGACTGGGCCCTCCAACATCATGTACTAGTCAAGAAAATGTGCTATCGACTTACCTAGAGGCAAATCATATGAGGGCATTTTTCTCAGTTGAAGAGTCCCTCTTCCCAAATAAGTCTAACTTGTTCAGGTTACCAGTAAAGTAGCCAGGACACTCAGATTTTAATTGGGAATAATACAAATAAAGATAGCTTAGAATTTTACTTGCTGAACAAGCAGAGTGTGACCCAGGAGTCGGTGACACCATTAGGAAGGCAGCCTGATCAACTTTGTAAACTAATGTTCATGCTAAAACAGTTTAAAAGCCCTGCATTCTCTGAAGGACGTGTTTTTTTTTAAAGGTTGACCCTGCCAATAGTACGATCTCTTTATTATCTATGATTCTACAATTACTAAAGTAATTTGTCTCTTACTCTCCTTCTCCTCACCCTCTCCGTGTTCATTCCCCCTCTTCCTCTCCCTTACTCCCCATCTCTCTGTCTCTGCATCCATGAATATCAATCAAGAGGCACGACCCCTGAGAATAGTTTAAAATGACACGTCTCATTGTGGCAGTATGCATTAAAACAAAAGTTTTGGTAGGGAACTCATGTCATACATGTCATAACATATGATATGTAAATTGCAATTTTATAATAATAGTTTTAAAACTTTCCTAATGTGGATCAATACTCCTTGGACTCGACTTAGCACTGAGGTAGGCAATTCTGTAAGGTACTGGCAGGCTATCAATCATGGTGTTATTCTCAGAAGGATCTCCTCTCCTTGAGTATAGGTGAGGTCTATGATTTTGTTCCAGTCAGTAACCATGGCGGTGGGTTATCACCCCTACAGTACCTTTATTTCTTTTTTTTTTCCTTTTTTTTCAGAGCTGGGGACCGAACCCAGGGCCTTGCGCTTGCTAGGCAAGCACTCTACCACTGAGCTAAATCCCCAACCCCACACCTTTATTTTTTAACTGGAAGTAACATTCTCCTGCTAGCTTGGAAAAATAAACGATCATGATGTGAAATTATTGTGGCCTGATGATAAGAGAGGCGTAGCCTTCTACGCTGTGTGGATAAGCAACAGCCAGTAAGAAGCTGTGGCCTTCACCTGATTCCAAGGAAGTAAATTCTGCCAGTCCTTTTCTGAGCCTCAGTCAAACCATGATCACAGGACCCAGGCAAATGTGCTCAGACTCTTAACTCACATGTATTGAGATAATAAATGCATGCAGTTGTACACTGTGAACCTTCTGCTATTATGTGACAGACCATAGGAAATTGGTGTAAAATCTTTTTTTCCAAAAATTTCTATATACAGACCAGGCTTACTCCTGGGTTCCAGGTAAAGCCTCAAAGCTGTTTTTCCCTGTCATTTTTCTTCTCTTAGTGTTTTAATACAGATCAATCATCTTGAGAACTGTTGCAGTTTAGTGGAGAAGATAAATCAAATATAATTTAAATGTTCCCTCAGCGCAACTCAGCATGCCCCACATCTCTCCATAAATGTTCCTAGGCCTATGTAACTTGGTCAGTATTCAATCTTCAAATGTGAAGGTACAGAACTTCAGTTCAGCTGTTTTCATTGGTGTGGATAAGGAGAAGAGTTCTAGGACACTCTCCCGACTCTGGAGAGTTCTGGAAAGTGGAACCACCATGTGTAATGACATAATAGTCACTGAAATAGTGATCTGTCTTCTCCTATAACTCTGCCCCTTAGCACCATGTTTAGAAACAATGCTTTATTTCCTGGGTATTGTCTTCTGTGTAGAGAGGGAAAGCAAAAGAGATGAGGTCAGAATCCTATTTCCCCTTTCTGTTTCTATCTACTTTCCTTAAAATATTATTGTGAATATCAAATGAGGGAAAACCGTAAAAAAAAGTTCAATGTTGGAAATGTATTGTGAATATTAAAAAAAATGGAAAGCCACTTTTCAAGCAGGAAAGCGACACGCGGTAGCTAAGGTGAGACTAGACCATCTTCAGATGTTAGGTGACCTTGTAATCTTCAACACAAAGAGTTTTAAAATGTATTCATTTCCCTACATGAAAATATGTTATTAAAAGAAAAAAGTTTTTATTTGTATTTCTTGCCCTTGGAAATTTTGCTCAATTCCCGAAATAGAGTGGAGCAGCAGAACATGTGTTCTCTGACAAATCTAAAACTAATTAATGATGAAAACACAGCCTCAGACTTGGGAAGCTAATAACCTTGTCTATTTTTAAAAAATGTAATTTTCCTGTATATGCCAACAACGTTTTTTCTTTTTTCCTATTCGGTCTGAGAAATAGTAGAACTGTGTCATTAGTCTGGCCGAGGAGGTGATAAACAACATTGTTACGGTTCTGTGCTTGGGGTTTGCTAAAGGCTCTGAAGTGGGACTCTCATTATTTGATACAGACAAGTTGCTAAGTGAGTGTCAAGGCCATTGTTGATGCCTGGAGTGTCTGGAGTCACCCTGGTGTGTTTGCCTTCCCTAGGCCTCTCCACTCTGGGCAGAGCCAAAGACTTTTTTCCCTTGCTCCCTCCTGTCATGATTTCTTAATACATCCAGATTTTTTTCTCATTCAATACGAGGTTTATCATTGCAGTTGTGCCCACGCAAAGTCACAACAGGGTTCCCCAATATGTGAAAAGGAAGTTGATGCTCTTAAAATATGACATTTAAGGAATAGTGCAATCAATTGCAATCATCTTTCCACTGTTGGGCTCGCAGATCTTTCAGAAGAACCCAGAAACATAGATGAAGTAGTCACGGATCACAGATCATGTGTCCCCACTTGGTCATTTGTCGGTCCCCAGATACACCCTCTCATTATTTTGCTGTTCCTCTTTTTCTAATGGGTCTCTTGAGAATCCTTTTCTAACTCTTCTTTCCCATTGTGACTACCCAATACTCCTAACTGGACACTGCACATTCTTCAAAGGGTTTACTATACAGGAGAAGCTCATGTCTATGTTTTTACTCTTGAACTACAGTAAAGGCATCCCAAGAAATAAGCTATGCGGTGTCCGTCTTCTTGAAGCACCGCATGGTCTAACGATTAATTGATAAACCATGACAGTGGTACCTCTGTAATGCTGTAACTAAAATGGACAACACTTTTACTGACGTTTCTCCTTAAAAGACACCCCCCCACACACACATACACTTTTTATTCATTTGTCCTTTTTATGCTGGCCTCTTCCTTTGATGCCTTTAAATGATATGCTGAGCATGATCACTTTTATTCCTTTTTTGAGTGATTTGAATGCAGGGATGTTGTGTGACATGTGTATATAGTACAATGCTTACAGAAGTCAAAGAAGGCATTGAATCCCCTGGATTCGAGTTTTAGAGCACTGTGGGCTGCCATTTGTATGCTGGACACCAAACCTAGTCCTCCGGAAAAATCAGCCAGGTTCTTAAATGCTGACTCATTTTTCCAGCCCCCAGTGTAGTGTTTTACCAAGTCCTTACTTGTTTGCATTAAGACAGAAATTTTATTTCCAGCACCTTCCAACTTAAGTCTCAGTGCTGTGTCTGGAAGCATACTGAGGCCATGTCAGTTTCTGCTAAGAGTACAGTACAGTGTAGGCTCAGAGGAGATGTGATAGCTGTCACTTAACATATTCCTGTTCCCGGCAAAACATTTTTTTTTCTGTTATTTTTCTCTGTGATCTGGGTAGCTAACACCAAAGACAGTCCCTTGCTTTCCTCAACAATCTGAATTTCATTTGTTCAAATTTTATTTAAACACCCTCTGTTAAAAAGAATCAATTACTACCACTACCCGTATGCCATGCCATTAATCCAGTGCTAAGACGGTATATGTGTTTATGCAATTAGCCTTCCAGCCAGAATATAGCATGCAATGTTCCCTCCATAGTGACATCCTTGGAGCTGGCTCTGGACCATAGCTTTGGGATTCCACCAAATAGTGAAACTTCCAATTATTTTCCATTTTTATTGGTTATTTTATTTATTTACATTTCAGATATTACCCCTTCCCAGTTTCTCCTCCAGAAGTCCCCTATTCCCCCTCCCCCTGCATCTATGAGGGTGCTCCCCCACATGGCCACCAACTCCTGCCTCAGGACCCTAGCATTCCCCTACCCAGGATCATCAGGCCTCCATAGGACCAAGAGGCTCTTTTCCCAGTAATGCCCTCTAAGTCAATCCTCCTCTACATATCCAGCTGGAGCCATAGGTTGCCCCCCCACCACATGTACTTTTTGGTTGGTGGTTTAGTTCCTGACAGCTTTGGGGGGTCTGGCTGGTTGCTATTGCTCTTCCTATGGGTTTGCAAACCCCTTCAGCTCCCATATCCTTGCCCTAATTCCTCCACTGGGGTCCCAGTGCTCAGTCTGATGTTTGGCTGTATATATCTACCTTTGTATTTTTTCAGGTTCTGGTAGAGCCTCTCAGGGGACAGTTATACCAGACTCCTGTCAGTAAGAGCTTCTTGGCATCAGCTATAGTGTCCTAATGTACAGACCTATGCATAGGATTAGATACATGGCCTCGGAGGTCACTGCCACATCTGTCCTTTATCTACCCACTATATGAAGACCTGATCCTAGTTATAAATGTCCACCCACGCCAAATTCTCCCTGGTGTACAGAACTGGTAATTTAAGGGTGTTCACATCACCAAAAGCAGCATTGCCATACAGATGGCATGGGATAATCTTTAAGGCTTTGGCAAATGTCCCAATCAAGAACTTCTGTTTTCTTTGGATGTCCAAGTAATCTCACAGATACTTTGAGACTTTTCATCAAAAGTCCTGTCACCAACTACCACTGAATCATTTGTATTGGCCCTCCTGACAACCGTGATGGCATTATACAGGGACCAGTCACTCTCCACCATAAACTAGTCAGCACAACTATAGGAATGGAGATGAATGTCTTGCCTTGGCCATCAAGTGAAGAAATTACACCTCTCCCCTCCTATTGGAGTTTCTTTGCGCATCTGACAATGACTGTCCCAGTACTTCTGGAGACAGAACACTCAGACTGGTCTACGTAGGGCCTCTTCAGACCCTCCTCAGACATGTATCTAACACAGGATGTGTCACTTGTTCCAACATAGTGTATGGCATATCCCATATGAGGCATTTAGACAATGTGACTGACATTCAGAATGCTGAATCCTAACTTTTCATTGACAATCACTCGATATCCTTTCATTATGTAGACTCTGATTTCAGAATTATATCTCTCAACTTTTGGCTTAATCTTTAAAGGGGCAACAATAGAATCACCATATGTTGGGATTACATTTCAAACCCAGCAAGTGAAAGATTCTTCTTGAATGCAACACCAGACACTACTCCAGACTCCTGTGGAGATTCTTCTTGAACCTTCTTAATTCTGGTAATTTGTAAGGTATATTAAAAGTTGAGCTTCATAATGGCACCAACTGCTATCCTGTTGAAGATGACTTCCTGCTAAGGGGTCAGCATGGGGTCTGAGTCATCAGAGCAAGCATATTCAAAAGGTCCCTCTGTTCCACTTCACCATGCTTCTCAGTGGCCACATGGATCTCTTTGGTTTTGTTAACAGCCAAGAGGGTAGCTCTGTGGAGAAAGACAGGATGCAATCTGTGAGGTGTAGACATTTTTTCAAATGCTTTCACCTGCCTAGAAGCTGACCAAGGGCGCTACCTTGGGGTCAGCAATGTCCTACAAAGTCTTCGTTGCAGGAGAGGTGACATTTGTATCTTTTAGCCCCATCACTAGAAACTGTTGCTTTGCCTCAGCTGTCCTCAGTGAGCTTTTCTATGCCACAGCAATCACCTAGGGGCACTGATGGAACAAGCTAAGGATTCCTTGGGAGCTAATCGTCCTCTTCTGCAGGCTGATGGGAGGAAACATCATATTGGAAGCTTGTGTGCCCTGTCCTCTCTTTCCCATCACCAAGCAACCCAAGAAGCCCACAAGAAATAATATGACTCCTTCATACAAGCTGATATTCCGTGTTCGTAGAAGCAAATCATACCCTGCCATCTGTCCAGTTCTTATGACAAGGGAAGAGAGTATGCTGAATCCTGACACTTATTTCTAGTAATACAAAAAAATTCATCTTATCTGTTTTAGTATAAACTCATCATTTTTTATCCCAAAGTAAAGAAACATAAGTATTTTCTACAAAGTAGGCTCTGTGTGTATATTATAATATAGGTGTATGTGTGTGCATGGTTGTGGAGATGCCCATGTCAGATGTCATCAATTATCACCCTCTACCTTGTTTTTTGAGACAAGAGCCTATCACTGAACCTGCATATTGTCAATTTGGCTACACGGGTTGGCCAAACACTCTGGAGAATCCTCCTGTCTCCCTTTCTCACATTGGGGTTAAAAGCATGTACCACTATGGCCGGTTTTATACACGAGTGGTGGGATCTGCCCTCTGATGATCCTCATATTTGTACAGCAAAGTGCTTTATCCAACTGAGTCACTTCTCCAGCTCCAGAAAGTGCTTCTTGTTCATGTTGCCCTGTTTGAGTTTATGTGAGTTTTGGTTGCTCTGAGTCTTTTGATACTGTGATAGTAAACCTTTCAAAGGGTGTATAATAATGAGATAGTTTTACCCTTTGGGAAAAAAGTCAATAACAAGTGGATATCAAAGTGGCTATTTTCTTCTAATAGATTGTTACCAGTCCTGTTATGTGTTTAAACTGACAGAAAGAAACTACATCTATTCTAAGTATCTATAATGGCCAAATGAGTAAAGAGCAATATTTAAATGACAAAATTTGCCCTAAAGAAAAATGACTTCTAACAATTATAATTGGTGTTTTAAAAAAAGAAAGAAAGAAAAGGCTGGACTGGGCTGTCCTCACAGACAGTGTTCATTCTGAAGTTGGCAGGAGTCTCGTTGCCAAATATTTCCAACAGGAGTGAAAATCTGTCATGCAGAGGGGCCTAAGGGTAAATCCTATAGTTCATAAATGTGAACAGAGATTTAAGGGTAATTTAAGAGACTGTGCTCTGCTCAGTGAACAAAAAGCCACTGTGAGGAACTCCAATCCATCTCAGTGGCTCTCAGGTCCTTCCTGACTTGTGTATGTCCTACTTGTAGACTAAGAGACTCCATACAGTAATTACTATGTCCTTTTCTCAAATTGAAGCCCCTATTGCCTTCCCTTTTCTTAGTGTATTGAACCATCTGGGTAAGAATCTGTTCTGAAAGATGACAGATACTCGCGTTTAAAAAAAAAATATCAGCCTAAGAATTCCAAAGACCATAGTTTCCACAGTGAAATTGGAACAACTGTTATTTCATTTCTTATTGCAATGACGGTTATTAGAAAGCCAAGTAATTTAATCACTGGCTCTGGTGGCAAAGGAATGTGGACAAGTGAATGTCTTGCAGAACCAAGAGCTTGCATCCTGGGGCAGCTGCCTTCTGTAGTGCAGACACTGTATTCCTGCACTAAATTAGCTCCAGGTCACACTGAAGCTGAGGCTGGAGAGAAGCATCTTGGTCTATCTCTGTGTTTGTCAATCACAACATTTAACCAGAAATCATGATATCGCATGCCCTCCCCCATCTCCGTTCAGATTGTGACTTTTTTTTCAAGTAACTGACTAAGTGATAACAACCAGCAGATGGACTGGAGGGGCAGATGGGCCTTGCTTAGGAAGGCAGCTGAGAAATGATTAAAATCACCCAGGACTGCACTCATTATTCCTCCTTTCACAGGCTGCTAGATTCTTCTTGCTGCAAAATTTAGTTAAAACAGCAAAGCAGACACTCGAAAGCGAGCCCTCGCTGTTATTGTTTCTTTTTTTAATCAGCCACAATTAAAAGGAAACAAGGCAGTAATGGAAAGGTTTTAAATAGAATTTATCTACTTAAAGATTCACAGACTTCCTTAAGATTGTGAGATGCATGAAAAGATGGCTTTAGTTTTATTAAAATTTACCATTACCTCTTTTGATCACCCTTTCAGGTTATATCTGTCTGTACTGGGAATGAAACTACAGTGGCCAGCTCCATGAATTCAGACATTCCCATTAAAGGGACCAGACATACCTGTAATTCTGTCCAATTTAAAACACTCATTTTGAAATATTGCAATCCTTGTAACATTGCTCCTTCCAATATTTCGGGGTTGCCTCTTCGGGGAATGATTTTATAGCCAGACTAGTAACTCTAGAGGAAAGCATCTTATCAGCCTGTCGCTAACCCTGATTTGTAATCCAGAAAAATTTTCCCACTTGGATAATAAGCTTGATTTTAAAAGGCATTTGGTTAAATTACATAACTTTCTATAGGTGTGTGTGTGTGTGTGTGTGTGTGTGTGTGTGTGTGTGTGTGTACATACTATGCTGACTTTGTATAGTTTATACATGTTTGAATGACTCTCTTTTGTTTCCTTTGTTGGGAGCTTGGTCTCAGTAGAGGTCAGAAGTTTGTCTAAAATCTTTAAGAGGTGCGAAGTCCTAGGATTATTTAATGTGTCGTTAAAGATGATTAAAGTTTTTCTGGTATATCCTTCAGTACCAAAAGCCTGAGCCTGGCCTATCTGAACACTTAGTTTTCATATCTGTACTTTGTATTTTGTCTCTTCCCCTATATTTATCTGCCATGACAATCGTGAAGTAACAAAGTTGAAGGGCGCCTTCACCAAAGCCTGTGCAATGCTGCTTGAACTACGAGCCTATCATGCTGGGAGCTAAATGGCATTTGTTTTTTTGTTTGTAAAGATAGTCTACATTTCTTATTCATTTGCATTAACAAAACCTAATAAAAATATGTAAAATAAGTCTCTGAAAGAGTTTAATCAGCCAAGATGGTGAAACAATACTCACCAAGATTTCCTTTTTTTCATCCACTAAACCTGTGACCATATCTAAATCTAATAATAAACAGGCAATTTTCTGTATGTAATTAGATTGTCCTAACCCTCCAATAGGAACAGAGCAGAGAACGGTCACATGGATGCCTGCCATTGTGTACCTCTGGCTTTTTGAGAATGCATTAGATCACTGTCTGAGTACTACAGAATGTCAGCATTGAATACAATTATTCTACTCTGAATAACCTTAACCCTCTCCTAGCTTCTATCCTATAACTAGCTTACCTAATACTTAACTTATGTTTTAGTTCTCAATTAGCTTTCTCAGAGGACATAGACATATAAATCTAATTAACTATTTTATACTTAACTGGCTTTTAATGGCATAATAATATATGGGAATTATTATCACACAAAAACACGCAAAGCTTGGGGTGATGATGCACACAGTAATGCCCGTGAGTTCAAATCCTTCTTGGGAAATGTGTAAATATGTGTTAAGCAAAACAGAAATACAGATTTTTATCTTTCCATAGATACATCAATCAGTCAGTAGCTAGATATCTGATTATACAAAGGTTTTAAGTAAAATGTTTGTATCTTTCACTTCATATGGTATGGAATAGAGAAAATAATAATAGGTAATGAATAAAAGGGAGTGAGACCTAACATTCTATGCTTTATTCCATGCACATTATAAAGAACTTACACATGCTTCAGGAACCTTTCAAGTATCACATGCTGGTGGCCCATGAATGCCTGTCCTCTGACAGACTCTGACTCTAAATTAGAGTTCAGTTACAGCTTCTCTTCAAGAATTCTGTGAAGAAGAGAAATAAGGCCTGCGGTGATGAACTGCAGAATTAGGTAGAGGTAGTCGAAAAGCCACTCTTTGGAGACTTCTCCCAAGCGATCTTGTTGAATGAACTTTATTATTTTAGGTTTATTTCAGTGTTCAGTTTTTAAATTACAAACAATGAAATTAATTCCAGTGTAATAAAACCTGTGGCAGGTAATAAATAATAGTTACCTTGCAATGTTTAATGATTTGATTAAATAACAATGGTAACTTTGTTGAAAAAAAAAGTACTTAATTTTATCCTAGATTTTTGTTTGTTTATTTGCTAAAATTATCACTCTCGCTTGCTAGAGTAAGTTACGTTCTAGACTGAAAACATAACCAGATGATTAATAAACCTTATTAATTTTCCTTGGTAAGAGACAGCCCACACACAGCAATCTTTGCTATCCTTAATGAGCATAATTTTGCTACACTTAATGAACCCCTAAGAACTGGATATATTGTTAGGATTGTTTAAAGTTGCCTGATAGCTCTGACTCTTGGTAGGAAATATTTCTGTGATTTTGTATAAGATTATCAGGATGTCAATAGTCTGAAAAGAAATAATTACAATCTGGTCAGAAGTGAATAAACTCCTGGTATTGATTACCATGCTGACCGGGGATAAAACTGGAGACATCTGAAGCCCTCCCTTCTCCTGCACTGTTCGTCTGCAGTGGACAGCTGACAAAATGTTGACTGGACACTAGTCAATCACATAGAACATTTCTTGACAATACAATCAACCTGAAGTTCTTTTCAATTTATTAATGTATGGAAAGTATATACTATCCTAAAACGATTCCTTCTGTGCTACCTATAAATTAAGCTTCCTGAATAGTGTGCCTAAAGTAACTAAAGTATAAAGAAAGATGAGATGGGAAACCAAGAAACAGAAACTAACCTATTCCAACAACTCAGCTTCTGGCCACTCCTTCAGTACCAAATGAATGAGGTCGTTTTTAGTAGAAGGCCACTGTCTGTGAGGAACAGGTCATCATGCCAATCTTGTTTGAAGTTATTAATTTTCTACCTCCCATTTTTATTGTATCATATACTTATCATATAGAACTAATATCTTTCGTCAAGCCCCCTTCTCACCACCTTTTCTCCCAATTCCAGCATGAGTATGTCTGCCTTGAACCTCTGTGATAACAATGGACATTTAACCCAGAGGTTTTTCTTTGTCAGGGAATACATATCTCCCCTCTGCAAATAGAGTATAAATCATGAATTATGTGTGGATAGATATGTATTTCATGTGTGTACTATGGTGGTGGTAGGTTTTTCTGTGGCCATTAATTTTTTTCTTGCAAGTTAGCCCTGATGATATAATTTGTTGATAACAACTCCTCAAGGATTCAATAGCTCTATTGACTATTGGGGAGAAAAGAATGCCATACACGTGTCTATTCTAAACAGGTGCATCTGTCCAGATTTGTGCATTGTGCCACAGTAAGACTAAATCCTATAGAGCAGCCAAAGCCAAGGACAGTAACTGGCATGTGCAGGCACCAACCCCAAAGACTCCATTGAACCCAGATCCTGTGAGCACTCTAGTTCTGGTGATGTCTTGCTTCCCAGTCCTGTCTTTGCTTCTAAATAACTGTACCACTGATTAAGTTTAGATCCTTAATGTTTTTAGTGAGGATCAGCAAATCTAGAGTTAAGGTTTTGTTGTGTTTTGTTTCTGTTTCCCTTCACATCTAGCCAAGAGTTGGTTTATCAACAATGCAACCATTCATGTTATACTTTGAAAGAGATGACTCATTCCAGAAGTCTGTTAAGATATAGCCAAGACTGCCATAAACATTAATGGGAAGGTTTTCAAAGATGTATGAAATATTTGGAAGTGTTACTATTCCCAGTGCAATAGCGTCAACAATGCTTAGTACTTGAGATGATCTCAAACTCTTAATGGGGAGGTAACTAGGTGGCATGGCCTGTAACCGTATGGTCTTTCTATGCCCGTCATCCCAGTTCTGGATAAAGACACAGAGACTTATAGTTAGTACAAGCTTTGACACTACGGCTGGACAGATTTCCAGCTGCTCTAACCTAACAATACTGGCTTGGCCTATGTCCTGCCATCTGGCTTATTAGTGACCTCTCATTCCGTCCTGGTGCTGCTTCCTCCTCCTTGTCAAATGTCCCATACCTCTCTCTCAGAGTTCCCTCTGTCTGTCCAGAAGTACCGGCTTCCTATTCTGCTTTGCTATTGGTCATCAGATGTTTAAAAAAAACCAATGAAAAGGTGAGATGGGAAGTGTTTACAAAATATGATGCAGGTGCTGAGCAATTGGAATAACACACACACACACAGTCTCATAAATACATACACACTTACACACAAACTACATACACACATACATACATGCAAACAAATATGCAAATATAAACTCATTCATATGTATATGCCCACATATACACAAACATACATACATACATATGTGTGTGAGGTTGTGTATCTTTAGAAAAATCAATAATCCACAAATGACAGATAACATTCTATATTGCTATTTTTGAGGCTTGCTTGTTTCACTGATGACCATTTTTCCCTGGAAAGTGGCTAGAAAGTGATTAAAGCCAAAGAAATTAGAAGTAACCAAGCAATAAAGGTACTCTGTCAGTAAGATTAGCCAAGCGTAGACATGTACAAATATTTCTTATTTCAAATACTAAAATCTTTCTTGTGGACTACTCTAAATCAGCAAAATAATAAACTTTAACAAAAGTTAATGCAAGACAAGAAAAAAGAAGAGTTAAAATACATGAATATTAATTATAACTACTAAATACCAGGCATTTTTAATGTTTCCACATGGAAGGACCGTTGACCCAAATTGTGAGTTAGACCTCACTTGAAATTCTCAACTTCTGCAATGGCAGTTTCTTGGTTACACGACAGAAACGCATGGCATTAACTTTTTTTTAATAATTGAGGCTTTTTTAGATTTATTTATTTCATGTATATGAGTACACTGTCACTGTCTTCAGACACACTAGAAGAGGGCGTCAGATCCCATTACAGATGGTTGTGAGCCACCATACGGTTGCTGGGAATTGAACTCAGGACCTCTGGAAGAACAGTCAGTGCTCTTAACCACTGAGCCAGCTCTCCAGCCCGGCATTAACGTTTAAGTTTGGTGGATCCAGACCTGTGAGAAACCATTCCTTTAAGCCTACTGAAAATCTTTCCTTCAAACAGTACCATTGTAGGCAGTCTCATGGTATTTTTCAAACTGCATATTAAACCATCTTTTCCTAACTTATCATTATACATTTCCCCTCTCATATATATTACACACACACACACACACACACACACACACACACACACACACACAAACACACATTTTAAAAGCCAATTTAAAAAGTGTTCTTCAGGATGCTGGACTTCTAGCATTAATCCCAAGCTCTGCTACACCAGTTTCTCCTCATAATGTATGCTGGCTGTGTGGCATTTTGGACAGTATTATTTTGGAATTCAATGTGATACAAACCTATCTTCTGATGAAGTGAGGCATGGAAGAAAAACAAACAGAAGTCTGAAGTGCTCTCCATAAATCAGAAACTGCTTCATGTTGTGACTAGGATACACAGATTTGAAAACATCTGGCAGGCAAAGATTGGAGTCCTGAGGGCACTGTGTTAGACCTGAATTAAAAGCAACTTGGCAAAATATACGCTTTCCACAGGACGTGTGTTTGTTTTGTTTTCACATGTAGTATTTCAAAGCTATATATGTCACCAAAAGGAACCATGACATTGAAAAATCAGGATATGACAGACGCATGGTTGACAAAGTCTGCAAACAGCTCAGAGGGGCAATTTTCATCCGGCTAATATATAGTTTATATGTCTTAAATATTAATGTCAGTTTCTTAACACTCATAGTCTGTACCATTTTTCTTTCTTAAGAAACAGAAACTTGTGTCAACTCTGTACCTCATCTCCTGAAGATAGACATAGACCACCATGGCCATCTACAAGAAAGTGCTTCATTTTGGTCGGGTGATGTCTTAGTCAGGGTTTCTATTCCTGCACAAACATCATGGCCAAGAAGCAAGTTGGGGAGGAAAGGGTTAATTTAACTTACACTTTCCTGTGGCTGTTCATCACCAAAGGAAGTCAAGACTGGAACTCAAGCAGGTCAGGAAGCAGGGGCTGATGCAGAGGTCATGGAGGGATGTTAGTTACTGGCTTGCTTCCCCTGACTTGCTCAGCTTGCTTTCTTACAGAACCCAAGACCACCAGCCCAGGGATGGCACCACCGACAATGGGCTGGTCCTCCCACCTTGACCACTCATTGAGAAAACGCCTTACAGCTGGGTCTCAGGAAGGCATTTCCACAACTGAGGCTCCCTTTCTGTGATAACTCCAGCTTGTGTCAAGTTGACATGCAAAACTAGCCAGTACAGGTGATTTGATTTGTTTGGCTTTTAAAAATTAACTTAGTTCTTTGATAATTTTATACATGCATGTATATTTACATAATGTATTCTGGTTGTTATTGTCTCTGACCTTGTCTGTTGCCTTCATACCCAATCAACCTCTGCTTCCTTTCCAAGATACATGACTGCTGGTTTTGTTTTCTAATGATGTATATAGGGGTTGGTTTTTCTCTTTTTTCTTTTCTTTTCTTTCTTCCTTTCTTTTCTCTTCTGTTTTGTTCTTTTCTCTTTCTTTCTTTCTTCCTTTTCATCTTTTTTTTAATTATTTTAATTCTCAGCATTGAGGTTAGAAGTCTTGGCTTCATTCATGGGATATAAACTGTCTGCCTATGAAAGTTTAATTTTCTTTTATTTTCTCACTTTGACTTTTCCTTTCTTGTACCAAATTTTTATAGCACCCCACTAAGGGTTATCCAATATTCTAGTCTCTTGGCAATTTAAATGTTTTGGCTTTGCAGTTAATTACTTGAAAATGTCACATGAACTGTCTGTCTCCTGTTGGCCAAGTATTTGAAAGTGCTAGTCTTGCAAAGGACCCAAGTTTGCGTTTGTTTCTCAGCACCCATTTCAAGCAAAACCCAAAACTGCCTGTACCTGTGCTCTAGAAGATCTTATATACTGTCCTGGACTCCTAGTCAACTGCATAGACATGCTCACACATACACCCATTCACATGTATATACACATAAAAATAAGATATCAAGTCTTAAAAAGAAAATGTCACGTCAACTTACTGAGTGAATAATTTAGACCTAAAGTGTGGAAGCAAACATGTTAAGTGAAACAACATAATATTTATGGCTTCATCAAAGATTGTACATAATATAGTTTTCAACTCCTTCCACATTTTGATCACACATTTAGGCTTGCTGAATCTACCCATTCTGAGTCTACAGAGGAGACACAATCCTGAAGAGCTCTGTGAACAGCAGCTTCTGACGCACGGTTTGGCTTCATTAAAGCCATCTAAAGCATGTGTATACAGAGTTAGAAGATCCATGGTCTGCATTGGAAATGTTTCCTTCCCAGAATACCAGGTAGGTTTTACCTGACTGATTTTTTTTTTAGGAGTAGCACAGCAAGAGCAGGAACAACCAGCATGGTGAATGAAGCTTCTGCCTCCTTTCCTGGTGTAACTAAGTCAACTTTCCAAAGAGGGTCAGTGCTTACACCATCCTCCCAAGTGCAGAGAATGCAAGGTGATCGTGTTCATTTCTTTCTTTGTTCTTTCTTATCTCCACACCCTCTTCCTTTTCCTCACCTTAAGACCCCTAACATCTTCTATTGTTAGATTGTACGTATGAAAATAATCACAAACAATAGCCATTTTTCTAATTGTAGCACCAAGATAATAGTCATAAACGATGTAAGATGGGGAAGGATGCATTTTAGGTCATGGTTTCAGGAAGCAGAGTTCATGGTCATTTAGCACTGAGCTTCTAAGTCTGTGATAAGGCAGAACATCACAGTAGAAGAAACACATGGAAAATAACAGCAACCTGTCGTTTAGCAGGAAACAGTAGGACAGAAGTGGGCGAAGTGTAACTTCGTTAAGTCACATCTTCATTATTAAGCATCCAAGGATCTCCAAAAATAATGCTGCTCCTTAGGGACCAAGCACTTAACATGTGACTTTGTCGGTCAGTTACAGTGGGACACAGAATCCATCCCCAAAATAGCATTTAGTTCTTGAGTTTTGAGACTGCCATGCTATGGTTTCCAACTCATTCCACAAATAAAAAATTGTCATATGATTTATGCCCTGTTTTTTTGATTGATAAAGTAGCAGTACTGTCTTCAATTCTATTTGATACAAGGTTATTAACTAAATAAAAAACATTCACTTTACCATAGTGTAGCAACTTGGTAATGAGCTGCTGTAATCAAAGTGTAAGAGTATCGGCATCTTATCTATTAAAGCTTTGTCTTGTTTTCTGAATAGTAACTATAAGAATAAGACGCATTTCCACTTAATATGTTTTAGAAAGTCAAAAACTCAAGTATATATTCACATTCCATTCTTTAAACAATGTAAAAGTGCAAAAATACACAAAAACTATACAGAGTAGCAGCAAGGGACATTAAACAGGGATATCTCTCAATAATGTTTCCCATGCTCTTTATTGGTAGTTCTTAATAATAAAAATATCTAGAAGTTCATGCCAATCTGTTGCAAAGAAAATACCAAAACCAAATCCAGGAAGAAATCAAGTTAACTGGATTTGGATGCCAGAAAAAGGAGGTTGGCCTTTTTGCTTATTAGGTATGACTCACACTGAAACAAAGAAAGTAACAAACGTCACAATGAGAAACATTTAATGGAATGAAACTTTACATTAGCAATATAAATATTGTTTAAATAATTCATAGATGTTTAATGTTTAGCTGTAATTTTAGTAAGGCAAGGAAATGTTCAAATATGTGGAGATGCCTTGATTTTACTGTCACAGGAAGGGTGAATTGTGAGGCACAGAAATACCCTTTTTTGTAGTTTCAAACACACTAATGTGAAACACAGTTAACTAAACACGCTTAAGAAAGACATGAGAATATCAACTTTATTAAAAAAAAACAAGAACATTGAATATCATTCACTCACACATTTATTCATTCATTTCCTATGAATCTTTGGTTGAAGAAATCACTTTATCCTCTCCATCCACACCGTAGTCAGTACTTATAATATCTGCAAGTTCCCACTGGATTTGAAGAAGCAAAGACTAAAATAAATCATGGTTTGACTTTTGTTACTCTAAAATTAATTTACATGTTGACTAACACATAATATTTGTTTATGTTTATGGGGTATATTTCAATTCATGAGCTTGAAGTGATTAGTGTATCCAAGAGCTTAAGTTTTTGTTCCTTATAATGACAACATTAAACATCTTCTCTTCTAATTTTTGAGATACACGATATGCAACAGTTTACTGTATCCAGTATACTGTGCCACAAACCATCAGAAAAATACTTTATTTCTTCCAAGCTGTAGCATACTATATCTGGGACCCATGTGACCACATCTTTCATCCATCCATTGTGCCCAGCCTCTACTAAGCATATTCTATTTTTAACTTCTAGCAAAGAAATCATTTTTAGATTCCACATACAAAAGAAACATGTTTATATGTCTTTCTGGGCTTGACTTCATTTAGTTTAGTATCCTGAGTACATACATGTCACATGGGAGAGTGTCTTATGGTTTCTAATGGAAAAACAATGTTCTGTTGTATATGAATACCTTGCTTGTTATTGGTCCATCTGTGGTTTATCCCATATCCTGCTATGAATAGTGCTTCAACACACATGGAAGGATATAATGTTTTCTTAAACATTTTGATTTCATTTTCTTTGGTTATATATCTAGTATTTAGATTGTTAGATAGATGATGGTTCTATTTGATTTTTTGTGAAACATCCACATTACTTTGTAAAATGACTATACCATTTTACTCTAGTTATTCACGTGTATTGACATTATGATTCGTGAACAATGTAAAAAACAGACAAGCTTTCCTTCATATATTTACCAACCTGTGTCATCTTTTAAAATCTTTTTTTTACAAAAGCCATTTTAACTGAGGTGCTATCTTCTTGTCTTTGATTTGAGTTTCTCAGAGAATTAGAGATGTGAAGGATTTTCTCACATATTTGTTGGCCACTTGCATATCTTCTGGGATACATCTATTCAGATTGTTTGCCCACTAGCTCATGAATTATTGGACTAATTTTTCAATAGAAAGCAAAAAAAAAAAAGAATTAAAAAAGTGAGACCAGCTCTGGTCCTTGTGGAACTCAAGCTCTCACACACAGCTGCCAGCAGCAGAACATAGGGAAGGTAGGTGTGTTCATCATGAACATGTATGATGATTTATTTTAGAAGCCCCTTCCTCTTAGTCTAAGCATATTTCCCACATAAGATCAATGACCAGGTTAATGATCAGTGTGTCCTGGGCATATCCTAATTTGCTCTTTTTTTTTTCTTTTTTCTTTTTTCGGAGCTGGGGACCGAACCCAGGGCCTTGTGCTTGCTAGGCAAGCGCTCTACCACTGAGCTAAATCCCCAACCCCTGCTCTATCTTTTTTTAAGAAATAAGAGGTGGTTAATTCTGGATCTGAATCTGAGAGAACTCAGAATTAGATTTTCAATAAATACCATGTTCCAATGAGGTAATAATTTCAAAAAGATTTTATAGTAACAGAACTAGAGCTTATGTATAAACATATGTTTAGTACATTGGTGGGTACATCAGGTAGTAAATTAGAGAAAAGGAGGAAACCCTCACTAAAAGTCATGATGTTAAAATCAGATTATTTGCTGTTTTCTGCTATTGTGTCTTTTGAGTGCCTTATAGATTCTAGGAAGCAATCCATTATAAAATGTCTAACTTCTTTTCCTTCATAGTAGGTTGGATCTGAGCTAAGATTGTTTCTGTTTACAGACAGAAGTTTTTTATTTAGAGGTAATATTATTTGTCAAGTTTAATTTTCTTTACTGTGCTTTTGATTCCTATGAAGAAAGTCTTTGCCGGTAGCACCGTCCTGAAATATTCACATGTTTGCCTCTAGCAGTTACACAATTAGAGTTTGTGGAGAAGGGCATGTGTTTTTCTTTTGATATTTGTGGCCCTGGGCTCCTAATTATTTGTGGGGAAAATTGGGGAATATGTTGAGGAATTACAGAAAATCAGCTTTGTGTGGAGAGTAAGTGCCAGTCTAGAAAATCTGAAATCCAACAAGATCTTCTAGAAGAAAGACTGTGACTGGGATTTACCTACAGAGCCTCCTGAATGAATATGTTGGGAACAGGATGTTTTCTGGAAGCACAGAACTGGTCACATTTAAAAGAAGTCAATGGCCAGTCTAGCATCTACATTTAAATGAAAGACAGGCTAATCACAGCTACTCCAGCCTCTATGATTTTCATCAAAATCTGCGTGAGAGACGTGGCTGCTCTCAGCTGGAATTGAAAACTAATAAGGATAAATTACTCGCACAAATTCCTGAACTTACATGTTAATTATAGAAATACAATTAAAAACAGAAGTGTCCCAACCTAGGAAGCTTTTTCAAAAGCTAGTAGAAAAGGAGAGAGTTGTATTCAACCTTCAACTAGAATATGATACTCATTGTAGGGAGGTTACTTCTGTAGAAGACATAGGAAGAAATCTTAAAGAGAGTCAGCCCATCACCAGCCTCTCTAAATAGACAGTAATTAGTTATCAAGTAAGCCTACTTGACAGCATCATTTATTCATGTAATTTATCCTACATTTACCTATTAATTAAGGTGACCATCTGTGTTGTTTAATTGATTTTATACAAAGAAAAAAACTCATATCTTTTGCCAAAAAGTAATTTTGCAACCAGGAGCCAGAGCTGATAAAGGAAAGCAACCCCCAAGCCAGTATGGAGAGGGCTGTCTCCCCATGTTTCCAGTCCTAACAGATGGCTCCTAGGTCTCTACAAAGACATACCTGAGTCATAAAGTTGACAGGAGGCTGATTCATTAAGTAGTATAGAGAACTACATTACAAGTTTTCTAAAGTAAATGCTTTAAGTAAGGCACAGTGGTGCTTGCTACAATCTTAGCAGTTGAGAGGTGGAGGCAGGAAAACTGCTGGACTTTTGAGGCCAGCCTGCTCCACATGAGAACTTATCTCAAATAAAATTGAAAATCAAACAACCAAAAAAGTAAAAACTCTTACAATTGAAAATAAATGCTCCAGCGGAGCGTTCTGTCACAGAGCTGACGCACAAGCTCTTGGACCATAGAAAATCAGGAACGCAAGGTGTTTGCTAACAGAAAGTTTAGGCCAGCCTGGGCTCCATGAGACTCTAATTATATTCAAAAATAAACAACTAAAACCAACAAATTAATTTTAAGCCCCACAAAACAAGCAAACCAAAAGCTCCCTTACAGATTAAAATACTTTTTTTTAACAGAAAAGATGGAGAAGGTTTTCTTTTATATTCCACAAAGAGATCCAAACCCCATATTCTTGAAGTCTGAGATTGATGGCTAGTGGGTATAAGACACTCTTCCATTGTGACAGCAGTAAGCTTTCAGGGCAGTGAAGACACAATGAGTAGACCAACTGGGAATGCTTGGTTAGTGAAGCTTTGATGAAAAAGTTTGGCAAAGAGAGTCAGAAAAGAGATTTCCTGCAAGGCTGGATAATGTTGCTCCTACATGGGTTGTTAAACAAAAAATGTTTACCTTGTTATAAATTATAAGTCAGGCAGGGTGCAGAGCCCATCGAATAATGCAATCCCCTAGCATCCCCTTGGCTTCCCACTGGCACTGGATGATAGGAACGTATTGACGAAGATATCACGTACCCCGATTTCAAAATATCTATAAGTCAGTCAATCTAGAACTGAGCCAGAAACCTCACTGATGATTAGCCTTTTCCTTGCCAGAAGATGCTAATCATGTTACTAGAAGAAAAAAATGTCCTTCCTCCCCCTACCTTCTATGATTATTTTGTTCCCCCTTCTATGTAAGATTGAAGTATCCACACTTTGGTTGTCCTTCTTCTTAAGCTTCATATGGTTTGTGGGTTGTATTGTGAGTATTCTGAACTTTTGGGCTAATATCTACTTATCAATGAGAATATACTGTGTGTTCTTTTGTGACAAGGTTACATCAGTCACAATAATATTTTATAGTTATATCCGTTTGCCTGTGAATTTCATGAAGTCATTGTTTTTAATAGCTGAATAATACTCTGTTATGTAAATGTACCACATTTTTTTGTATCCATTCTTCTGTTGAGGGACATCTGGTTTGGGTTGTTTCCAGCTTCTGACTATTATAAACAAGACTGTTATGAACATAGTGGAGCATGTGTCCTTATTATATGTGGGAACTTCTTTTGGGTGTATGCCCAGTAGTGGTATAGCTGGGTCTTCAGGTAGAAATATTTCCAATTTTCTGAGGAGCTGCCAGATTGTTTTCCAAAGTGGTTGTACCAGCTTGCAATCCCACCAACAATGGAGGAGTGTTCCTCTTTCTCCACATCCTTACCATCATCTACTGTGACCTGAGTTTTTGATCTTAGCCATTCTGATTGCTGTGAGGTGGGATCTCAGGGTTGTTTTGATTTGCTTTTCCCTGATGATTAAGGATGTTGAACATTTCTTTAGGTGCTTCTTGGCCATTCAAAATTCCTCAGTTGAGAATTCTTTGTTTAGCTCTGTAGCCCATTTTAATAGGTTTAGCTGGTTCTCTGGACTATAGCTTTTTGAGTTTATTTTTTGTATAGTTTGGATATTAGCCTTCTATCAGATGTAGGGTTGCTAAATATGTTTCCCAATCTATAAATTGCCATTTTGTGTTATTGAGAGTGTCCTTTGCCTTACAGAAGCTTAGCAATTTTATGAGGTCCCATTTGTCAATAGTTGATCTTAGAGCCTTAGCCATTGATGTTCTGTTCAGTAAATTTTCCCCTGTGCCAATGTGTTTGAGGTTCTTTCCCACTTTCTCTTCTATTAGATTCATTGATCTGGTTCTATGTGGCAGTCCTTGATCCACTTGGATTTGAGCTTTGTACAAGGAGATAAGAATGGATCAATTTACATTCTTCTACATGACAACCACCAGTTGAACCAATTGATGAAAATGCTTTGTTTTTTCCACTGGATGTTTTTAGCTCTTTTGTCAAAGATCAAGTGACCATAGGTGTATGGGTTCATTTCTGGGTCTTCAATTCTATTCCATTGATCTACCTGTCTGTCTCTGTGCCAATATCATGTGGTATTTATCACTCTTGCTCTGTAGTACAGCTTGAGGTAAGGGATGGTGATCCCTTCAGAAGTTCTTTTATTGTTGAGAGTAGTTTTCTCTATCCTGAGTTATTTGTTATTCCAGATGAATTTGAGAATTGCTTTTTCTATCTTAATGGAAAAGCTAGGGGAAGGACTGAAGGAACTCAAGGGGACTGCAACTCAATAGGAAGAACAATATCAATAAACCAGACCACCCAGAGCGCCCATGGACTAAACCTCCAACCAAAGAGTACACATGGAGGGATTCATGACTCCACCTACATATGTAACAGAAGATGGTCCTATCTGGCATCAGTGGGAATGGAGATCCTTGGTTCTTGAAGGCTTGATACCCCAGCGTAGGGGGATGCTAGAGCAGTGAGGTAGGAGCGGGAAAGTGGGTGGAGGAGCACCCTCATAGAGACAAAACGGAAGGAGTGATGGGATGGGAGATTTGTGAAGGGGAAACTGGGAAAGGAGATATCATTTCAAATGTAAATGAATAGAATGATTAATTAAAAAGGGAGAAAAGAAAAGAGTATCAGTGGAATTACCTGTCTGTGAATATTTCACATAACATAAACCCGCCAAATAAGATGCATTCACTTGTACAATACTGGTATAATTTTTCTGGGAGTAACCAGTTACTCTCTGATTAGAATACAGACCCATGTCATAGGAAGGGATTTGTGCCCGATACTGTAAGTCAAAATTCTGTGACTGAGGAGGTCATGAGCCTAGGGAGGGAGCTTACTTCTCTCATTTGGCCAAATTATTCAAGCCACCATCTAAATACTTATGTTTGCACCTGTACACATATGATACTGCAGTCATTAATGAAGCCTCTCTTTCAAATGGATGGTGTGATGATGTAGAGACCCATGTCCAAGGTTCTAAGATTGAGTGTTGATCCTTTTCTTCTCCTTCATTTTATTTAATCTTTTTTTACACTCCATTTCTATTCCCCTCCTGGCTCACCCTCTGACCGTTCCACATCCCATACTTCCTCCTCACCTCTGTCTCCCCAAAGATGTCCCCATTTCCCCACCCCTACCCCCACCCCTACCCCCACCCCACCAATCCTCTAAACTGCCTGGGGCCTCCAGTCTCCTGAAGGTTAGGTATATCTCTCTGACTGAACCTAGACCAGGTAGTCCTCTGCTGTATTTGTGTTGGGGACCTCATCTCAGCTGGTGTATGCTGCCTGGTTGGTGGTCCAGTGTCTGAGGGATCTCAGGGGTTGAGGTTGAGACTGCTGGTCCTCCTACAGAGTGGTCTTCCTCCTCAGCTTTTTCCAGCTTTTCCCTAATTCATCTGACTCTTTCAACTGCTTGTTGAATCTTTCAGAGGGCAGTCATGATAGATCCTTTTTTGTGAGTGCTCCATAGCGCCAGTAACAGTGTCAGGCCTTGGGGCTTCACCTTGAGCTGGATCCCACTTTGGGCCTGTTCCTGGACCTTCTTTTCCTCAGGCTCTTCTCATTTTCCATTCCTGAAGTTCTTTCAGACAAGAACAATTATGAGTCAGAGTTTTGACTGTGGGATGGAAACCCTATCCCTCACTTAATGCCCTGTCTTTCTGCTGGAGATGGGCTCAACAAGTTTCCTCTCCCCACTATAGGGCATTTCATCTAAGGTCCCTCCCTTTGAGTCCTGAGAAGCTCTCACCTACAAAGTCTCTGATAAGTTCTGGAGGGTCCCCAACCTCCTACCTCCTGAGGTTGCCTGATTCTATTCTTTCTGATGGCTCTCAGGTCTTCAGTACTTTCCCCCCCACCCAATAGCAGATCTTGTCCCCTTGGGACCCTTCCTCTTTCCCTCCTAGGTTCAGCCCTTCCTTGTGATTGCTTTCTTCTCCCTCCCAAGTGGGACTGAGGTGTCCTCACTTGGGCCCTTCAGCTTGTTGAACTTTTTGTGTTCTGTGGCCTGTATCTTGGGTATTCTGTGAGTTGATCCTTAAACAAGGCATTTATGTCACATCATGTAAGGGTTAGGGAACAGTGGAAAGAGGGTCAGAAAGATTGGGAAAAGACCTGTTACATGCTTCTTCTGAGCATGATATAGGCACTGCAATCATAAAGTCTCATCTATTGAGATTGCCTTCACTGTATCTGCACAAAAAGGAACCTACAAATAATCAAAGACACATGGGAGGGGAGCCTGAAGGTCTTTTATTCCTGCTAAAATGGCTATTGATAGCCTGTGGAAGAGAGAATGAGTCATTATTCTCATTCAGGAATCCACTGACGAGACTAAT
Organism: Rattus norvegicus; assembly: GCF_021556685.1. Classification (NCBI taxonomy): domain Eukaryota; kingdom Metazoa; phylum Chordata; class Mammalia; order Rodentia; family Muridae; genus Rattus; species Rattus norvegicus. The sequence continues at coordinate 22,332,405 of NC_141551.1, read as the reverse complement.
AGACTCTAGTAGGTAGATCAAAATCCACGATCACATCAACAGCCCTGGTTAAAGTCAGTGATGGTTGACAGGGGCAAGCGGGTAGATGGGTGAGAAGATGATGTAATAGTAATTACACTGTATTATATATGTGTATGAATTTGTCCAACAACAAAGTTAATTGATATAATGAATAAATAAGAAAACCCAGCATGGGCTTATCTAATGCTATGCATGGTTTTTAACAGCCAATGACATTATTTTGATTAAGTAAGGAAATGAGTACTGCATGATCAGTTTTTTCTCCCTCATAAACTTGCCTCTTCTGAGCCTGGTAGATTATCCAGTACTTATTAGTTAGGTTGGCTTTGAGAATTCAGCACATGTGAATTACACTTGTGTATCATTTAGTCACAAGTTAGCACCACAGTAAAATGAAAGGAAAGATGGAGAAGCTGTATAAAGCCAAAAATGGCATATTACTATCTTTAGAAATTGTTGTTCCAACAATCATAAAGGCATTCAAATGTACTACACAGACACCTATGCAAAAATTGAACTTTGAGGTGGTCTACCCTGAGACCGTCAATTGAACAGATTGTATCCAGCTACTGCCACCTCCCCATCATAATCTCTAACTTTTGCCTGGACTGCCCCACCTGAAGCTACTATAGGACCCATCTGCACAGATTATAAACACAAATCCCAATCAGACTTCTGGAGACCACCACCAGGATCCCCCTGACATCCCATCCATACTGTTTTCTCATCCTTCCAGACCAAGTCTTGGTCCCACGTGAAGCAAAGAATTCAAGAAAGAAGTGAAAAACTCCTGGAACTAAATAAAAATGAAAACACAACATGACCCAACTTCTGAGACACATTGAAAGCAGTAGTATGAGAGAAATCTATAGCTTTACATACATACATTATAATTAGAAAAAAGCACAAATAAATGATTTGATGATGCACCTCCTTGGAAAAGACAAAAACAAACCAAATCTAAATTCAACTGATGGTTAGAAATAATTAAAAAATCAGACCAGAAATTAAAGAAATAAAAAAATCAAACAAAAATCCAAAGAATCAATTAATCTAACAGCTGTTTGGTTTGGTTTTTTTTAAAGAAGATTACCCATTTTGAGAGATGCTTGACCCAAATAAATAATAGGAAAAATGAGAGAACCCAAATTGATAGAATCCAAGGTGAATGGAGAAACATTACAACAGGTACCAAAGAAATTCAGAATGTTATAAGGGATACTTTAAACACCCATGTTCCTTTTAGTTGGATTAATTTTTAGATTCATCCAAAACACCAAAATTAAACCAAGAAGAATCAACACCCCAAACAAACCCAAAAGAAATAAGGAGATCTAAATAGTAATGAAGAATTCCAGCCAAAAATAAAGGCAATGGCCAGATGGAGCCACAGCAGAATTCTACATTGAAAGAAGTCAGTCCTTCTTAAACTATTCAAAAGTACTGAAACAGAAGGAACTTATCCAAAGAAGCCAGTATCTCTCTAATATCCAAACCAGATAAAGACACAGCAACAGGAAAAAAGAAGAGAAGAGAAGAGAAGAGAAGAGAAGAGAAGAGAAGAGAAGAGAAGAGATCCACCAATATCCCTGATAAATATATACTCAAAAATACTCAATAAAATAATTGAAAATAGAATAAAGATATATATTAAAAAAGATTATACACCATGGCCAAGTTGCCTTTATCCATAAAATTCAGGAATCCACAAGTCAATAGATATAATTAACATAATAAATGAGTTTGAACAAAAAAATCATATGATTGTCTTAGTAGATACAGGAAAATCCTTTGACAAAACACAACATGTCTTCATGGCAAAAGTTTAGATAATGTAAGGCTAGAGGGTACATACCACAACACAAGAAATGCTATATATAAGAAACACAGAGCCAATATCATTCTAAACTAATAAAAACTTGAAGAAAATCCACTGATTGACACAGAAGTAACTTGCCCAAATCAAAACATTTTCTGTATATTATCAGCAAATATACCAAGAATAAGTTCATGGACATACTCCCAATCACAATAGCCTTAAGTAAAGAAAATAAAAATCTAAGAGTAACTCTAACCAAGTAAATGAAGAGTCTCTACAATGAAAATTTTAACCCCTAAAGAAACAAATAAAGACATTAGAAAATGGAAAGACATCATATTCCCATGGAATGGTAGAATTAACATTGTGAAAAATTACCAAAATACGTTTATATATTCAATTTGATCCCAATCAAAATACCCTTGTTATCCTTTCCAGAAATAGAAGAAAAATGACCCTAAATTATGGAAACATACATGCATGTCCATACAGGACATACATACATGTCAAACAAACAAACAAAAAACAGAAAAACAAATAGAAAAAAGTGGAATAGCAAACCAATCCTGAACAAAAAGAGAACAATGCTGTGGTGATTAGCTTTCTAGAATTTAAAATATATTTGAGAATCATAATAATACAAAATAATAGTAGCACAAAAGCATACATGTAGAACAATGGGCACAAAATTGAAGACTGAAATATATGAGTACATGTAGCTTCAGTGACTTATTATTTAACGAAGACATCAAAAATATAGGCTGGAAAAAGAAAGCAACTTCAACAAATGGTGCTGTAAAAAAGAGTGTCCACAATCAGAAGGCTGCAATTAGACCTATCTACCACCTTGCACAAAATCTAACTCCCTTTGTCCCAGAGACTCAAATCTGAAACATTGAAACTGCCAGAAGAAAGCATAGGCAGAAAGTACCCTACATGACAGAGGCATAAGACATGACTTCCTGATTAGGACTCTGTTTTCCCAAGAATTAAGACCAATGGTTAAAAATCGGGACTTCATAAAAGTAAAAAATGTTCTGTACAGCTAAAAAAAGAAAAAAGAGAAAAAAAGGAATCATCTGGGCAAAGATTACCATGGAACAGGAAGGAATCTTTGTCTACACACTTATGACAGTGGATTAAAATTCAGAATATATAAGGAACTAAAAAATGAAAAAAAAAGATGACCTATTTGAACAGAGAGTTCTCAAAAGAAGAAAAACATGGCTAAGAAATATTATTTATTTGTTCATTATTCCTAGCAATTAGGGAAATATAATTAAAAAAACCAACTATGTGAACAAGGAATACCAGCTATACAACTCCTTGGCATATGCCCAAAGAACATCTACTCCACATGTGCTTCCTCAGACATGGTCATATCTGTCCTATGCATAATATCTCAGAAATGGTCACACCTAAATAGTAAGCGGGTAAGGAGGATGTAGTACATGTGTGTACTTTGGAATGCTGTTTATCTTTGAAGAAAAATGAAATCATGAACATTTCAGTTAAGTGGGCACAATTAGAAAAGATCTTATTTAGGGAGGTAATCCAGACACTAAAATACGAACATCACATGCTCTCTATTACTGGAACCTTTTAGTTCCAAATCTTCAGATGTGAGTGTATATCCTAGAATAACTGCAGAAAACAGGAGAGTAAAACAGGAACACTTGCCAAGCTGGGAACTGAAGAGAAACGAGAGGAATATCAGAGTATAAGTGATCTGATCAAGGAAAATGGGGAGACAGGGAGTCTTGATGGAGGGGGGCTCTAAGTAAATGCAAAACTAGGAGAGAAGATAAGTAGCAATAAGGACCTTTGGGAAACAATAATGAATTGTTCTACTAATTATCATCTTTAAAAGCATAATATATGTAATTCTGTGCATAAATAAATATACAAATATAGCTTTAATGAACTTTTCTCTTCTTGGACAACAATCATCCCTCTAAGAGCCAAAGACCACATAACAAAACCCCAATTCTAGACATGAGAATCCATCTCTTAGACTGTTGGTTAGGGCTGTACAGGAAACTCCCAAACATAGCCTATACTATTCTCCTTGGTTGCCTCCCAGATGTGTAATTTAAGTCTCTATTGCTAAAGATAACATGACCTTAATCAAAGCCTAGAAGCCAGTGAGCTGGAAATGACCTGAATGGCTTCTCTTTGAGGACACACTTTCATGATGAGAAAAAACACCATGGAAGTTTCCAAAGGAGGAGGGTAGTCATCTTGCCCAGCTATGATGCCTATAAATGGTGTCAGTGACCAGTGTGGCATAATAACTCTCAAAGGGCAATAGTGGCATTCATCCTTGATCATGATCAATGTCTCTGTAATTGGGCTTAAAACCTGCACAGCAAGATGGAAGCCATACTTGGTACTGGAAACAGCCAGCTACTCAGCGCTAGTGAAGTCATAAAGTTTGGAGACCCACGACTACTAACGGACAAAGTCAGCGCCATTCCTAAAAACAATCCAAACATTGGACCTTAAACAGAGGGATAATAGGTAAAATTATTGTTCACCTCCACCAGGAAATTTCTCTTTGCAACTGAGTGACACCACTACAGAAAACTACACAGCCAGTCAAAACGCACTATTGTGGAGCCCAGTCCTAATAGGCACATATACAAAATATTGTCACACCTAATGCTCAGAAAAGAGTGTGGATTAGGGTAAGAAATACTGTAAAGATAAAGAAGATCAGGGAGTTTTTATGAGATTGTGTCTCCTAGTAATGACGAAGCTGCATCCATAAAGTCACAGCAATGTGATTGCCTGAACAGGAGCTTAAAAGGGGATGACAATAGACTGCTGAAAAGAATGGGGCAAAGCCCGTGAGACCTCAACCCTACCAAAGAACTACAGGTAACTAATGAATGTTCAGAGTGGGAAAAATCTGTCTTTCCTAGGGAATAGCATGCCAACTGGCTATCCAATCCCATTGGTCAACTCTGAAAACAGACATACTGGGATATTACACAGACTGAGCAGGTTATATTTAAGAAGATATAGTTTGCATATACACATGTAATTTTACTTGATGAAAAACTGACTAGGAATTTGATAGAGAACACAAATGGGCATATGAGAGGGTTTGGAAGAAGGAAAGGGAAGAGAATAATTATGTAACTGTATCATATTCCCAAAAGTAAGAATAAAATTTAAAATTGCTGAGGACAAAATTGGAATCATTTCTTACTGGGATGCATCTCATTTTGTTCCTTGTGGAAAATATATAATTTTGTAACAACTATTTATTTCTTTGTGCTGGGCCTTCAAAACTTTCAGGCTTATGATACTTATATTCTTTTAAAATATCAAAATAGAATTACAAAATAGAATCTCAGATCCCTCCTTTGAATCCCTCTAAGCTATTCTCCCTCAAAGCTTTCTGTTGTCCAAATTTCAAACTGACTCTCAATTCCATATCCTTGTTTCTTTATCATGTTACCTTGTGCATGTGCACTTACTTGGTAGCATTTATGACCACAGAAGAAGACAGTCTTCAGACTGGAAATAAAGTTAACTTTGTAGTGGAGTGATTACCTAACAAGTATGATGCTGTACTTTCAAGTCCAAGAAAATCTCACGCCAACCCGTCTACACACACACTGACAATGTTCAAATCTTATTGTAGCATTTTCGGTAGAGTCTAAACCACTTATATCTTAAGAAAAAGCTGAATTTATTCTTGTTCATTGTTGTCTGCCTGAACTAAAATCCATATATTTGAATTGGCCCTGTGCTTGCATAATTTAGTTCTTATAATCAAGCCAGGAACGTGAGTATGACAAGTTTACTGGAGGACAGCAATGTGTCCTAGAATAACCCAGCTTCAACACCTTCCCTATTCCAAAGATTCTATTAATGAAATCCATATTTAGAAGCATAGCTATAACATTTTGAGAAGTCTTCAGATTGTTAACCCTGGTGTCAACACTATCAAAGTACAGTGGCCGCTCTCTGATTCTGCCTTTTTCTTTGGAACGTGAAACTACATGTATACGGTTGTGATTTTGATAGAACATTCCTAGGTGATCAGAATAGTCTACTGTATATATTCCTGAAAAAATAGAAACTTACAATTTAGAGTATTTTAACTATACCAGCTAAACACATACATATGTTGGCTGACTTCTCATTCAAACTAGTTCCTAGGTTCCTGGGCATAGCTTGAGTGGATCCTATACCACAAAATGCTGTATATAAAAGGATATTTGGCTGCTGCCTATAAATTGTAAAGATACCTATACATCAACTACTAGGTAAACAGAAATATTTTCATACTGATTCATTGCACTAGATGCTGCCAAATGCGGAACACCATATTGTCACCCAATATGCTTTAAAGGAAGCAGCAGTTAAGAAATGCATGTATTTTATTTCTAAAGCATATATCAATAATGAAGATAGGTAAGGCAGTTTGTAAACATATCAGCAATCTTCCAACTCATGACAGGTTATGAATACAGTGTTATGCTTAGTTCGATGGTAATAATAAGATTTTTCAGAAGTCCAAGGTTGGACTTCATATAAAAGCAGTTGGCTGCTGCTAAAGGGTGAAGGGTCAGGTACATATTAAATGTCTATCTAAAGGGGTCTTCTGGGGGGGCAGGCTCTGCATGATCAGCTTTGTAAGTGCTCATTGGATATTGTGAAATGAAAAAATTTTGTCCTTTTCTGAACTCAGCAGATTGTGTATGTATGTGTGTATATATATACACATATACATTAATATATATATATGCCTGTATGTATATGTGTATGTACATAACAAAATTATAATAACTAAAGAAAATAATGAGAGGAAATAAATATGCTAATCAATGTAAGAAAAACAGAGCTTGATGTCTGGGGGAAGTTTTGAATTATTCAAATTTGATTCATTTATTTATTTTACTTTTTGCCATTTGGTAAAGGAATAAACCAATGAAATAACTCCTAGAATAGGGTGACAGTCAATTTTCTCACTCACATAACCAGAATTGAGACTCAAAGTACCATTCAACCCTCATTAGAAATAGTCTCTCTTGGCAAGTGCAGGAACCCAAGCAACAGAAACCAAGACTACATGGCATCATCGGAGCCCAATTCTGCCACCAAAACAAACATGGAATATCCAAACACACCAGAAAAGCAAGATCTAGTTTCAAAATCATATTTGATCATGATGCTGGAGGACTTCAAGAAAGACGTGAAGAACTCCCTTAGGGAAACACAGGAAAACATTAATAAACAAGTAGAAGCCTACAGAGAGGAATCGCAAAAATGCCTGAAAGAATCGCAAAAATCCCTGAAAGAATTCCAGGAAAACACAATCAAATAGTTGAAGGAATTAAAAATGGAAATAGAAGCAATCAAGAAAGAACACATGGAAACAACCCTGGATATAGAAAACCAAAAGAAGAGACAAGGAGCTGTAGATACAAGCTTCACCAACAGAATACAAGAGATGGAAGAGAGAATCTCAGGAGCAGAAGATTCCATAGAAATCATTGACTCAACTGTCAAAGATAATGTAAAGCGGAAAAAGCTACTGGTCCAAAACATACAGGAAATCCAGGACTCAATGAGAAGATCAAACCTAAGGATAATAGGTATAGAAGAGAGTGAAGACTCCCAGCTCAAAGACCAGTAAATATCTTCAACAAAATCATAGAAGAAAACTTCCCTAACCTAAAAAAAGAGATACCCATAGGCATACAAGAAGCCTACAGAACTCCAAATAGATTGGACCAGAAAAGAAACACCTCCCGTCACATAGTTGTCAAAACACCAAACGCACAAAATAAAGAAAGAATATTAAAAGCAGGAAGGGAAAAAGGTCAAGTAACATATAAAGGCAGACCTATCAGAATCACACCAGACTTCTCACCAGAAACTATGAAGGCCAGAAGATCCTGGACTGATGTCATACAGACCCTAAGAGAACACAAATGCCAGCCCAGGTTACTGTATCCTGCAAAACTCTCAATTAACATAGATGGAGAAACCAAGATATTCCATGACAAAACCAAATTTACACAATATCTTTCTACAAATCCAGCACTACAAAGGATAATAAATGGTAAAGCCCAACATAAGGAGGCAAGCTATACCCTAGAAGAAGCAAGAAACTAATCGTCTTGGCAACAAAACAAAGAGAGTGAAAGCACACAAACATAACCTCACATCCAAATATGAATATAACGGGAAGCAATAATCACTATTCCTTAATATCTCTCAACATCAATGGCCTCAACTCCCCAATAAAAAGACATAGATTAACAAACTGAATACGCAACGAGGACCCTACATTCTGCTGCCTACAGGAAACACCTCAGAGACAAAGACAGACACTACCTCAGAGTGAAAGGCTGGAAAACAACTTTCCAAGCAAATGGTCAGAAGAAGCAAGCTAGAGTAGCCATTCTAATATCAAATAAAATCAATTTCCAACTAAAAGTCATCAAAAAAGATAAGGAAGGACACTTCATATTCATCAAAGGAAAAATCCACCAAGATGAACTCTCAATCCTAAATAACTATGCCCCAAATAAAAGGGCACCTACATACGTAAAAGAAACCTTACTAAAGCTCAAAACACACATTGCACCTCACACAATAATAGTGGGAGATTTCAACACCCCACTCTCATCAATGGACAGATCATGGAAACAGAAATTAAACAGTGATGTCGACAGACTAAGAGAAGTCATGAGCCAAATGGACTTAACGGATATTTATAGAACATTCTATCCTAAAGCAAAAGGATATACGTTCTTCTCAGCTCCTCATGGTACTTTCTCCAAAATTGACCATATAATTGGTCAAAAAACGGACCTCAACAGGTACAGAAAGACAGAAATAATCCCATGCGTGCTATCAGACCACCACGGCCTAAAACTGGTCTTCAATAACAATAAGGGAAGAATGCCCACATATACGTGGAAATTGAACAATGCTCTACTCAATGATAACCTGGTCAAGGAAGAAATAAAGAAAGAAATTAAAGACTTTTTAGAATTTAATGAAAATGAAGGTACAACATACCCAAACTTATGGGACACAATGAAAGCTGTGCTAAGAGGAAAACTCATAGTGCTGAGTGCCTGCAGAAAGAAACAGGAAAGAGCATATGTCAGCAGCTTGACAGCACACCTAAAAGCTCTAGAACAAAAAGAAGCAAATACACCCAGGAGGAGTAGAAGGCAGGAAATAATCAAACACAGAGCTGAAATCAACCAAGTAGAAACAAAAAGGACCATAGAAAGAATCAACAGAACCAAAAGTTGGTTCTTTGAGAAAATCAACAAGATAGATAAACCCTTAGCCAGACTAACGAGAGGACACAGAGAGTGCGTCCAAATTAACAAAATCAGAAATGAAAAGGGAGACATAACTACAGATTCAGAGGAAATTCAAAAAATCATCAGATCTTACTATAAAAACCTATATTCAACAAAACTTGAAAATCTTCAGGAAATGGACAATTTCCTAGACAGATACCAGGTATCGAAGTTAAATCAGGAACAGATAAACCAGTTAAACAACCCCATAACTCCTAAGGAAATAGAAGCAGTCATTAAAGGTCTCCCAACCAAAAAGAGCCTAGGTCCAGACGGGTTTAGGGCAGAATTCTATCAGACCTTCATAGAAGACCTCATACCAATATTATCCAAACTATTCCACAAAATTGAAACAAATGGAGCACTACCGAATTCCTTATATGAAGCCACAATTACTCTTATACCTAAACCACACAAAGACCCAACAAAGAAAGAGAACTTCAGACCAATTTCCCTTATGAATATCGACGCAAAAATACTCAATAAAATTCTGGCAAACCGAATCCAAGAGCACATCAAAACAATCATCCACCATGACCAAGTAGGCTTCATCCCAGGCATGCAGGGATGGTTTAACATACGGAAAACCATTAACGTGATCCATTATATAAACAAACTGAAAGAACAAAACCACATGATCATTTCATTAGATGCTGAGAAAGCATTTGACAAAATTCAACACCCCTTCATGATAAAAGTCCTGGAAAGAATAGGAATTCAAGGCCCATACCTAAACATAGTAAAAGCCATATACAGCAAACCAGTTGCTAACATTAAACTAAATGGAGAGAAACTTGAAGCAATCCCACTAAAATCAGGGACTAGACAAGGCTGCCCACTCTCTCCCTACTTATTCAATATAGTTCTTGAAGTTCTAGCCAGAGCAATCAGACAACAAAAGGAGGTCAAGGGGATACAGATCGGAAAAGAAGAAGTCAAAATATCACTATTTGCAGATTATATGATAGTATATTTAAGTGATCCCAAAAGTTCCACCAGAGAACTACTAAAGCTGATAAACAACTTCAGCAAAGTGGCTGGGTATAAAATTAACTCAAATAAATCAGTTGCCTTCCTCTATACAAAAGAGAAACAAGCCGAGAAAGAAATTAGGGAAGGACACCCTTCATAATAGACCCAAATAATATAAAGTACCTTGGAGTGACTTTAACCAAGCAAGTAAAAGATCTGTACAATAAGAACTTCAAGACACTGAGGAAAGAAATTGAAGAAGACCTCAGAAGATGGAAAGATCTCCCATGCTCATGGATTGGCAGGATTAATATAGCAAATATGGCCATTTTACCAAAAGCAATCTACAGATTCAATGCAATCCCCATCAAAATACCAATCCAATTCTTCAAAGAGTTAGACAGAACAATTTGCAAATTCATCTGGAATAACAAAAAACCCAGGATAGCTAAAGCTATCCTCAACAATAAAAGGACTTCAGGGGGAATCACTATCCCTGAACTCAAGCAGTATTACAGAGCAATAGTGATAAAAACTGCATGGTATTGGTACAGAGACAGACAGATAGACCAATGGAATAGAATTGAAGACCCAGAAATGAACCCACACACCTATGGTCACTTGATTTTTGACAAAGGAGCCAAAACCATCCAATGGAAAAAAGATAGCATTTTCAGCAAATGGTGCTGGTTCAACTGGAGAGCAACATGTAGAAGAATGCAGATCGATCCATGCTTATCACCCTGTACAAAGCTTAAGTCCAAGTGGATCAAGGACCTCCACATCAAACCAGACACACTCAAACTAATAGAAGAAAAACTAGGGCATCTGGAACACATGGGCACTGGAAAAAATTTCCTGAACAAAACACCAATGGCTTACGCTCTAAGATCAAGAATCGACAAATGGGATCTCATAAAACTGCAAAGCTTCTGTAAGGCAAAGGACACTGTGGTTAGGACAAAACGGCAACCAACAGATTGGGAAAAGATCTTTACCAATCCTACAACAGATAGAGGCCTTATATCCAAAATATACAAAGAACTCAAGAAGTTAGACCGCAGGGAGACAAATAACCCTATTAAAAAATGGGGTTCAGAGCTAAACAAAGAATTCACAGCTGAGGAATGCCGAATGGCTGAGAAACACCTAAAGAAATGTTCAACATCTTTAGTCATAAGGGAAATGCAAATCAAAACAACCCTGCACACCAGTGAGAATGGCTAAGATCAAAAACTCAGGTGACAGCAGATGCTGGCGAGGATGTGGAGAAAGAGGAACACTCCTCCATTGTTGGTGGGATTGCAGACTGGTAAAACCATTCTGGAAATCAGTCTGGAGGTTCCTCAGAAAATTGGACATTGAACTGCCTGAGGATCCAGCTATACCTCTCTTGGGCATATACCCAAAAGATGCCCCAACATATAAGAAAGACACGTGCTCCACTATGTTCATCGCAGCCTTATTCATAATAGCCAGAAGCTGGAAAGAACCCAGATGCCCTTCAACAGAGGAATGGATACAGAAAATGTGGTACATGTACACAATGGAATATTACTCAGCTATCAAAAACAACGAGTTTATGAAATTCGTAGGCAAATGGTTGGAACTGGAAAATATCATCCTGAGTGAGCTAACCCAATCACAGAAAGACATACATGGTATGCACTCATTGATAAGTGGCTTGAATTACCCTAGATCCCTAGAACAAACGAAACTCAAGACGGATGATCAAAATGTGAATGCTTCACTCCTTCTTTAAATGAGGAAAAAGAATACCCTTGGCAGGGAAGGGAGAGGCAAAGATTAAAACAGACACTGAAGGAACACCCATTCAGAGCCTGCCCCACATGTGGCCCATACATATACTGCCACCCAATTACACAAGATGGATGAAGCAAAGAAGTGCAGACCGACAGGAGCCGGATGTAGATTGCTCCTGAGAGACACAGCCAGAATACAGCAAATACAGAGGCGAATGCCAGCAGCAAATCACTGAACTGAGAATAGGTCCCCTGTTGAAGGAATCAGAGAAAGAACTGGAAGAGCTTGAAGGGGCTCAAGACCCCATATGTACAACAATGCCAAGCAACCAGAGCTTCCAGGGACTAAGCCACTACCTAAAGACTATACATGGACTGACCCTGGACTCTGACCTCATAGGTAGCAATGAATATCCTAGTAAGAGCACCAGTGGAAGGGGAAGCCCTGGGTCCTGCTAAGACTGAACCCCCAGTGAACTAGACTGTGGGGGGGAGGGCGGCAATGGGGGGAGGGTTGGGAGGGGAACACCCATAAGGAAGGGGAGGGGGGAGGGGGATGTTTGCCCGGAAACCGGGAAAGGGAATAACACTCGAAATGTATATAAGAAATACTCAAGTTAATAAAAAAATAAAAATAAAAAAAAAGACATAGTCTCTCTTGCAGATGATGGTAATTACCAAGAGATCCACAATTGGATACTGTGCAGAGTGAGAGGCTTTGGAACAGTCAGGCCTAAATTGGAAACCTTCATCAAATCCCTCCCCTCAGGATTCAGGAAGCCATGTGGAAGAAGAGGCAACAAGACTTTAAGAGCCAGAGGGAGAAGATGACTCCAAAGAAATATTTTTCAGACACAACAAGACTGATACACATATATCCTCACAGATAGTGTGATACCAAGAACAAGAACTGTACATATTCAAACTGGAAAATAATTTCGGCATGGAGAAGAGGAAGTGGAAACAAAGTCCAACTCCTAATCAGTCTAGAAGCTGTTTGTACAAGATAGGGAAGAGAAAGTCAATTTTCTTCAATGAACTGTCACTGTGTATACCAAACATATTCCAAGACAATCCCAGGAGTACTTGGCTATCACAAAACACTCTCTCTCTCTCTCTCTCTCTCTCTCTCTCTCTCTCTCTCTCTCTCTCTCTCTCTCTCTCTTTCTCTCTCTCTCTCATACACACACACACACACACATACACATACACACACACACTCACACTCTTGCTTCCTCTCTTCCCTCTCTTCCTTCTCTCCCTCCCTCCTTTTTTGCCTCTTCTTCCTGTTCCCCCTGTGGATGTGTATACTTCTATGTGTGTGTTTGTATGTGCATGTGTGTAGATTGGTTTGGCTATTTTTGCATATTGATTTTTGTTTAGTTTGCCTATTTTTCTCCCCATCTTCTGTTTGTTTGTTGTTGTTTTCCTGTTGAGAGAGAAAGAGAAAAAGAACATGATGTGGGTAGGTAGCGAGATAGAAATGATCTGGGAGGAATTAGAGGACAGCAAAGAATATCAACATGTGTATTTAAAAAGCCTTCCCATGTTAAGATGCATGCCCTCAACATAAAAGTCTTCTGAAAGAAAATTTCGTTTTCTTTTACATCTATGTTTCAAAGAGAAAGAAAAATTTGCAAAGAGGGAAAGTGTGATCAGGATGAATGAATGAATGAATGAATGAATGCATGAATGAGGCCGGGAGCAGAGCCTAGGCTCTGGATCCATAGCCACAAACTCCACACCACAGTTGTAGCTTGACTCCCAGGTATTCTGACACATCCAGGAGCACAGGTGAGACCCCAAACTCTGCTCCCATAACTGGTGTACCAGGAATCCTGTGATCCCTGGATGTAGATTCCTCCCTCAGCCAGAGACCTGTGCACCTTCCAGTTTCCACCTCTCCAAGAGCAGAGGCTCTGGATCCACACCCACACAGCAGAAGCTTACCTCTCTGGGTACTCTGACACACAGGATCACAGGATCAGGCTCACAAGAAGGACAGGCTCCAGTCAGAGACAGAGAGATCAGATAACACCAAAGATAACCAGATGGCCAGAGGAAAGCTCAAGAACATAAGCAACAGAAGTCAATTTGTCTTGACAGCATTAGAACCCAGTTCTCCCACCACAGCAAGTCCTGGATACCACAATACACCTATAAAGCAAGATTCAGATATAAATTCTCATTTCATGAAGATGATGGAGGATTTAAAGAAATACAGAAGAATGAAAGTAAACAAGCATATGCCCTTAAAGAGAAAACACAAAAATCCTTTACAGAAATAGAGGAGAACACAATCAAATAGGTGAAGGAATTAAATAAAACTGTCAAGGATCTAAAATTGGAAATAGAAACTCGATAAAGGAAACACAAAGGGAGATGGCCCTGGAGATAGAAAACCTAAGAAAATGTACAGGAGTCACAGATGCAAGCATCACCACCAAAATACAAGAAATGGAAGAAGTACTCAGAGGTAGAAGACACCACAGAAGACATCGACACAATAGTCAAGGAAATACAAAAAGGGAAAAGGTCCTATCTCACAACATTCAAGAAATCCAGCACACAATAAAAAGACCAAACCTGAGAATAATACGTATAGAAGAGAGTGAAGATTCCCAAATTAAAGGGCCAGTAAATATCTTCAACAAAATTATAGAAGAAATCTTCCTTAACCTAAAGAAAGAAATGCCCATAAACATACAAGAAGGTTACAGAACACTGAACAGATGGGACCAGAAATTAAATTCCTCTTGTCACATAATAATTAAAACATGAAATGCAAAGGACAAAGAAAGAGTATTGAAAACAGTAAGGGAAAAAGTCAAGTAACCTATAGAGGCAGATAAAAACACCAAATTCCAGAACAAAGACTCTAAAACCCTGGGCAGATGTCATATAAACCCTAAGTGAACAAAACTATCAGTCTAGGCTTCTATACCCAGCAAAACACACAATTACCATAGATGGAGAAACCAAGATATTCCAAGATAAAACCACATTTAATAATATCTTTCCACTAATCCAGCCCTACAGAGAGTATAAAGGAAAGCGTCCAACACAAACTGGGAAACTACACACAAAAAAAGCCAAGAAATTAATTTTTCACAACAAACACAAAAGAAAAACACGCAAACATAATTCTACTTCTAACAACAAAAGTAACAGCAACCAACAATCATTGATCTCAAATATCTCTCAACAACAATGGACTCAATTCCCCAATAAAAAGACATAGGGTAACAGACTGGATATATAAAGAGAATCCAGCATTTTACAGCTTACAGAAAAAACATCTCATTGACAAAGACAGATATTACCACAAAGTAAAAGGCTGGGAAATATTTTCCAAGAAACAAGCCGGAGTAGCCATTCTAATATTCAACATAATAGATTTTCAATCAACAGTTATCAAAAAAAAAAAAAAAGACAGGGAAGGACACTACATACAAAGAAAAAAATCAACCAAGATGAACTTTCAATTCTGAAGATCTATGCCCTAAATTCAAGTGCACCCACACTTGTAAAAGAAATGTAACAAAAGCTCAAGCACACATTGAACCTCACACAATAATAGTAGGAGACTTCAACATCCCACTCCCATCAATAGACAGATAACGGAAACAGAAACTAAACAGAGACATAGAGAAACTAACAGAAGTTATGAATCAAAAGGATTGAACAAATATCTATAGAACATTTCATCCTAAAACAAAAGATTATACCTTCTTCTCAGCACCTCATGGTACCTTCTCCAAAACTGACCACATAATCTGTCACAAACGGCCCTCAACAGATAAAAGAAGATTGAAATAATTCCATGCATCCTATCAGATCACCATGAACTAAGGCTGGTCTTCAATAACAACAAATACAACAAAAGCTCACATATACATGGAAGGTGAACAACATTCTGTACAATGATCACTGTGTCAAGGAAGAAATAAAGAAAAAAATTAAAGATCTTTTAGAATTTAATGAAAATGAAGGCACAACATACCCAAAACAATGGGACACAATGAAAGCAGTGCTGGGAGGAAAGCTCGTAGCTCTGAGTGCCTCTGAAAGGAAACTGGAGAGAATGTACACTAGCAGCTTGACAGCACACCTAAAAGCTCTAGAACAAAAGAAGCAAATGCACCCAAGAGGAGTAGATGGTAAGAAATAATCTAACTCAAGGCTGAAATAAACAAAGTAGAAACAAAGACAACTATAAAAAGAATCAACAAAACTAGGAGCTTGTTCTTTGAGAAAATCAGCAAGATAGATAAACCCTTAACCAGAAAACCAGAGGGCACAGAGTGTATCCAAATTAACAAAACCAGGAACAAAAAGGGAAATATAACAACAGAATCTGAGGAAATTCAAAAAAATCATTAAATCCTACTAAAAAGGCTATATCCAACACAACTGGAAAACTTGGATGAAATGAATTATTTTCTAGACAGGTATCAGGAACCAAAGTTAAATCATGATCAAATAAACCATCTAAACAGCATCATAAGCCTCGAGGAAATAGAAGCAGTCCTTTGAAACCTGCCAACCAAAAAAAGTCCAGAACCAGATAGGTTTAGTGCAGAATTCAATCAGACTTTCAAAGAAGATCCAATTCCAATAATTTCTCAAATTATTCCACAAAATAGAAACAGAAGGAACACTACCAAATTCCTTCTATGAAGCTACAATTACGCTTATACCTAAACCACACAAAGACCCAACAAAGAAAGTAAAACTTCAGACGAATTTCCCTTATGAATATGCAGAAAATACTCAAATCCATCATTTTAATCCACTATATAAACAAACTCAAAAGAAAAAAAACACATGATCATCTCATTAGATGCTGAGAAAGCATTTGACAAAATTCAACACTCCTTCATGTTAAAAATCATGAAAAGATGAGAAATTCAAGGCCCATACCTAAACATGGTAAAAGTAATATACAGCAAACCAGTAGCCAACATCAAACTAAATGGAGAGAAACTTTTAGCAAGCCCACTAAGATCAGGGACTAGACAAGGCTGCCCACTCTCTTCCTACTCATTCAATATATACCTGAAGTCATAACCAGACCAATCAGACAAAAAAGGACGTCAAAAGGAAACAAATTTGAAAGGAAGAAGTCAAAATATCACTATTTGCAGATGATGTGATAGTATAATTAAGTGACCCCAAAAGTTCCACCAGAGAACTATTAAGCCTGATAAACAACTTCATCAAAGTAACAGGATAAAAAATTAACTCAAACAAATCACTAGCCTTTACCTACTCAAAGGATAAACAGGGGAGAAAGCAATTAGGGAAATGACAGCCTTCACAATAGTCACAAATGATATAAAATATCTCAATATGACTCAAACCAAGCAAGTGAAAGATCTGTATGACAAGAACTTCAAGTCTCAGAAGAAGGAAATTGAAGAAGATCTCAGAAGATGGAAAGATCTCCTATGCTCATGGATTGACAGAATTAATATTGCGAAAATGGCCATCTTGCCAAAAGCAATCTATAGATTCAATGCAATCCCCATCAAAATTCCAACTCAATTCTTCATAGAGTTAGAACAATTTGCAAATTCATTTGGAATAGTAAAAAAACCTAAGATAGCGAAAACTATACTCAACAATAAAAGAACTTCTGGGGGAATCACCATCCCTGACCTCAAGCAGTATTACAGAGCAATAATGATAAACAGAGTATGGTACTGGTACCCAGACAAGCAGGTAGATCAGTGAAATAGAATTGAAGACCCAAAAATGAACCCCCACACCTATGGTCACTTGATTTTTGACAAAGGAGCTAAAACCATCCAGTGGGGAAAAGATAGCATTTTCAACAAATGGTGCTGGTACAAAAGGAGGTCAACATGTAGCAGAATGCAAAGTGATCCATTCCTATTGCTCTGTGCAAAGCTCAAGCCCAAGTGGATAAAAGATCTCCACATCAAAGATACACTCAAACGAATGGAAGAAAAAGTGGGGAAGAGCCTTGAACTGAACACATGGGCACTGGGGAAAATGTCCTGAACAGAACTCAAATGGCTTATGCTCTAAGATCCAGAATTGACAAATGGGACCTCATAAAATTACAAAGCTTCTGTGAGGTAAAGGACATTGTCATTAGGACAAAACGGCAACCAACAGATTGGGAAAAGATCTTTACCAATCCTACAACTGATAGAGGACTAATATCCAATATACAAAAAGAACTCAAGAAGTTAGACTCCAGAGAATCAAATAACCGTATTAAAAATGGGGTACAGAGCTAAACAAAATATTCTCAACTGAGGAATATCAAATGACTGAAGAAATGTTCAACATCCTTAGTCATCAGGGAACTACAAATCAAAACAACCCTGAGATTTCACCTCACACCAGTGAGAATGGCTAAGATAAAAAACTCAGGTAAAAATAAATGCTGGTGATGATGTGGAGAAAGAGGAACACTCCTCCATTGTTGGTGGTGTTGCAGACTGGTACAACCACTCTGGAAATCAGTCTAGAGGTTCCTCAGAAATTGAATATAGGACTTCCTGAGGACCCAGCTATACCACTCCTGGGTATATACCCAAAAGATGCTCCAACATATAACAAGGACACATGCTCCACTATGTTCATAGAAGCCATTTACAAAAGCCAGAAGCTGGAAAGAACCAAGATGTCCTTCAACAGAGTAATGGAAACAAAAAATGTGGTACATTTACACAATGCAGTATTATTCATGAAACAATAACTTCATGAAATTCATAGACAAATGGATAGAACTAAAAAATAATCATCCTGAGGGAGGTATCCCAATCACAAAAAATTACACATGGTATGTACTCACTGTTAAGTGAATATTAGCCCAAAAGCTCAGATTTTCCAAGATACAATCCACAGACCACATGAAGTTTAAGAGGAAGGATGACCAAAGTGTGGATGCTTCAGTCCTTCTTAAAAGGGGGAACAAAAATATCCATAGGAGGAGATATGGAGACAAGGTTTGAAGCAGAGACTGAAGGAAAAGCCAGAGTCTGCTCCAAGTGGGTATCCAGCCCACATACATACAACCACCAAACCCAGACAATACTGCTGATGCCAAGAAGTGCATGCTGACAGGGGCCTGACATAGCTGGCTCCTGAGAGGCTCTGACAGAGCACGACAAATACAAAAGCAAATGTTAGCAGCCAGCCATTGAACTGAGAACAGGGTCACCACTGGAGTAGTTAGAGAAAGGATTGAAGGAGCTGAAGGGGCTTGCAACCTCATAAGAACAACAAACCAACCAACCAGATCTTTCAGGGACTAAACCATCACCCAAACAGTACACATGGACAGACCCATGGCTCCAGCTGCATATGTAGCAGAGGATGGCCTTGTTGGGCACCAATGGCAGGGAAGGCCCTTAGTCCTGTAAAGGCTTCATGCCCAATGTTAGGACAGGGAGGTGAGAGTGGGTGGGTGGGTCAGGGAGCATCCTCATAGAAGCAGGGTAAGGGGGATGGCATAGGAGTTTTTCAGAGGGGAAACTGGGAAAGGGGATAATATTTGGGATATAAATAAATATAATATGCAACTAAAAAAACACTTCGTAAAACTCACACCTGTAAATGGATGGAACTAGAAAATATAATCCTGAATGAGTTAACACTGTTACCTACCCTTCACAAAATTTTAACACAGAATTGCTCCTGTTTAAAGGAAATGCGGGACAAGGAGTGGAGCACAGACTGAGGGAGAGGCTGTCAAGGAACTGTCCCACCTGAGGGTCCATCCCACATGCAGCCACCAAACCCAGACACTTTCTGATGCTGAGAAGTGCTCGCTGACAGGAATCTAATGTAGATGTCTCCTGAGAAGTTCTGTCAGAGTCTTATGGATGCAGATGTGGATGCTTGCTGGCAAATATCGAACTGAGCCCAGGAACCCAATGTAGGAGTTGGGGGAAGGACTGAAGGAACTGAAGATGTTTGCAACACCCTGGGAGGAACAACCATATCAACCAACCAGATCCCCCAGAGCTCGCAGGGACTAAACCACCAAACCAATGAATACATATGGAGGGACCCATGGCTCCAGAGTATATGTGGCAGAGGATGGCCTTGTCTGGAATCAGTGGGAGAGGACACCTTGGGTCCTGTGAAGGCTTGACGCTCCAGCCTAGTGGAATGATAGGGGGTGGGGCAGGAGTGGATGGATGGGTCGAGGAGCACCCTCATGCAGGCAGGGGAAGGGGAGTGGAATGGGGAGTTTTCAGGGGGTGGGGAGACTTGAAGATGGGATAACATTTGAAATGTAAATAAACAAAATAACCAAAATAAGTAAATAAGCAAATAACTGTAGAAAATAACAATACAAATGTGATGAACATTCTACAAATCCTATCTTTGGTCCTCTGTGGTGCAAAAGCCCTTAGGAATAGAGGAACCTCTTACTTCAAAATGCTGCTGCTTTAACAAAGAAGCTTGACATGTTTCTAACTGTGCCTTTTCTGTTCTTTGTTCTTGATGCTCAACGTAGGTGTGCAGTTGAATAGATTTGCTGTTCAAGCCAAGAACTAAGAATATTGCCGTCCAAAGATACCCACGGATGCCCCACCTCAGGAACTCTGAGCCTATCCTAGATTAGCAGGACACATTGAGACTTGTGTGGCATCATCTCTTTTCCTCCAAAGAAAACAATCCTTTAAGGATATATAGTGCACTCACTCAAGGTGTGAATACAGGACAGAAGACATGGAAGTAAAAGAAATACCCAGCTACGATCAAGAGTTTAATGTAATCACAGAAACTAATCTAAACTAATTAGAAAAAATTGGGGAAGCACCAAGTCATAGATGCTAAGGCCTGTGGAGAATTGCATTGTCGTCAGAATTGAGTCTGCACCCAGCAGGCCACAGGTCACCTCACCTCAGGCAAGGCACTGAGCATCTCATCTTAGCATGTTCACATGTGTGGTCTTTTACAGTGGCAAGAGTTGCATTCAAGATTAAAAGGATCGTGTGGTTGTTAAGTAGGGATGACACACCATTCCTTCTTACCCCCTGGAAATAGTTATAATTAGCATGCAAAATGATTGATATAGCAGAGTGTTGAGTTACAGATACTTGTGAAGAATCTGAAGATGCCGTAAGAAGCTTGGGATGGTTACCATTTAAACAGAGCAATTCCTCTAGGTCTCAGGAAGAGAAGTGAGTGACTTGAGCTATTATTCCCAACTCATTCGCAGAAAGTCTGTGTGAACTTACTTCCACACTGCCCTGTCAGCTAAGTTATCACACGATTTGGGGCCTGATATTTGAGTTTACCTGCATCCAAATTACAGTCATTACTTAATAAAACAGACCTATTCTGCAATCCCATTATTTAAAATGCCACCAAAATGTCACTACTAATCTTTCTAGCTCTGAATCTAAGAAATAGGAAACCAACAAAGAAAAACAAGGAAGGGAGGGAAGAAGGATGGACTGATTTATGCTAAGTCAGGAAAAAACATTGAAGGGCCTTGCGTGTGGGGTGCGATCTTTCTTGTACAAGGAATCATCTCATAGGACTATTCTGAGATACCCAAAAAGGTATCAAAATAGGGGAAAAAAGAAGAAAGTCATCGAGGGGGTGGGATTTATAAAGATAGCTTGGCTGTATTTATTTCTCTAATTTTCTTTGAAAAATACTTAGTTCAGAAAATTACTTGCACATGGGAGCCTGCTCTTAAATCCACTTTCATCCCATGATGACAGTTTATTCTACTTTAAGAAAGAAAGCATGGATGCACAGTATAAATACTGAGAGCGCACGCTGTCCCCTGCTGTCATCCAGGAGTTAATTTGTTCACAGCTCACCCCTCTGCAGCATCTGATTGCCTCAATTACCAACTCACAGTGACCCCTGATCAGAGATGTTCTTCATTAACTTCTGTCTGAAGTAACTTGCTAGCAAGCCCCTCCCTCTCATCAATCATGTTGAGCTAGCTCTCTTTTCAAAGGCATTCCTGCAGTGGAAACTCATTCAAGTGTCAAAGCAGGCTTTTAATTGCAAAGTTAATTTTCATTCTGGTTGACTGGAAACATCCAAGCATTAAATTTGATTCCCCTGTGTTACAAAATGTAAAAGTCGATAATGTTCTATAAATTATAGAGAAACACCCACATGAGAGATAAGATACAGTACATTAGAGTACCCTCTAGTCAGTCAGAGCAGATTCTAGAAAGAAATCAAAGTATATGTCAGGGCCGACCATCACAGGATCCCTGAATTATCCTTAAGTGGGTGGCATAAGTTCTAGAAGCTTCTCTGTTTCCCAAGATAAGAAGGAAAATCTCATGGATTTTTATTAGGTTGAAAGAGTACAGTCGACAAACTATGTAGTGTATAGAAAGGAAAGCCCATGCCAGTGCCACATCCTTGGTGTGAACAATCCCAGGAGGCTTTTATCTTTGTGCAAAAAGAAAAAAAAAAAAAAAAACAATAAACCACCTTTCCTAGGAAAGGTGGGCAGGTAGGCATGCAGGGTAAAATGGGTCTAGGGAAATAACTGAAGAACAGAAGACAGACAGACAGATATATGATAGATAGCTACAGACAGACAGACAAATAGATGTTCCTCCATAGAAGCAAATCCCTCATTCAGAAACAAGAAGAAAGCTATACCAATCCCATCTTATCCTACTATATTGTTCAGTCTACTTTCATAACCCCACCTCTCACCCAGGCCTACAGTAATAGGAAGATCAATACAATATACGATGTCAGGAAAAGTCACTGTTTCAGAACTTTACTTATTAAAGCCTCAGACAATGCAACCATTTTCCCTCTTTTTTGCCCCTTCTAGTTTCCTAAGTGTCTCACGCCTCAGATTATGAAGATACGTGTAGTATCTTCAGCTCCAATACCCAGACTACCCTATGCCTCCCTTTTCTCCTGGGCAAATATGTGTGTTATAAGCTTCCATTCAGCTTTATGACTAGAAATCATTACTGACATTTGTCTACACCTGCACACTGAAGTTGGACCAAATGTCCCTCCTTCAGGTACCTTCCTTGTGGCAATGTTAGTTTCATGAAATCTCTATTTTTGAAGCCACTGGCTCCAGGAGGAACAGGCTGGGATCAAGGACTGACACCAGTCTGTAGCATGTGGAAATGTAATAAGCCAAACCAGGATGTGTTATGTTTTCCTGAGTTGCGCAAAGTTGCCTGGTGGGGTAATAAATGCCTTGTGTGGGAGGATAGAGTTTTGTATTATCAGAGTAGACTTCAAGACCGCATTTTCTGTGGGCCATGTTGTTGATGACATTAAACAAGGGGAGCCTGAGAAAAGCAGATGATTGTCTTCCCTAGAATTAAAATCTGTACAGATAAAATAAGGGTATATACACTATGTACCACTGAAGCTATAAAGCAAGCAGGAAGTATTAGTTAAAAACACAGATAAACATCTTACTAAGAAAGATGGATTTCTAAACATATCAGTTCTGAGAGTCAGCTGAGAAAGGAGTTTAGGACCTATGGGAACAATCAGGAAAATGAAAGCCTGGGGCAAGGAGTCCACAGAGATGATATATACCCAGGATGTATGGAAGAACACTTCCGGTCAGGCATAGTTATCCTACCGTTTGAGTAAGGCAAAGGGAAATGAGTGTGATCCAAGAAGGAAAAAAACAGATGCACAGACACACTTACAAACATTTCTTCAAAGAACAAACAGATTGAAGAACATAACTTAACCCACGTATAAGAAGAAACTATATTACATCAACCAGCGTGTTGGCTCAGAATAAATATCACTAGATTTCATATGGATTTTTAGACCGGAAACTTGATGTTGCAATTGCTGCTTAATAAGCGTAACACAGCCACTGCTTCTGAAGACCAGGTGAGTTTCGACTTCTTTCACTGAGAGAAACGACCACTAAGTCTGGCTATTCTCAATTCAGTGACGACACTCGTGTGTTCTGATCACTCCAAACTTTAAAAAAAAGAAAACATGGCCACTCAATATTTTCAACAGCAACCTCCTTGGGTAAGTGTTAGTCTCCAATGTGTACATATGGTACTGGGCAGTAATCTGTTCAGATCATACAATAGGATTGGAACTGAATTCTTTGTCCTTTAGATCAGTCTTTCTCATGAGATGTGGACTGTCTTTCAGGTGAGTATCTTGAGACAAACAGGAGTAAAGAGAATGTCCCAGAAATACCCAAGAAGAACCATGAAACCTATACTCTGCTCGTTGCTAGAACTGTAATTTGCTATAACTCCCCAGTGACAAAGAACTGTGGCCATCTGATGGGTGGCCCTTAAAACTAACAAAGTTTTAAATACAAACAGATGAGATACTGTTTTATTTTTTTTCCATCCAGAGCAGAGAGGCCAGTTGTGGGTGCAAATAAGCCGCCTGTGTTTGATTCTTTCAGAATAGAAAGTTCCTTTTCCCTTCCTTGCTTAAAATTCTTAAGGTCCCTTTCCCACTTCCCAATTAACTGCTAACCAACATTATTTCGACATGATTTATTTGCCTTTCTTTAGTGACAACTGTCTGGGCTGACAGCTGAGCAATCTGTTCCTGGTGCTGGTTCTGTGACTCTGGGCAGATGACATCATTCTCTGTCTCTGAATCCTTAGCAAGAAGCAGGGAGGTACTAGAGAGGTGCCTGGGGTGACCACCAGCAAAGTACTTGGATGCCATACAGCATCTGAACAATGCAGCCATGTTGAGCATGCAACATGATAGCCCATGTGTGTCATGTGAATCTGTGTGTGTACATGTGTGCCTGCCTATGTGTTTGTGTGTGTATGGGTACATGTGTGGAACAAGCCAGTAGGCATGGACCTCCATGAATGTTGATAGCTGCTATGGGTGGAAGGCTTGTTGTATAATAATGTACATATTTCTACATTCCTCCTTCAAGGAATGTCCTATTGGTTAACATTAATGTCTCCGTGATAATCAGACACAGTACAGGTTCAGGAGGTGAAGGTGTGGCTAATGTCTCAGCAAAATGGTAAATGTTGGGGCATTCAGGATAGTCCTTAAAGGGTGGAAAAGAACTCAAAAAAGCATGAGATCAAAAATATATGATTTCTCAACTGTGCAAAGTGTAAGGATTCAATACGAACTGTATGAGGGGCTTCACAAATCTAATGGAACAAAAGAAGTTGTGCTATGAGTCAACTTGTCAGGAAAATGCTAACGAAGGAGATGAAGAAATTTAGGGAGAGGTGATTGCAGAAAATCCCACCCAGCTAAGTTTTTCCGTCTATTCCTTCAAGGGCAGTCAGGGTCGACCTGGGACCAGAGCAAGGTTAGGCCCAGGCATGGTAGAGATGGTAATTTCAGGGTAGGGTCTCACCCAGCTAACTTATTGTCTGTACTTCCCAGAGGCAGGCAGGTCTCTGAATTCTTTTGCAGTGTTAAAAAAAACGATCTTGTGAGAGGAGAGGGAGTGACTGGGAGTTGGGCAGTGAGTGTGATGTAAAGTGAATAAGTAAAATGATTTAATTAAATTTAAAAAATGTGCTTGCTGTCTCCTAAGAATCAAGGGGCTGGGTCACAGGATGCTGATTCATAGGATAATCAAAAGGGAACCTGGAGTAAATGACTGGATTGATCTGCAAAATAAAAGACAGGGCTTATGATCTACAAGATAGGAGCTATCCTAACCCCTGTTAGTCCACATCTTTAAGGTGCAAAAACTGGTTGCCTAGCCAAGCATTCTTTTGCCCCAACTACTTACTCTTGGTGTTAATGATGCGAAATCTTGAAAGAAACATCAAGTAAGAGAAAAGGTCATGTTTGGAAGCACTTATGACTTGAGCTATCCCCTGCTGGGGCTGCTAGAGAGGCGCTTCAGCTCCTCAAGGAAACTTTGATACTAGGAGTAAAATGGATTTTTGCCTCCCTTCATCCCTCCCTCTCTTTCTTCTACTGTCCTTCCTTACCTCCCTCCCTTCTGTCCTGTCTTCTTTTTATAAAAATTAATTTTTTATAAACTAAAAAAATTGATTAATTTAAAAATAATTTATTTATAAAATTAATTTGACAATTGTTAGCCTTACTCATCCTCATAACCTTCTTTATCTACTTTTCATTCCTATATAAAATAAAAGTACTCTCCCCTCCCCAAGTTTGCATGCCACTTTGAGGTCTTTTGTTTCTCTTTTGCTTTGTGATGTACTGAGTTTAATGAGGGCTTCTAGGCCAACTGACCTTAATTCACTCCTTCCTTCCTTCCTTCCTTCCTCCCTTCCTCCCTTCCTCCCTTCTTCTCTTCCTTCTTTCCCTTTTCCTCTTCTCTCTTCCCTCTGTTTTTCTTTCTTTCTCTCTCTCTCTTTCTCCTCCACTCTTCCCTTTCAGCACATTTCCTTGTAGGACATTGCTCTACATCCACTCCTCATTTTCTCACTCTGTAAGAGTCAGAGGAGCAAGTGATGATGCGACCTTTATTATAACTTCATCATGAAGACTGACAGGAGCCCTCCTGTGTATCAAATCCCAGGTCCCTTAGTCTACTCCAATTTTAGACTAGACCTCATACTACCACCCTGCATGCTGCGTGACACCTTTCCTCTCCAGAGAAAACATGACTTTGTTTGAATAACATTCATACTTTGTGTTGACTATAGCTGATTATTCTGTTAGGCAAGCTGAGCTTAAACACTGGGGATATGCTTCTGTTGTGTCACATTTACAGATTCCATTTGAGCAAAGCTGACGTTTCTAAAGTTTGGGGAAAAAACTCGCTAGACTCTTTCTAAGAAACCAATTATGATAAAGAATAAATGTTCCTGTTATAAACAGTTCACACTTCAGGTACACATAAATTTCTTTCTCCCCTTATAAATGGGTATAAACAAGGCATGTGTTTCTCTAAACAGTTCCCATATGTGCTGATGGTTTGGGGAAAAACTGTGAATTCAGAGATCATAGAGAGTTTTAACAGGCTTTTGTGGTTCTTCCTACTCCCCCACTTATACACAAGTACTTATAGGGCTCTGTAAGCAAAAAGGTCAAGCCATGGGCAGAGCTGTCGCATTTTGAGTAGAACAGTTTCATACATGTTGATTTGAGGAAGAAACAAAATACACTAAATTCTTTTTGTAATGTTCATAGTCACTAACCATTTTTTTCCACATTAGCAGAACCTGCTCCAATATTGACAAAATGTGAATAAAAGTTCTCAAGAAATCCCATTCTGGATGAACCTGGAATCTTCAGAGGGGTACAGTGGCAACAACCATCTTAGCACCCTGTGTGGGACAGCTGTACTATGCCAATTTAGACTTTAAAACAGATGAAGTACAACACCTGCTCTTGAAGTTGGACAGAAGGTGTCAGCTCAGCCTTAACAATGAGTATGTGGTTTCCCTGAAGACCTCGTCACCAAACCAACCTTTGCTTTATTTTTCTACAGAGGGAGAAGACTGCATTATATTATTTTAAGGAGTCATTTGAATGTTAAGATATATGACCTCTTGGGTTATATCAGCTTCTAAAATGTATTCTGTTGGTAATCAGTGTAAAATGTTTAAATCTAAAATAAACACGAATGTTCATGTTTCTACTACTATAAGGCGTTTGGATTACAGGGAACTGTCAATAATTGATGGGTGTCTAACTTCTCATTCAAGGAGTTGGAAACTTTGTTGGGGAAGGATGCTGTGCTATCATTTCGCTCTAACTTTCCCCCATCATGTATGGTAGACAAGGACATGAAAGTAAAAGCATATTCCCACATAAGCGGGCTGTATGTTTTATACAGAAGATAATCACTGCAGAATGTATGGGCAAAAAACACAGGAACAGAGAAGAGTAGGCGTGTGTTCCTTTGAGGCAACTTTCCATCAGATTTGAGTGTGAATGGGTCGAGAAGAACACAAAACAAAATTCATGAGTTGGTGAGAAGAGAAAAACAGATAATGGATAAAAAAGAAAGGGTTGATAGTGGCATAGAGGAATGATGGGGTACACAGAGTTTACACTGGACTTTAGCATCAATATGGCACAGCACCCTTGGGGCAGGGACAAAGGTTAGGTTTAGGTGGATGCCAGTACTAAGGTGAAGGAGACTAAATTTCATAAGGGTTTGCCTTTGAGGGGGTTCTGTTGAATGTTTTCTAGGAAAATGGTTTTGTTGTTGTTGTTGTCTTGTTAGAAAGGACGACAAAAGGAGCTGTTCACTATGCACTATGCATTATGGGGTTTTATACTGCACAGAACGCCACTACCAAGAACTAATGGCATCAGCTAGCACCATGCTGTGGCACTCCATTTGACAAAATGATATGTTGTTATTAAGCAGTGAGGAATATTGACTTCTCTGTGTGTTTCCTGCTTGCTCAATTTCTCTGGTTGCAGCAACAATGTATATGTTAAACACAGAAAAGACACAGGTTTACCTCTGGTCCTCAATAACAAGAAACTTGCTTTCTGTCTTGGGAATAATCAAATCCCCTTACATTCTTCTTGATTCTAGACTTTCAAAAGAGAGTTTTATTGGGGTTATTTTTTCTTGCTGTTCCTCCCCATAGAAAAATTTAATACATGGGACAGTTCCTCAGATAAATTACCAGACATGCTCTGGAAGTCCTACAACACAGAGGCATGCTAGACTTAGTAACGACCACATATTTTCCTTGAAAGTTGCACCACTAACCCATCCTTCAGTTTCTCCCTCTCTAAAAGAAGAATGCTATACTATGTTATTGTAAAGCTTTACCTCCTCCTTAATTTATTATTCTTGCAGTTGAAAACATAGTTTAGTAATTAAGAGCACTCACTTGGTGTACTTGCAGAGGACCCTGGTTCAGTTATCAGAATCCACATGGCCAGGCCATCCAATGCCTTCTCCTAACATCTATGCACAGCAGGCATTCAGGAGGCGCACATATACACATGCAGTTCGACACCCCTTGGCATATAATGAAGATAAATATTTTAAAATGATAGTATTCTTATTACTTTAAATGATACCTTTGAATTCAATACATGTTTTCTTCACGTCCACTGTATATCAGGCACTGCTCTCACATTGCAGAAAAAGACAAATGAAAAACAAAGGTCCTGTTCCTTGGAAAGTTGTCTTTTTATTGTTAGAGACTGACAGAAGGTAAAACAAATACCTATATACCATGCTGAATGCTGCAAGAGCTGCAGTGGGAAATTAAGCAGCTTGAACAGAAGGAAGTCCATGACTGTGGAGACAGGCGTGAGTGGAAAGGAACAGGCTCACTGATTTTGATTAGTCAGGAAGCCCCCAGTGATAAGTTTACTTTGTAGTAGATATTAGGATGAACTGTGGAAGTAGACCATCCAGACATCTAGGAGAAGACCAGCTAGAAAAAAGAAGAGCAAGTGAAAGAGCTGAAGCAGAAGTTTGCTTGAAATAGAATTGAAGTTCGTCCCCATGTGGCCTTCTGCCTTAGTCAGCATAGATGTCAGCAGAATCCCAACGGACTTAAAACATTTCAGAAAATAACTCTCCCAAAAATCACAGAAGGTCCTCAGGAAGGTCTCAGAGTCTGAGAGCAGAAAGAATAGGCAATATGTCTTAGGAGTATATATTAGGCATAGTTATCCCGGGAATAAGCCATAACTTTTTCGTGCTTTTGGAAAACAGTATTCTGATGTATTTTGCATATTTTCCTTAAAATGAAGATGAAACTTGGGCAATTACATTCGGAAGGAAGCAAAGAGCAAACTCTGCCATGTGAAGGTGCAAATAGCTCTTGCCTAAATGAACGCTTGTAATTACAGCTACAAAATCACCTTGTAGACGCTTAATAGTTTAATAAGATTTTTAATGAGGCTCTTTGAAAACGAGAAACCCTGCTGTATAAAATGGTCCTATAAAATGTTAGGCAGCTGTGCAGTGCTGTGTGGCGCTGTGCTGTGCCCTCAAACAGATCACAAAGCCCTTCCACACCTTGTAACATGAAGTAGAGATTTAGCTGATGGTAGGATTTTGGTTACACTTGCCTGCAAATATTCTTAGGGAGACTTCAAATTCCTTCTCAAAATTCCCATAAATGGGGTTGATGACTCCCAGGAGAAGAAACTCAAAATAATATCTTTCTAATTACATTGCTAATTCTCCCATATGAATTCCTTTATTTATTACACTAATTAATTTACTTGACCTTCTTTTTAGAGTCTGTGAGCATTGCCAGTAGGAATGGGATACAGAGAACACTTCATCTCTTTTCTGGGGACACATTCTCTCTACTCTGATTTAAAATCACCTATATCAAGGGAAGCAGGAAGTTGAGGGGGATGTGCAAACCAGAGGCTGGAAGGGTTTAGAAAGAAGATCAATAGTTGCCGCCATAAGTCAGAAAGACTCCTTGGAAGTGGCTGTATATTCTATAATCCCTGAAGTAGGTTCTAAAGTGGAAATCTCTGGTTTCTTTAGTGACTCATTTGTGTCATGTGATATTTTTCTGGAAACTGTCTTATGAATGATGATTTTACTGAAGCAGACTTATAGGAGGAAGTTTTGTTGGTGTTTTCCTGAAAGCAGCCTGGGAAAAGGGCAGGTGACGTTTTGCTAGAGCAGATGCTTGAGAGAACACGTGATGTATGGAAAGGGTATAAATATAATCCATCAGACAATGAATGATGCTGGGTGGTATTCGTTTTCCTCACCACTCTCTGCTGGTCATTGTTGGGCTTTGCTGACACCGGTCTTCACTGATGATAATATTGGTTTGCCTTGCCATTATTCGCTGGTCATCATTTTCCTTGATTTCATAAAAAGAAATGCACCAAAAAACTCATGGAGGTGTTCTGGTAACTTCTGGTCACTTCTACAGATGCAGGGCAATTGGCAGAGCCTCTCAGCTTCTTCTATATTGGCCTGCCATTACTGATTCCTGTGAATTAAGGTGCTGATATCATGATAATACTGATTGGATTTGCTCCAAAGAATTATTTCTAAACAGATCCACATCCACCTTTGTTCTATTAACCGTTTTTCTTTCTGGTGTGGTAGGTGGTGGGCTAGAAGGGGGGTTAAAACATTTAAGAACCTTTATTCAAAGAAGGTTTTGAAAAATCAAAGCTTACAAAGTCCAGTCATGAAAACTGGGCATTAACTTCATGATAGTGAAGGAAAGTTGGAAGGATGTGGTAGGGAGGGAAAACAGGGATAGACTCCCTAAAACGAGTCACTTTGTTTTTCATGGGGGAAAATGACAGAGATAAAAAGCCTTTTCAGCTACAAGCATTTGGGCGAGAAGATAAGAAAAATGGGAAGACATAGGAGCTCTCCTATAGGATGTCATACAGGTGAGGGCTACAGGATAGAACGAGGCCTGTCATTGGACAAGAAGGAAGGATGGGCGGGAGAAAAGTTTGAGGGAAGTGAAGGAGACTGGAATGGAGGAGACTGGAAGAGAAGCCGCAAAGAGAACATGGAGGCTGATGTTAAGATTTCATTCTGTGTATTTGCATGTTGTTATGAATATTCTGAAGGGATGGATGTGTATAGGGCTTTGTATGTTTAGGTAGACAATATATATTTTATCATTTGGATCAGAGGTTATTGTGTTGTGTGTTCTTTCACATAATGATTTAAGTTTAAGAGAGTGTGTGGCAGATAGAGACACTAAACTGCCATGAAATTGAGATGTGTGTTTCTGGCAAGATATCTACCAGATATCTTAGGGCACTGTGGTGCTGAACCTAGTGGGGGTAAAAGACAGCCCTTTTTTATAATGTTACAGTAACACTCTCCCAAGCCCCTACTCCTTACCCACATCTTCAGATTTCCATATGTATATGCTATTGCTGTTGGATGTAACAATCTGTAAATGTCTATTTATACATTTGACCTAGAGGTTAACTGTAAAGTTATTTCATTGATTTTTAGTCTGGGTGATGTAACCATTGATGACAGTGGAGTGTTGTTACCCATTGAGATACTATCAGGAACTGTCTATCTGTCCTTTGTTCATTAGTGTCTGATGAAACTGGGCAGTCCAATAGTTGATGTATATACATTTATAATTGTTGTATCCTGATGAGTTGCTTGCTTTAATCATAGATAGTGGCCTCTTAGTTATTTGTTACTAACTTTATTCTGTGGTGTGCTCTATCACAGTAACTATACAATCTTGTTCTTAGTTTTGTTTCTCATGGTCATTTGAATTTCACCTTTTTACACCCATTCTGTGCGTGAGTTTTTTTCTGGAGGTAACAGAGCTGGATCTGTAGAAGTCTACAAACTGAGTCTCTGGACTATAGAAAATCAGCACTTAATGTTATATGATTGGAATATAAATGCCATGAAGAGTTATGGAAATGACTCTACCATAGCCATCCCATTCCTGTAAAATGTTAAATGGCTTATCTATAATTTTGTGCAAAATATTCTGGAAACACAAACTGATTCTTGATTTTGGTTTTAATCATCAAGCTAGGCCATAATATGGGTCTCCATATTGATGAACAGCATAAAAGAACCTTCATCATATCTCTTCAATAAAAAATAAAGGCAGTGTTTCTTGAGTCCATTCATTAGTAAATGATCTAAAAAAAAAGGTCATTGTATGTCATTTCAAAGGCCAGAACTAGAACATCCCTTCCATTTTAAGCATAAAGTATTGATGATATATACAATGTGAAAATGTGCCTCGCTGTCTCCTGTGTCACTTTCTCCTCTGTGAGGAGGCAGAATATCAATCCACTGAAGTGTGAAATAATTTCAGAGCAAGGAAGAAAGCAGTATACAAGATTATTGCCCCATGGTGGTAACATTTTTTAAAAAACGTTTATTTTTTAAGATTATGATATAATTACATTATCTCTCCCTTTCCACCCCTTCTTTGAAACCCTCTCATCTACCTCTTTCTTGCTCGCTTTAAATTTTATGGACTCTTCTGTATTAATTGTTATTTTACACACAAACACACACACACACACACACACTCCTAAATGCATAAATATAACCTACATAGTCTGTATACTGTTACTTTTATGTATGTTTTCAAGGCTTATCAGTTGCTAACCAATTGAGTTACTTTTCCCTGGAAAAGATATCTCTCCCACTCTCTGGATTCCTTAACTGCATGTCATTTTTATTATACAAAGGCTGAGGCCTTCTGGGTTTCTCCTGTCTACTTTAACAACCCCCAATGCAAGGTCTTAAGAAATGTGAAAGAGAGGGTAAAAGACTGTAAGAGCCAGAGGGTCAAGAGTTTGACCCTCTACAGTTCTCCTAGTAGTATCAGAAGCTACACTTATAAAGTCTCGCCAACATTGACTGTCTAAACACGAATTGAGCAAAGTCACCAGCAATAGATACTCTAAAGTATTAACATTTTATGTAACAAGTGAAACAGTTCATTAGCATCAGTATTTTTAGTTTATTATTCTGCTTCTCAAAGAATGAGATGACACTATTGGTTCTAAAGTACAAACATTCAGCAACACTCCACATGTAAAATATAGTTCATTCATAGGACACACAGGAACATTGAGTAAATCCAGACAAACACTGAAGTACCATTGTATATATACAAGTATGTGAGATATTCATATCCTCTATGCATAATAAACAAATGGATGGGGAATATTTAATCCATAAATATTTGTAAATTATGTTTTAGTATGTCTGTGGACAGTTTTAAATTAGAAATTTAGTAGTATCTATGAAAATGATACAATATTTCACCTAAATTTAGCTCCTGAAAAATCTCTTCTACTGAGATGATTATATATACACATAAAAGTGCATCTTTGTAAAATGTGCTGTATTACTATAACGTACTATAGTTTGCCACAAGAAATTCTGTGGAAAAGCTCAATGGTTAAGTCATATTTTGTCCATATATAGAATACTATAGAGGCTCTTGATTTTTGATCAACTGAAACCATTTTGATTTGTGCTTTATTGTTCCCATACTTTCTTGTGTTTCTTATTTTGCTTCTCTTCTGAGAAATCTGTTGGATTGACTAACTTCTTAATTTGGCTATTGTAGTTTTTTGGTTGAATGTTCTCATGTGTTTCCTTTCTTTACGTTCTATTTTTATTATGATTTTTTATTGTTTCCTGGTCTTCCAGTAATCTGGTTGTGTCCATGTCTTTTTTGCATTTTCTGATGAAGTATGTTTCTCTGGTGTTGCCTTTCTCAAAGATATTTCTAACATTTCTATTGTCTCAGGGTTGTCGTCTATTTATTGATTAGCTTCCTGCACTCAAATTATGTTTGATTCATAGTGTAAATGGTTTTACTATTGCAGATTTTAAATACCATGTGAAAGAGTTCTAGAGCTTTTAAATTCCACTTTATATATCTTAGTGTGACAGATACTTTATCAGGGAGAGGAGAGAGGTATAGGTCAATACTGCCAGGCCAGTATATGTGATCCTCTTTACTACTCATCCTCTGTTCATCATTCCTGCTGGGTAGAGGATTTTTTTCCATTTCAATATAAACCTTTACTGACATCTTAGAAAAGTTAAAAGTATTCATTATTATTCCCCATGATGTTTCTCCATGATGAAAACAAGGCCAAAGGCAGAAGTAGAGGTGGCCACATTACTTCTGGATATAGTGACAGATTGGGCATTCTTCTAACCCTTCTTAAATACTATTCTTCCACTGTCTTCCTGGAGCTGGGCTAAAGTGATCAGGTCTCTATTGGCCTGTCTCGGTTAGTACTCATTGATGTTTCTCCTTTGTCAGAATCTCAAGAACTCTATCTAAAATATACTCCCTTACTGTTCTGTGTATTCCAAATTTCTGATTGGTCTCACTTGCCTTTATTTTCCCTTGATATATAACTGTTCAGGGTTTTGAGTTTTTGTTTAGAAATAATAGTAACATATTCTGCT
This sequence comes from Rattus norvegicus, assembly GCF_021556685.1. Taxonomy (NCBI): domain Eukaryota; kingdom Metazoa; phylum Chordata; class Mammalia; order Rodentia; family Muridae; genus Rattus; species Rattus norvegicus. Next base: position 22,297,671 of record NC_141551.1, on the reverse strand, counting down.
TATCCCGTTCTTTCAGGTGTGGAAGGCCTTTTATGATTGACTTTTAAATTAATGAAAATATAGTTTATCTTCACAAAGATCATATTTTGATCTTCATCCCTTCCTCCTCTTCTCCAAATCTATTCCTTCAGCTTCATCCTCAGCTCTGTAGCAGACCACCTACTGTGCCAACCCCTTCCTGTATGCCACCATCTCCAGGGAATGGCACAGATCTGCCACCAAACTTCCTTCCTCCCAATCTCATTATTCTAGCCCCCAATTCCAGCAGGCAGGCCCTGGGACCCTCAGACCATGTCTGACAGGGAAACGGGTAGATAAGATTCAAATACTCACTCTCCCTCCTACCCTCCACAACCAATACTCAAATCTGACCCCTAATTCTGTAGCAGATCACATGCTACTGCCCCCCCTCATATCTGTCCCCATCTCCAGCCGATCTTGAAGATCTTCTCTAATCCTAATCTAATCTCTAATTCTTCCTAACTTATCCTGTTATGCCAGCCCCCAACCCTAGCAGGCATTGCCTAGAAACCTGTCAGCCAAGTCTACCAGTGAAGAGAGTAGACCAGCGAAGTAGGTAGATAAGCTTTAGATCTTCACTCTCCCTCCAACCTCCGTATCCAATTTCCTAATCACATCCCCAGCTACGTAGAATCTCCTCTCTTTCTGCCTCCCATTCCCAGTAGAATGACTATCCATCCTCCCTCAAGTGGATCACCAACTCCCCCAACACCCATCCCCATTTCTAAATGTCACTTCCAAATACACAGAAAAACATTTTACCCAGAACCCCCAATAACCACACCTAGAAGGTTCACAGAACTCCCTACTAAGCAGCACATAGCGATAGCATTCTCTTAACAATCAGAGAGGAAAAAGAAACTAAGGGAAAAACATCCAGCCACTCAATGAGGACATGCCTAGATATCAATATCTAGAATTACAATCTTTCCAAACCCAGAAGCATAGACACAAGACTTAAAAACAACCAATAACAACTAGGATAGTATGTCTTCTCTAGAGGCTAGCAACCCTACCACAGGAGGTCCTGGGTATTGTAACATGCCTGAAGCACAAGAGAAACACTTTAAAACAGCCTTTGTAATGAGATAGAGGCCTTTAAAGAAGTCCACAAAAATACAAGAAGTAGTAGGAAATGAATAAAACATTTCAATACCTGAAAGTGGAAATATAATCAATAAAGAATCCCCAAATGAGAGAAATCTGGAAATTAAAATTTAGGCACTCAAACAGGAACCTCAGGGGCAACCTGCCCAACAGAATTTAAGAGACAGGAGGTAGGAGAGAGGGTAGGGAGACTGGAATGAAAGAATCAAGAGGGGAGAAGAGGGGGGATGGGAAATGAGGTACAGGAAGAGACAGTTAAAATTAAGGGCCATTTGAGGGGGTTTATGAAAATATAATATAGTAGAAGCTTCATAAATATATACATATGTAGAGATGATATAAATGAAATTGTCAAATATTGGACAAGACATAGCACCAACTGGTCATCTCTTGTCACAAAATGAACGTCCAGTGCTGGAAATGTGCTATTTCTGACTGAGTTGTTGACCAAAGAGCTTCCATGAGAACCCACAAACAACACAGGCTGATGTCAAGACTATAACTGGTTCTCCATATAAAAATAACAAAGCTTCATTGCTGAAGATGACACCTAAACAACTCATTGAACATGGAGAAATAGAGCTGATGCCTACATAGAGCTTTTACTCCAACTTGCCAACATCTATGAAACAGAAAGGTCCTGGGCATCGTTATGAAAGGTAAAGGCAAACATCAACTCCACCCTAACCCTGTGATCTACAATGGTGTCCCGCTGCAAGATATGTTAGTGAAATAGAGACACAAAGTTAAGGGGAATAGTCAACCAATATTTGACTTGATTTAAGCCCTTCTCCACAAGTTGGAACCCACATACCTGACACTGCTTGATTGACTAAGAACCTGAGACTAGATACCACAGTGACCTAAGGTCTAAAGAAGACAAAAGTACATAGCGGTAAATTGATTCCTACTGACATTCTGCTACACTCATGGATGAGTTCTTTGCTCAGACATCATCAGAGAAGCTTCCCCCTGCAGCAGATGGACACAAGTACAGAGACACACAGACAGATATGCAGAGAATGAGAGACTTTGTAACACTTAGACCTAGATAATATCACCATCAAATCCCTACCCTCAAGGCTCAGGTAACTCTGAAAAGAGGAGAGAAAAAGAGTATAAGATCCAGAGGGGAAATCAAGGCCCTCCAAACCAACACAATCAATGCAGCTATGAACTTAGAGACTAAGGCAACATGCACAGTGCCTGCACAAGCCTGCACCAGAAGGAGTCCCAGAGCTGAAAGTGGACATATGTCCCATCCTTAACCCAGAAACTATCTCCAACTGATAACAATTTACAAACAAAAATATTTGTTTTTCCAAGGGAGTCTCACCGGGGAAACAAACTACTCTGAAGGGTTGGCTGCCTAACCAGCAGTAGAAGACAGACAGGAAATGAACTCAAAGGTATCCTTGGAGATTCCTTGTCTCATAATGTCGAGTCAGGGCGTTTGTTTTATATTTACTTTTTTATCTTATTTTTTATTTTATTTATGCATTTCTCTCTCTTTAGCCTAAAGGTCCTTTGTGTATATATAATGGCTTCCAGTTTAATATTTTTATGGGCTTTCTGTGTGTGCAAATGAGTGGGTCTCTGCATTTACTTCTGCTTCTTGTGCTTTTTCTTGGGATCTTTTCCTTCTGTGTGTTTTTCCCTAGTGTAACTCGTGTGGTTAGGTTTAACTTATTCCATTAGTATGCCTTAGAAACCTGTTTGCTTTCTACTGAGAGACAAAAAGGGGATAGAGCTGGATGGGAGGGAAGGTGGGGAAGAAATGGGAGGAGTGGAAGGAGAAGAACCTGTAATCAGTATGTGCTCAGTGAAGAAAAAAGTCTATTATCAATAAAAGGCAAAAAGATTATAGTTCTAAATCCTAGACAGTGAAGGTTATATTGTACACTAACACTGATAAGCTATGGCTGAGGAGGCAGATACCATATGCAGGGTCATCCTTTTATCTGAACATTCGTCATTAATATAGAAAAGACCAGGGAAATGAGAGTGATATAAAATTGAAAATTTCATCATTTGATGAATGGTTGCAACCTATATCTGTTAAACTGTTAACCCTGTGGTAGAATTGCTTTCTTCTTTTCAAATCTGAATGTCTTACAGCTGATTAAGTTCTAAGTCCCATGAAAGGGGCTTGATGATTCTATGACTTTATAGAGAGCTGGGAGCTGAAAATATTTACATAGCTTCTCCTTTGGTTCCTCCACAATGCCATGATTGTTTGAAGATTGCCAGAGACTCTGCAAATGAAGATGGAAATATCAACACCAGTCAAGACACTTACCCAAACCCACCCAGAGCTAGAATTTAGAACTCTCTCTAAAAGCCACAGTCTCTGTGACCATGCTGTGCTGTCTTCCCGCTTCTGAGAAATCAAAAATTGCGGAATTCAGAATCTGTTAAAAACACTCTGCTATAGCAGAAAGAGCCTTTCTTGAGAGCTATGGCCTGACAGCTTCCAGTGAAAGGATCCTTCAGTACTTTGTTCATAAGAAAGTTTGACGAACCACACACTTCTGTTCTTTGCATCTCAGCATTTAAGCATTTGAAATGTAGGCTTTCGTTTTTCCTTGTCTGTCTTCATTTTATAATTTGAGAACTGAGTTTCTCCAAATGTGGGTGACAAGCACTAGAGAGATTTTCACTACCAAGAGGTTGGAGCAAATGGTTGAAATTTTATACTGTCTTCCCATTCGAGATCTACAGATATCACATAAAAGCATCTCTATTCTCCTTGTTTGTGCTCCTTATTAATAATAATAATGATAATAGTGATGACATTATTTAAGGCAGAGTAACCTTGGATGGTTCAGATGTGTGTGCATGCACATGTGCAGATATACATGGATTTGTGTGTACTTATATGTGTACATGTATATCTGCAGTGTACATGTGAATATGGTTCAGACAGGTAAATTTGGTGTCATACAAAATTGAATTTGAATTCTCTTCGTCTTTTAATTTTTAGGGTCTGACTCTTCTCTCCATTTGTTGAAATGAAGAATATTCTGCAGCTTCTCTCACAGGCCTGTTGCGTCACGGGAAAGGTGGTGTTTCTATATCTAGAACAATGTCTAACACAAAATACTAAGTATTATGATAACATCAACATATTTCCCTTTCGCATTTCTGGAAGCACTGAGGTAAGAAAGCATCCTGTAGACATGCCCTATAATCACAAAATCTGACTGAACAGCACTTGATTATTACAACAGTAAGCAGAGCAAGTAGTTCCAGAAAAAGATATATTGGGCACCCTATGAAGTTGTCATCTGAGAGAAGTTGTTCAAATTCTCTAGAACACAGGAGAAAATGGTTTATATATGAAACATCCCATTCAGAGCCACTGCCACAGGTATTGAGCATATGAGATATTGTAAATCAGCTAAAAAACTGGATTCTAATTTAGTTTTGCTTTTCCTAAATTAAAGTTGTGTAGTCAGCTGTAGAGTGGCCTCATTGATTCACTTTTCTTTGGGAAAGGAGGTTTAAAAGGGGGAGGAGTCTCATAGCCCAGGCTAGCCTTAAATTCACTGAGTAGCTCAAGCTCATATCTCCTAGCATAGCCTCTTGAGTTCTGGGATTGCAATTGTATACCTCCACCTGAATTCTAATTGACTTTGTAAAGACTCTTGGAAAATTAAAACTTTGCTGAATTTAGTGTCCTCTTGAAGCCTTTCTAGGAGTTTTAGAGCTTTTCCAAAAGGGACCACATCTTTGGATGCTACATCTAGATCCTATTTTTTTTTCCAACGTCTCACGGTACTCACATTTCAGAAAGATTCATAACTTTCTGTCCCTCTTTCCTCCCTTGCAGAATGTTATTTAGGTTGATGACACCACATTGAATGGGGATGGGTTGAGTTACTTGACCAGCTCGCCTGAGAGCTATGCAAACTTACATCCTTCAATGCAGCCACAGGACACATGCCAGCTGGTGTTTGTAGCTTCTACAAGCATCATCTCAAAGGCCACAGAGCAGTGCCATTCTATGTCACTGCATGAGGAAGAAAGTACTTATGGTAAAGTAATAAGAGAATGAACATAAAGGAAGGTGTGGGGGAGACCTGTTAAGAAAACAAGATGGGGGCAAAACTATTTCTTATATAAGGCACCTTGAACCTTTCAAAGGCATGAACCACAGCATTCCAATATCTTGGTTTTTTTGTTTATTTGTTTGTTTTCCTTTTTTATTGGATATTTTCTTTACTTACATTTCAAATGTTATCCCCTTTCCTGGTTTTCCCTCTGGAGTCTCCCATCCCTTTCCCCCTCCCCCTGCCTCTATGAGAGTGTTCCCCCACCCAGCCACCCATTCCCTCCCATCTCCCCACCTTGGCTTTCCCCTACATGGGGGTCACAGGACCAAGGGCTTCTCCTCTCATTGATGCCCTCTGCTACATATGTGGCTGGAGCCATGGGTCCCTTCATGTGTACTCTTTGGTTGGTGGTTTAGACTCTCGGACTTCTGGGGGGTGGGTATGGATGGTTAATATTGTTGTTCTTCTCATGGAGTTGAAAACCCCTTCAGATCCTTCAGACCTTTCTCAACTTCTCCATTAGGAACCCTGTTCTCAGTTCAATGGTTGACTACAAGCACCTGCCTCTGTATTTGTCAGGCTCTGGCAGAGACTCTCAGGAGACAGCTATATCGAGCTCCTGTCAGCGTGCATTTCTTGGCATCCATAATAATCTCTGGGTTTGGTGACAGTATGTGGGATGGATTCCCCAATGGGGCCACTTCTGGATGACCTTTCCCTCAGTCTCTGTTCCACACTTTATCTCCCACTTCTAAGAAGATCTGAAGCATCCACATTTTGGTCATCCTTCTTAAGCTTCATGTGGTATTTGGATTGTATCTTGGGTATTCCAAGCTTTTGGACTAATATCCACTTATCAGTGAGTGCATACCATGTGTGTTCTTTTGTGATTGAGTTACCTCCCTCAAGGACATTTTCTAGTTCCATACATTTGCCTAAGAATTTCATGATTAATAGCTGAGTAGTACTCCATTGTGTAAATGTATCACATTTTCTGTATCCATTCCTCTGTTGAAGGACATCTGGGGTTTTTTCTAACTCCTGGATATTATAAATAAGCCTGCTATGAACATAGTGAAGCTTGTGTCCTTGTTATATGTTGGAGCATCTTTTGGATATATGCCCAGAGGTGGTAGAGCTGGGTTATCAGGTAGTACTAGGCCCAATTCTCTGAGGAACCTCCAGACTGATTTCTAAAGTGCTTGTACCAGCTTGCAATCCCACAGACATTGGAGAAGTGTTCCTCTTTCTCCACATCATCACCAGCATCTATTGTTACCTGAGTTTTTGATCTTAGTCATTCTGACTGGTGTGAGGTGGAATCTCAGGGTTGTTTTGATTTGCATTTCCCTGACGACTAAGAATGTTGAACATTTCTTTAGGTGCTTCTCAGTCATTCAAAATTTCTCAGTTGGGAATTCTTTATTTAGTTCTGTATCCCATTTTTAATAGGGTTATTTGATTCTCTGGAGTCTAACTTCCTGAGTTCTTTGTGTATACTAGATATCAGTCCTTTACTAGATGTAGGTTTGGTAAAGATATTTTCCCAATCTGTTGGTTGCCGTTTTGTCCTATTGACAGTGTCCTTTGCCTTACAGAAGCTTTGCAATTTTTTTTTGGGTTCTTTTTTTCGGAGCTGGGGACCGAACCCAGGGCCTTGTGCTTCCTAGGTAAGCGCTCTACCACTGAGCTAAATCCCCAGCCCCAAAGCTTTGCAATTTTATGAAGTCCCATTTGTCGATTCTTGATCTTAGAGCATAAGCCATTGGTGTTCTGTTCAGGAAATTTTCCTGTGTGACTATGTGTTCATGGCTTTTCCCCACTTTCTTTTCTATTAGTTTCAGTGTATCTGGTGTTATGTGGAGGTCCTTGATCCACTTGGACTTGAGTTTTGTATAGGGCAATAAGAATGGACCAATTTGCATTCTTCTACATATTGACCTCCAATTGAACCAGCACCATTTGTTGAAAATGCTGTGTTTGTTTGTTTGTTTGTTTTTTCCTACTGGATGGTTTTGGCTCCTTTGTCAAACATCAAGTGACCATAGGTGTGTGGGTTCATTTCTGGGTCTTTAATTCTATTCCACTGCTCTATCTGCCTGTCTCTGTACCAATACCATATAGTTTTTATCACTGTTGCTCTGTAATACAGCTTGAGGTTGGGGATCATGATTTCCCCAGCAGTTCTTTTATTGTTGAGAATAGTTTTTGCTATCCTTGGTTTTTTTGTTTTCCAAATGAATTTGCTAATTGCTCTTTAAAACGCTGAAGAATTGAGTTGGAATTTTGATGGGCATTGCATTGAGTCTATAGATTGCTTTTGGCAAAATGGCCATTTTTACTACACTAATCCTGCCAATCCATAAGCATGGGAGATCTTTCCATCTTCTGAGATCTTCTTCAATTTCTTTCTCCAGAGATTTGAAGTCTTGTTATACAAATCTTTTACTTGCTTGGCTAGAATCACACCAAGGTAGTTTATATTGTTTGTGACTATTGTGAAGGCTGTTGTTTCCCTAATTTCCTTCTCAGCCTATTTATCCTTTGAGTAGAGGAAAGCTACTGATTTGTTTGAGTTAATTTTATATCCAGCCATTTTGCTGAATTTGTTTATCAGGTTTAGGAGTTCTCTGGTGAGATTTTTGAGGTCACTTAAGTATACTATCATATCATCTGCAAATAGTGATACTTTGACTTCTTCCCTTCCAATTTGTATCCCTTTGACCTCTTGTTGTTGTCTAATTGCTCTGGCCAGGACTTCAAGTACTATAATTGAATAGCTAGGGAAAGAGTGAGCGACCTTGTCTAGTCCCTGATTTTAGTGGGATTGCTTCAAGTTCCAGGATCCAGGCATATAGGATCCCTGCCTAGCTAGATGAGGGGTCCAGTCTGAACTTGTTCCCTGAGCAGACCTTGGGTACTAGTCCCCCACCCATTCCCATAACACCCAGAGGAAGCCAGTCATCCAAGTGCTGTAACATGCCTAGGATCCAATGTCTTGTTTAACTCTTTAGTTTGTGTGCTGCTTTAAGGTTTAAAATGTGAGACACAAAGATATTTCTGACAGATTTTGTGAACTCTAGACTCTGCCTGCCCTTCACTCAATTCCAGTCATGAATGCATTGTGAGGGCTTGGAGAAGAGGATAGATATGAGGGAACATGTGTAGTCAAACTTTTGGCTACTTTCTGGCTTCTTCCACTTTTATTCCCTGCTTTTACTTCCTCTCTTTCAATCCCTTAACACTTAATAGAAAAGAAAGGAGAGGAGAAAGACAGACAGAGAGAGGCATGGGAGGATTGATTCCCAAATAAAGTCAGGGGTTGAAAAGAACGTGATGATAGAGTTAAATTACTTCCCGTTGATTAGGAGCATTGAGTTCCTTGGGGCCAGTTTGATTTTTCCAGTCAGGATATCTGATTTCTACAATAAACCACAAACAACAGCATCCAACCACCAACCAGGTAACTAGCAGCTTTACCCTTTGGGGTTCTATCATTTATATATTCTCTGAAAAGTACCCAAAATTCCAAACATCACACACTCACAGAAACCATCTGCAGCTGGCAAAATCACACCCTGCTAGAGCACAAGGCAAATCACAGTCAGCTGCTCTAGACAATGTAAAGCAGCCCTATATCCCAAACTGGGATTAAAATGAGACCATATTCTCATAATATTTCTGTGGTATTATTTTATGAAAGCAAAATTCTCAATATAAACATGGACTGAAGTCAAGCTGGCTATCCTGGTCACTGGTCATAGTCCTTGATGAGTGTCTTCTGGCATGATATGAGCAATCTGGCTAATTCTTTGTATTGTGCCTACTGTTTACTGTAGAACAGTTAATGGAACAGATAAAATTGGAAAAAAATGGTGGAAACATGCAGTATTAAGTTCACAAAAGAGAGAGGTAACGTTAATGTAGAGATTCTGTCACTTCTCAAGGTCTCTGTGCTTTCTGGTGATAGTTCAGGGAGCTGATTACAGAATTTAGTGCAGGATCTCTCCATCATGCCCTAGACAGGCAAGATCAGTCAGCCAGAAAATAACCCCCAGCCACTGATGCCAGGGAAGGCCCATACCATAGTCTCCTACCCTGCCAGGGGAGGATATGGTTAGGATACTGTTGTCATTGATGTATGTAATTGATGTCACCAATCATATTTAGCAGTCAAGATTACTGACTTGTAGTGGATGCTGGAAAACATGGTGCTTCAGCAACAGCTCAAAAAAAAAAAAAAAAAAAAAAAAAACCAGAAACTTTACAACAGTAACCTCTGTGTCTGTCCTAACAAAGGAAAAGTAACACTTATACATGATGTACAACACATACTGAAATACAGATAGCAATCCAGAAAGAAGGGTGGCTGTCATGTTAGTCTGTCATTAAGAGAGTAGAACATATCTTTAAGATAGGCTTGTAAATGGTTTTCCTATGAGAAAAAAAATAAAAACAAAACAAAAAAAAAAATCAAACCTAGATCTGTTAGGGGCACTGAATTAAGTAACCAGCATGCTACTGGGGATTGCCAGTCCACACATGCAAAAAAATAGCCATTAGGAAATCTCCAGGATGTGGCCAGCTTACTTCCTAAAACATTTGCTACACATGAATCTAACCTCACAAGATTGCAGAAAACAACAGGAGGGCACTGAGACCCAGTGATAGTCTAAATAAGATGTGAAAATATAAATTTTCTCCTTGTGTAAAAAGCCCTTTTAGATCCATGGCCCCATTACATGAACACTGCTATCCTCGACATTCTGTCATCTCTGTCAGTTGGATGAATACACAATGGTTAGCTTTTAAACCCTGTTTAACATCATGGGAAAGTGAGAAGAGATAAAGGAGGTTTAAGGCAGGAGCTAGGAAAGCCAACTGTCACAAAGAAGTAGACAATGGTGGATAAGGATGTTGATAGAAATATTAAAAATTTGTTTTAGCATTTCCTACATGGAAAAATCAAGAACATTTAGTATCATATTGACCCAATTATTGCATTTCTTGCCTGCCATTTAGATTTTGTGCCTGCCTTCCATTTTTTCTAACAAAAGTAGATAAAAATATGAAATTGATAGGAACTGTCTATAGTGGAAGATTTCTCTAGAAGGATTCTCAAGATCTATGACTTCCCAGTGACTTCAGATAGTCCCACATATTTTTACTGATAGGAACAAAGCATTTGTTTTTAGATGAGTCATTCTAATAAACTTCTTATTCCTATCCTCAAAAACCCACATACCATAATTTTAAAGAAGAGGTGTGGGTTTTGAAACAAACACAGGCACTTCAGATTTGTATCCTGCATTCTGTTATTAAGGTCCTGAAAGTGGGATTAACTTTCATAGAATCACAAAGCCTTACTTCCTGCTTAACATGATTCCCCCTAGGTCTAATTAATTCACCATTGCTGAAGGTAATTGTTCTTTTGAGTATGTATGAAAGTTCTTCTTGTTTTGTAACTGCTAAAAAAAATGTTCAGAGAACATATAATAATTCAACAAATACATTACATCCTTATCCTCTTTGAATTTTAATCTAGAGAGATTTAAATGAAGATGGAGAAGATCTTCGATCAAAGTAATCTAAAATTGAGATCTAGAGTTCCATCAATGGGGTAGTTTAGGACTTACTGGATTCAGTTAGGAAATGGTGGAATCTTAGAGGTGGTAGGAAACTATCAGTGGTTACCTAGTTGGTGGGAAAATATCAGTGAGGCAGGTTTGTTCTGGTGGTGGGGGGCAAAGAAAGAACTTTTTCCTTCTTTGCTTCAGATTAGATGAGGATTTTGAGATCTAATATTACCTAATGAAAGCCATTAGTTTTTGCCCCAAGCCAGAGTTCCAGGCTGGGGTGGGGGTTCACTGTGGATTCTCCTGAAGAAGTATGCAACCGCTAAGGATTGAAAAGGATAGTAATGATTCGTTTGAGTTAATTTTGCATCCATCCACTTTGCTGAAATTGTTTTTCAGCTGTAAGACTTCTTGAGTAGAATTTTTGGGGGTGGCTTATGTATTCTGTCATATCATCCACAAATAGTGATACCTACTTCATCCTTTCCAGTTTGTATCCTCTTGATCTCCTTTGGTTGTCTAATTGCTCTATCTAGAGCACTATAAATAGGGTACTATAAATATAGAGTATTATAAATAGGGAGCAAGTGGGCAGCCTTGTCTTGTCACTGATTTTACTGTGATTGCTTCAAGTTTCTCTCCATTTAATTTGATGTTGGCTGTTGGTTTACTGTATATTACCTTTAGTATGTTTTGGTATGTGCCATGAATCCCTAATCTCTCCAAGACTTTTGACATGAAGTGGTGTAGCCTTTGATTATACAAATAATATAAAATATCTTGGTGTAACTCTAACCAATCAAGTGAAAGATCTGTATCAGAAGAACTTCAAGTCCCTGAAGAATGAAATCGAAGAAGACTTCAAAACATGGAAAGATCTCTCATGCTCATGGATTAGTAGGATTAACAGCAAAAATTGCCATCTTACCAAAAGTAATCTACAGATTCAATGCAATTCCCATCAAAATTCTGACACAATTCTTCACGGATGTGGAAAGAGCAATTCTCAACATGTGGAAAAACAAAAAATCAAGGAGAGCCAAAACAACTCTCAACAATAAAAGAACTTCTGGGGGAATCACCATCCCTGACCTCAAGTTGTACTACTAAGCAATAGTGATAAAATAAACAAACAAACAAAAAAGAAAACCCTGCTTGGTATTGGATACAGATGGGTTGATCAATAGAACAGAATTGAAGGCCCAGAAATAAACCCACATTCCTATGGACACTTGATCTTTGACAAAGAAGTCAAAACCACACATTGGGGAAAAAGAATGCATCTTCTACAAATGGTGCTGGTCCAACTGGCAGCCTACCTGTAGAAGAATACAAATTGATCCATACCTATCATCTTGTATAAAACTCAAGTCCAATAGATCAAGGACCTCAACATAAAACCAGATACACTGAATTTAATAGGAGAGAAAGTAGGAACAAGTTTCTAACACATCAGCCCAGGGAGAAATTTTCTGAACAGAACACCAATGACTCAGTCTCTAAGACCAATGGTTAACAAATGAGGCTTCATGAAACTGCAGAGCTTCTGTAAGGCCAAGGACACAATCAATAGGACAAAATAGCAACCTACAGATTGGGAAAAGGTCTTCACTAACTCTACATCCTATAGAGGACTAATAACCAAAATATACAAAGAACTCAAAAAGCTAGACTCAAAACAAACAAACAAACATATAAGTCAATTTAAAAATAATGTACACAGCTAAACAGAGAATATTCAAGAGGAATATCAAATGACTGAGAAGAACTTAAAAGAAATGTTCATCATTCTTAGTCATCAGGGAAATGCAAATTAAAACCATCCTGAGATTCTACCTTATGCCAGTCAGAATGGCTACATATAGTACATGTTAGAGAGGATATGGAGAAAGAGGAACACACATACACACATACATACACACACACACACACACACACACACACACACACATACACACACACACACATTGCTGATGGAATTGAAAACTGGTACAACCACTTCCAGAACTCAAACTGGAGGTTCCTCAGAAAATTGGAAATAGTTTTACCTGAAGACCCAGCTATCTCACTCCTGGGCATATACCCAAAAGATGGCCCAATATATAACAAGGACACATGCTTCACTATGTTCATAACAGTCTTATTTATAATAGCCAGAAGCTGGAAAAAATCCAGATGTCCCTCAACTGAAGAATAGATACAGAAAATGTGGTTCATTTACACAGAGGAATAAAATTCAGCTAGGCTGAGGACATCATGAATTTTGCAGACAAATGGATGGAACTAGAAAATACCATTCTGAGAGAGGTAACACAGACCCAAAAGGACATATATTGTTTGTACTCACTGATAAGTGGGCTTTAGCCAAAAAGTACAGAATACTCAAGATACAACTCATAGACCATATGAAGTTTAACAAGAATGAAGACCCAAATGCAGATGCTTCAATCCTACTTAGAAGGGGGAACAAAACAATCATGTGAGGTGGGGAGAGGGAAGGAACTGGGTGAGAGAGGGGAGGAAGTGGGAATAAAGGGGGGTCAGGATCAGATATTAGGGGGTGAGACAGAAGACCAGAGGGCCAGAATAATTGGAAACATGAAACTGCAGGGATTGGGGGTCGGGGGATGACTAGAAAGTCCCAGAGTCCTGGGATGTAAGAATCTTAGCTGAAATTCCCAACAGTGGGGAAATGGAACCTGAGATCACCTCCAGTAGATAGACAGAGACCCCAGTAGAGGGATAGGCCCACCTATTCATCTTCAAGATTTTTGACCCAGAATTGTTCCAGTTTAAGGGAAATGCAGGGACAAAAATGGAACAGAGACTGAAGGAAAGACCATCCAGTGACTGGTCCAACTTGGGATATTTCCATGACACCAAACCATGACACTATTACTGCTGCCATGTTGTGCTTGCAGACAGAAACTTAGCATGGCTGTCCTCTGAGAGGCTCTACCAGCAGTTGACTAAGACAGATGCAGATATTTACAGCCAACCACTGAACCGAGGTCTGGGACTTCTGTGGAAGAGTTAGGGGAAGGATTGAAGGAGTTGAAAGGGATGGCAACCCCATTAAGAAGAACAACAGTATCAACAAAAGCAGACCCCTTAAAACTCCCAGAGACTATGCCACCAACCAAAGAACATACATGGGCTGGTATGTGGTCTTGAATATAGATAGCAGAGGACTGCCTTATCTGGCCTCAGTGGAAGAGAATGCATCTAATTTGATAGAGACTTGATGCCCAGGTGCCCAGGGAAGGGGGATGCTGGGGGAAAGGGGTGGTCTGAGGTGGAGGGATGAGGGAACACTCAGAGGCAAGGGAAGGGGGAATAGAGTGAAGAACTCTGGGAGAGGGACTGGGAAGGGGGTAACATTTGAAATGTAAAGAAATACAATAATTTAATAAAAATAAATGAAAGAGAAAGAAAAGAATAGTACTATGCTCCAGATTCTGGCCCCGCATGTTTCTTTTAAACTGTTTATAAAACATTAAGTGTTCTCTGCAGTCATTTGTCAAGCTATGGGCAAAGCTTGTCACCACACCAAGCAAAACACACAAAGGAAGTGCGGCCATCTGCAGACAGTAGGCTGCCCAGCAACCCAGCAGCACAGAAGAATGGAACAGTGACCACTGCCTATACTAGGTGATTACAATCTCAGAAGATCAATGTCATCAAACCAACCTTGCAACCAAGAGGTCAGTACTGTGAAGTGGAAAATTGGACATGGTGACTCTCATCTATAATACCAATGCTTGAGGGCTTGAGAAAAGAGAATTATGAGTTAAAGGGCAGCCCTTGCTACAAACAGAGTTCAAACATGGATACAGGAGCCTTGTCTCAAAAAAACAAAACAAAAGAGACCAACAGAAGGAAATACTGCTTTAACTTTCACAGGCTCACTAGATCTATAAAGTATCATAACCAGACAGTAACAAGCAGGACAATGAAGTTTGAAACATCTAACTTAGATGGCACTTGTCCACCTTAGGGCTGAAACTGTCTAGGAAACAGTCAATTCCCTTGACTATCCAGCCCCTCTTGGCACATCTCCAGGATGTTATCAAATCCAGTAATGAAAAACCAACAGTAAGACCAGGGGCATGGAGCCCACTTTATCTCCAGACTGAGGTATAAAGTATCAATACTTATGTTTCTGTAACAAGATGATGTGTAGGTTATACAACTAATACTTGCCTATATTTAAGTTAGCCTGATTTTAAAGGATACAAGAAAATAAGTTTAGTCAGTGCTTACTATTAAAGAATTCGTCTATGGAAAAAGTAAGACTAAATAAGACATGGTTTTTGTTTTTTGTTTTTAAAAAAGGTTTACTTGCTTTTTGTTTTTTGTTTTTTGTTTTTATTTGCTTACTTTTTGTTTACAGTAAATACTTTGTGAATCCAGAGGTTACGGGATCATTTAAATTGGGGTGATAGAGGTCAGGGGAAAATAAGTATCAATGTTATTTCTCTTGTGCAGAGCTTGGATGACATTCTTAACATGTGATGCTATGATTCAGTAGCTCTGATATTTTTTGCCACTAATTCAACACTGCTTATTTTTCTGACCAGTGGTAATTGGGGAGTCTACTGTAGGGAGCCATATTGGATTTGGGCCTGGCCGTTTTGTGACTGTATAGCTCAAAATGGCTACATGACTCTTGGCCACACATACTCCTCTAAGAGCCTCTCCCATGAATTTACGCCACAGGAAGATAACATTCACAGGATGCTTCAGCCTAAGCAAAAATCAGTTATCTCCTCAGTCAACACCCGGTGTCTCTACCGCCTGACCTCTTTGCCTCCTGCTATCACTGCCTATACCCTCGCCCCTCCATCCTTCGTGTTTCACAAAGGACACTCCCCCTACCTGAAAGGCCTTAAAAGCTGTAACGTTCATCCCAATAAACAAGACCTTGACAATAGAATCTTGCTTGATCTCCTTCTTCTCTTCACCCCCATTTGGCCCACAGGTAGAAAGCTGGACCCTGAATAACTGGGTCCCCGCTGGCAGGGACAGTCTACAGAATGGGAACATGAGGAGAGAACAGGTGAACATCACAAGGTTTACATTATGGGGGTAACAGTGTTATTGGGGCAATTTGTTACCCATTTATTCTCAATAAAATTTGGAAACAAGTATATGCAAACAGTGACCTAGTTTGCTCATTTAAATGAATTCACTAATTTAAAATGAATTGTGACCAGTTCTTAGAAGTGGCTTATATTATCCCAGTATGTTGGATATTAATTCTGCACAAAGCTGACTATATATTTAGTTTAGAATAAAAGTAATAAAAGCAAACACATGAACTACAGAATATGTCAGAATAAAAGAAAATGGGAAGAGATTCAATTACGCATACTTTGTAAATGTTAACTGTTTCTAAAATCCATTCGTACAGTTTAATGTTTAAAAAGAAGGAAAAGAAACAGTTTAATGATGTCACTTGTCAAGGAACTGATAAAATGAGATAGAGTAGAGAAAAAATAAATAAAATTTCCATTCCTTTTAGCCCACCAAAGCAAAACAAAATGCTTAATTGGGTGTCATAACGGAATGTTTCACTGTTTTACTGCCCAGTAAATAAAAGCTGTTTTCAAGTCAGATAATTAGGTGTCAAAGAATGCTGTATCTGTTTGCATACCAGGGAGAAAAACACCAACAAAGACTTTCTCTCCCCAAAGATCCTTCTATGCACAGGGAAATGACCTCTAGAAAGTTCTGTGAACCGTGCCACAGAAATAAGGGCAGCAATGTGTTCATGAATTCCTTTGTAAGAGTCATTATTTTTCCTCTGTATGCCAGGAAAAGTCACAGCAGGCAGCAACTCAGAAGAAAAAAGCTTGGTCATTTCCTATCAACCCTCAAGTGTGAATTTCTGTATGTGACGTTCATCAGAGCCAATGTTTCACTGCAACCCACCCATCCCGGGAATGATGCAAGGGATGCTTGCTAATCTGACTTATCCCCTGCTGTCACTCAGAGGAGAAGAGCATCTGTCAGCAGTAGGTGCTACAACTGAAGAAGCTAGCAGTATCAGTACTAGTATATGAAAACCTGTCATTCTGAAATCTCCATTTTATTTGCATAGTTGAGCTTACAAGGCACAGCTTAACATGAAGGGCTGTGGTTCGGATATTTGTTTCTCTCCTTGCTTTATAGTAAAGAGAGGTAAACATACATGAACATATACATACATCTCTGTTTACCTCACTTTACTATAAGTGAAGAATAAAACCCATTTTAAGTGTTGGATGCAATCACTAGGTGGTAGACTCAGAACAAACAAGGATGTTTTACTATGTGCACTGGGGTCATGACCTCTGAGGGTGGTATCCAGGAAGAAAATATTGCCTTCTAATCTGTGGAGAGCGGGTGTAGCGGCAATCCCAAGATGGCGCCCGGGACTAGCACCTGAAAGTAAGCCACGCCTCATCGTGAGAGCTGTGCAGGCGCACCATGACGATAGATCAGGCCATGTGACGTGGACCTATGGACGGAAGTTACACAGACTGGACGGTTGAGGTGGAGTTGAGGGAGGCTGTAAGGGAGTGCGCTTGGGGGTTGGAGAGATTGTTGCTGCTTGCATGCTAAAAGGTTCCTGAATAAACTGCTTTGAGAAGAACGTCGTGGTGTCGCCCCTTTCCTGCTGGTCAGGGTTGGAAGCGACACTAATCTACTCTGCGGACACCCCTGGAAGAGAAGACCTCCTGAATGGTAGCCATGAAGCTAGCCCTTTCCCCAGGATTCAGCCTACTGTGAAGCCGTAGAGACCAGTCACTCACACCCATGGTTGATCTGCTCCATTTTAGAAAGAGCCTGAGGAGGAATAGTAAGGACAACATGAACTTCTATCTGGGAAGAAAGAATATGCTATGATAAAAACCAGTGTCACTGACACAGCTCAGGATCTGCCTGTCTTCATGAGGGCCAAGGTTTTCCCTTCAGGATACATTTGCCTTGTGATTTCAGCATACATGTTGGTACAGTTTCTTATTGTGTCCTCCAAACAATCCAATGGCATCCTCCCCAGTGACCAGGAGGCCACACAGTCCAAGTCTAAGCCCCTTGAAGATTCATGGGGCTAGTTCAGCTGGTCAGAACTGGAGTTTACTTGCTAACCCCTAATCCAAAATTTGACTGTATCTAGAAACCGTTCCTTCTCAGGGAGGGGGTGGGGAACACTGAAGAGACTAGCATTCGCTATCTGTCCCAGCTTCAGGTTAAATCTCTTTCAAAGACTATTTTATCCACTAAAAAGGGAGAAAAGTTTATAAAGTGTTAATTAGGGCTTTAAATGTCATAATTTTAGATAGTTGATTAATAGCCAGTGGCCAGTTTGTTAGTGTAGTAGCTGCAGGCGGCTCCATCTGGGATGTACAATTAGCCAGCCAGTCATTAAATCCTGGTGATGACTAATTATCCCCGGATTAAAAGCTTAAATATAAATAAAATGGGATGGAAACTCTTTAAAGCAATGGGTTAATGTGCTCGGTCTTGCTATGACGTACTGTACATATCATTCTTATGAAGTGTTTCTCCAGAGGAACTGTCCGTGTTGCAGAAGGGCTACAGGTCTATACACAGCAGATCTGTGATCTGCCTCATGCTAGCTATCGTTTTATTTTATTGTTTGAATTCCCCTTAGCTAAGGCTCTTTAAGCCACATGTTTTTGCATCTTTGGGAGGTCATTCTTGTTTGCACTGTTGCTTTGCTGGTAGTGTTTAGGGTTTGGTTATTTATTTATTTATTTTTCTTTTCTGTACATTTTGCCCTTTAAAGCTGCCTTCCTTTCTTGGCTAGCTCCAGCATGGCACATACCCAGACATCTTTGTTCATTATCAATATCATTACTGTCAAGTGGTATTGACTCTGCATAAGCTTTGTCTGTGGCAGTCTCCACGGAGCAAGACATTACTTTAGGAGTGATTTTTATTATTTCAGACTGATTTTAGGTCCCGTCACATAAACGTGAATTTATATGTCCCCTTTGATCTGCAAAGTATAAGTGAGGTGAAAGGACTTAGGATTATATTAACCTCATTTTTTTAAACAAAAAGCCAAGGCAAGGAGAGGTCATATGAACTGCCTGAGGGCACCCAGCACATTCCTGTTCAAGTCAGCGTCGAGAATCCATGTGTAGGATGAAGCCACCGGCTCCCCTGCCGTGCTGTCAGAAACACTTAAACTTGGATGACTCCTGATTCCTTCGTGGCAGTGGCCGTGAGAGTAGAAAGTAGGTTTTCAACTTGACAACCTCTGAAGTTTCCAGATTTGGACCTCTTAAATCAGAGGTCTTCATAGTGATAACTCACAAGACTGTTTAATTAAAATCTATAATAGATCTCGGCCGTGCAGAAGCAATGCTTTAAGGTGACCTGACACATCTCTGAGAAGCAGAAGCATGACTTTCTGTGCTGGGTGCAGGGGCTAGGCTAGGGTCAGACAACTGTATTTCTGTTAACAGATATCAATCTATGGAGGTGGACATAAAATAAATTTATGTAATAGCTATGGTGGAAATGACTAAAATTGTACCTCACTTTAAATTCTGGAGGGCTTCTAGAAGTTGAGACATCAAAAATTGTTTCTTAACACCCAGTGGCAGTCCCTTTTCACAACAGGGTTTTGGTGACAATCTTCACAACCTTTTTCACCTCCTTTCTTTCTCCATGGGAGAATTCTCCCCAGAGAAAACTAAAGCTAAGAGCCCTTTAGCTGCCTTAAAAGGGAAATTGGATCATTCAAATGAATTCCCTGTTTCCTTCAAAGATTCTGCATACTCCCTAGAGTCTACTCCTTCTTTGTGACAAGTGTATGTGCTTACAAACATACACAGTCTTTTTTCTTATTTCTTTTTTTTTTTTTACTGGATTGTGGACAGTGGATCCTTTACCTAATATTTAGACAGGTTAACGAAGTAAGTGCTAAATGAGGAAGCTAATCATTTTCAGTTTCCAAGCAATTGAGACACTTTCTTGCCACATCTGAGAAATAAACTTAGGTTCTTTGAATTAGCCAATCTAGGGCATGTCACTACAGCCGATTACAAATGATTAAGCATTTGTAAATTTCAAAGCTAATAGTCTCTTGTTTTTTTCAATGTCCCTACAAACAGCCTCTGAGTATGTGTTGTAGGGTAAGTCCAGCCAGCTGGTCCCTATTATGTCTTTTCCTAACGTGACAAAATCCCCTTACACCTTTCTGCTTCTATTCTGTACTCTGATCCTCAATAGAGCCACTTGACCATGAGTCCTGATTCCTTGTGTTCTTTTCACCTGCTTGGCTGAACCACTCACTGGGCATCCAGAATGTCAGCCACAGTGGCTGCCTTCTGAGACCTAAACATAACAATGGCTGTTGCTTTTGCCTGAATCTCTCACCTGCCTCTACCTCTGACTGCTCAAAATTGATATCTGGGGACAGAGAGCAGAGAGTGACACAGATGTGTTCTTCTCTTTGCTGATGTGGAGGGAACCCAGCAAAGAGGGTTAATAATACTGATTGAACCTTCAAAACAGGAAAATACACCCTTTACATTGTAACTTTGTTTAACTAAGAGGCTTGTTAAGTGACTGGCTATCAGGTCATTCTGATTGTCTGTAACCTAAACATATATTTTTTGAAGTTTCTACCTTAGAACAAAACTAAAATATAATTAGATTGAATCTGAATTTTAAAAATTGAAAGCTATTTTTGTTATTATCAACCTCATTGTTTTGATTCTTTGTTATGATTTTAGACTCCCGGTTATAAATAGTCTTGCCTAGTGAGATGGGAAGGCTCTGACGTCATGTCATGGAATGTAGGTAGTGAAAAACAAAAATAAATGACAAACAGAGAATGTAGTTTAGACACCAGAGAGATGATGGAGGCAGCATACTAAAGCCTTTCAGTTTTTACCAAAAATTGAATTAAAGAAACAGCCATAGAAACTGAAATTTCAATAGCCACCAGTCAAATAAAAAGATATGAACTGTGCTCATAAGACAAAGAAAACCATAAGGAGCTGTCATGAGCACACAGTCAACGAACAAACACCCAGAGTAGATGTTGTAAAGAAAAAGCTGTGTTCGCCTGAGCACTCTCATTTATTTCTGGTGGGAAGGAAAGTATAATTCTAATTCCAAGATTCCAAAGTCGATCCACCAAAACACTTACAGACATGTAAGCAAGGCATTACCATATACACCATGGTAAGAGCAATGACCTGAGATCCAGGTAAACATTTCCAACTTGATGACTAATCAAAGACACTGTGGTGCAGCCACAGTACAGACTACAGTGCTGCTATAGAAAGGACTGACAACTACGTATGCATATTATTATGGAGGGATAGTGACATCCAAGAAATAGATTAATATGAAAATGTGCCTGTACAACCATATACTATACAACATATCTATAATCTATATGTATATCTGTAATATACAAACATACATATCTATAATGCCTAGTTTTGACACCATTTCAATTTCATATTTTATTGGTTACTTATAAAAGGGGAAGAGTCCTTGGTTGAACATACTGAGAAAGAAATCAACTTTTTAGATATACCTTGGTAATTTTTATTTTATGATTGAAATATACAAATTTTCCCTCTTAATATAAAAATTATGTTTAAAAACTAATCCTTAAATCACAAATGAATGAAGCAGAGTGTCTATCTAGTGGTGTAGCGGTATAGGGCTAAATATTCAACCCAACCTATCCTGTAGCATCTTCACCTTGTACCCACCTAGGGATCCATCTGATAGGTGAAACTACCATAAAATCCGAAGTTAAACTATTTATAGGAATCTTATTCTTACCCTGAGATTATTAGTATAATATAGGATGACGCTAGGAATGCTATGGAAAAGGTAACAGGGCAGGTGGGCAATTGGAAAAAAGTATTTATAAACCTCAGTACTCTCAGATTTGAAATGCCACACTTTGAAATTGTAAAAACTATTGTAAAGACATTGTGAAAATACCACCATATACACCCCTCTCCCCCCAAAGCTAAAATAAACAATTTACATTCTTCTAGTGCATGTTTTGGTTTCTAGAATGTCACACTAAATAGACCTAATAATCTTAGAAAAGATGTCAATTTTAATTCTGAAGCAAGAAGCGTTTTGTCACTAAAATTCAAGTAACAACTAAGATCAAAAGGGTATTGCAAAAAGCAACCAGCTAATAAACCCATCACTGTCACTGTACCTAAGAGGACACAAAGAATAACCAATTCCAAATGGATAAAAAGTAGTATTCCAAGCAAGAAGGACCAAGGAGGAAGCAGGTGTGGTTATGTCAATATCCAACAAAAGAGATTTCAAAATCAATCAGAGGAGATAGGGAAGGACAATACACACATGCTAATGGAAAAAATCTAAGCCCTGTTCTGTTTTGTGAAGGCCCAAAGATACCTACAAAACTTTGTACATTAAACACAAGTTACCTAAAAAAAAAAATCTACCCAAAAGTGGCTGTTGTATAGAGGTGAGAAATGCTTGACTCCCCACCTATATCATGTAGAAAAGTCAAATATACTCCTTCAGAGTCATTCTGAGAGCTGTGTTACATAATGGCATTTATATAAGGTGCTCACATGGTAACATGTAGTCAACATTCAGTCGGTAGCAATTAATAAAAGATGAACAGATGTTTCTGGAAATATGCAATGAAAAAGTTTTACACACAAATGCACACGCACACACGCACACACACGCACACACACACAACTGTGCACACACACTCAGTTGAGTGCCTACATATATTGAGAGGGAGAAAGAGTGGGCTGTGTACTACATCAACCAAGCAAAATTTAACTCGTCTGCCTGGCAGAGATCTGGATAGAACTTGACTATCTTCTGTAACTTACAATTTGGCATTTATAAGCCTTCACTTTTACTATACTTGACAAAAGTTAAAAATGCAACAAGGCTTATTTAAATGCCATGACTAATTAAGTAGTTCAATTTTCTGATATAAAATAGTAAACAAGGCATATGCCAAGTATGGGAATGAATGAATATATACACCTGGGAAGATACCTTTATTATGTTACTTACTTTCTTATGAATTACTAGGTGTGCTGACCTGTGTTTCATACATGCTAGTTCTTGTGCTGCATTGCTAGAAGTACTATAAGAAATGTAAGTTAGGGATAGAGAGATAGCTCAGCAGTTAAGCACATTGGCTGCTCTTCTAGAGGTTCTGAGTTCAATTCCCAGCAACCATCATGGTGGCTTACAACCATCTGTAATGAGATCTGGTGCCTTCTTGTATGTCTGAAGACAAGTACAGTGCACTCATATAAATAAAAATTAAAAAAAAATAAATGTAAGTTAAATGACCTCTACAAAGTAAGACCCCAGGGGCTTTACTGTTACTTATGAGAGTTCAGACTTACATAAGGCCTCATTCTGCAGCCCCTGATAATTAGTGCCCAGGATGTACCCCATCATGATCCATCCCTATAGTTTTTGGTCACTGTCTTTTGATTGATTTATAAATGGAATCACTGCAGAGTATAAAGTATACCCACATTTGTTCCTTATAAAGATGGTCATATATCTCCAATATCAGAAATTCCAGTCCTGTTGCATCTCAAAGAAAGAGACCTCATCAGTAATCTAGACAAGAGGGTGGTTCCTCTAAAGTTTCAAGGCATGTGTTTGGCAAAATGAGGATAGGATCCAGGCCTCCCATCTATGTTGTATACTGCCTTTTCTACTAGCTAAAGCTCCCCTCAATCAGTAGTATCACAACACAGCCCTGGTTCACCAAGTAACAGTCAGGGTAAGGACAGCATGCTTTATCTCCTAGAACCCTCCTCACCACTCCAGGACTGTGCCCAATCCACAGTGTTAGTGAGGGACTAAGGAAGGACTACAGAGGTAAGTTGGAGTTTTGTGAGATAAGTTGGTGTTTTGTGACCCCTTATTTATATACAAAACCACATACATTGGGAAGAAAACAAACCTAGATGGGAAATGTTGGCTTTGAAAAGTTGGCTGTGATTTTACAAAATAATCAATATTGTCACTACAGGCTATGACTTGACTATGTAAAGAACAAGAGTTTCTGTCCAGAATGCATTGTGACCTTTCAATGGACCTTCCCTGTTTTCATATTGTATCATATATGATAGCTTACTATGTCAACCTAAATGAAGCAGAAACTATACTTTTCTTTTTTACCTCCTGGAAACTTCTATACAATTCTTGATATCAAATAAGGAGCAGATTGGTACTCAAGTCTCTGATCCAGATCTGGGCCAAGTACAGACAGGTACCTATAGATTAGTCAGAGCTACTTTCTGATCCTAGTCAAATCTTTCAACTGTGACTCTGAAAGACTTACAGTAGAGTAAGAAGTAAGCAGGCTATATATGCTGATGCCCAATCAAAATGACAGAGAATACTCAGACAAGGACCAATCCTGTCGATGCCCGCACTGACACAGCACCGAGAATTGGGCGAAAGCCTGCGGGATTAAAGAAACACACACACAGGTTATTCGTGTTAAGCGAGAAAAAGAAGGGAAAGAGTCCTGTAGTTTATTCACCAAAATATATACCCCAAGTTGACCAGGTAGAAAAATTCTGGGAAGCACAGTGGGAAACCCCGGCTTGAGACTTCGGTAGCAAAAGACCAACTACGTGCCCTGAATTTTCTAGGGAGAAATCCCGGAAGACCAGCCTAAATCTCAAAAACTAAAGACTGGGAGGACAAGAGACAGGAACGAACTGCCCCTCACCCGGGTGTGTCAGTCCTGGGCCAGACTGCTCCTTAGTTAGGAGCAAAAGGCTTCCACATGCATCAGCAGGGCTCAGCAGGAGTCAAAGCCTGCAAGAGACCCAGAAGGGTCTGACCAGGGGGGTGAAACATTGCAGGGGACCCAGGAGGCTCTGACATAATCCCTTCCACCTTCCCATCTCTCCAGAATTTCTCTTTTAGCCCCAAAGATGCTCACTCTGTAAATTCTACAAAGAATTTGTCCTTAGCAACACCTTGCCATGAGCCAAGAAGTGACCTAAGTGGCTAATGATGCTAGAACAAAAGACTTGAGTAGAGCTGGCCCAGTCCTTGCCCAAATCTCTCATAAACCTGCATGCCTGCCAAGGCATAGTTCTGCCCCTGCCCTCGTGGGCTAGCTCCACCAGGCAAAGGTTCATATTGGTTCTGCACCTTAATGAGAAGCAGGGAAGTAGTAGAAGGCCATTTTCTGTACCTGCTTACAAACACATCTACAAAGATCTGGATGTGGTCAAACCAGGATCAGAACAATCAGAACATGTAGATGCTGTTAGGATATGAATGAAATTGAACCATGTTCTCAATATATCTTTATAAAAAGCATTCTTTTATCTGATTTCCAATCACATTCTCAAGTGATTCACAGACCTGTGGAGGGGAAGAAGGGGGTCATTATTTCCTTTCTTTTGAAACACCAAAGGACATGTTGATGAACCTGGCATGGTCTACTGCTTCAGTAATAACTGGCTGTTGATTCTCTTATCTGTACAAGGAAATGTAATCAAAATGACAGTAACTATCCCCACAATTCCAGGTTTGAGAAAGTCTTACCATTTTCACTTCTCTGTGGCTTCTTAGAAAATCAATGATGATAAATACATGCCCTATTTTGTTTTGTTGAGGTTATAATTACAATATTCTTCCAATCTACTTCCTCTGTCCTAGCCTTTCCATAAAACACTCTCCACTGTCCTTCAAATTCATGGCCTCTTTTTTCACCAGTATCATCGTATGCATATATGTACACACACACATATTCCTAAATATAACCTGTCGAGTCTATATAATGCTATTTGTATGTATATATGTAGGGCTGATTGGCACAGAACCACCAATTGGTATGTTCCTCCCTAGGAAAGAGCACTTCTCCTGCTCCCAGGTTTCCTCAGTTGCCTATGGTTGTGTAGGGTTGAAGTTTCATGGGCTCTTCATCTCCCAGTTTGGTATGCCCATTGGTATCCTCTTGGTTCAGCTCACAATTGGCCATTAATGTTGGTGAGACTTTATGACTGTAGCTCCTGGTGTTAGCAGGAGACACAATCTCACCAGAAGCTCTGTGATCCTCTGGCTCTTAGGATCTTTCTACCCCCTCTTTGGATATGTTCCCTGAGCTTCAAGTGTGGGAGTACCCTGTAGATAAATCTATTGGGACTAGGATCTACAACTCTGGATTCTGATTGCTCTTAGCTTTCTGTAGTGATCTCCATCTGTTTCAAAGAAAATGTCCTTGATGAAAGGGAAAGCTAGGCCTATCTGTGAGTAGAAGGGCAAATGTTTACAGGCAAATGGTTGTTAGGGAATTATGCGACTTGGTATATTAGAGGTTATAGATTTTCCTCCAATAAATATGATTTTACTAGCACTGAGTCATCAGCTAGATTCCAGTACCACACATTGTTTCTCTCTTGACTGACAAGTCCTTAAATCCAGTTAGAGAACGGTTGGCTACCACCAAGGTATTTACACCACTACTGTAGCCATAAGGTTATTTATTCTGTTCTTACCACTAGAAAAGTAAAGGGGCACAGCTTTCTCATATCAAATATTCCCAGAATCTATATAATGGTTGTGGTGGTTTGAACGGAAACGGGCCCCATAGGTTCACAGAGAATGACACTATTAGGAGTTATGGGTTTGTTGGAGTAGATGTATAGATGTAGCCTTGTTGGAAGAACTGTGTTATGGGGAGGGAGGTGGGCTTTGAGGTTTCAGAAGCTCAAGCCAGGCCCAGTGTCACCCCCTCTTCCTGCTACCTGCAATCTGCATGTAGAACTGTGAGCTACCTCTCCAGCACCATGTTTGCCTGGGTGCCACCATACTTCCTGCCGTGAAGATAATGGACTAAGTCTCTGAACATAAGCCAGCCCCAATTGAATGTTTTCCTTTTGAAGACTTGCCATAGTCATGATGTCTCTTCCCAGCTATAGAAATTCTAAGTGGTATACTGGATAATACAAAAAGAATGCTGTAGGGCTTGAGAGATGGCTTAGTGGTTAAGAGTACTGACTGCTCTTTCAGAGGTCCTGAGTACAAAACGAATACACCATTGTAATTGACAAAGGCCAATATACTAGACCAGTTAGCTAAGGAGGGAGAGCGAACTCTGTATGAGGAATCAGAGGTCAAGATAGAATGCAGAGATGGGAAATTTAGGCAGAAAGGCTGAGAGAGCATTCTAAACACAGAGCATAGCTTGAGTAAAGATGTGGTAAAAAGGTTTTAGCATTAGTGTTATATAAGGCCACTTAGCTGCAAAGATCAAAACTGGTCAGATTTTTCTTACATGTGTTTGCAGGAAAATTCAAACATGAAACAGTTGATGTAATAATAATGTATTGGATCAAAACCCTAACAAATGATACTACAACTGAATCTCTCCTTTCTCTCTCATATACACATACATAAATTCATATTCACATATGTTAATATATAAATATACTTATAAGCACATATATATGTGTGCGATCTCACATTTAAGAGACTGGGCATAATAAGACAGGCTGAGTGGAACTAAGAATTCCTATAGAGCAACATAGACAATTGATTGTTTCTAGGTCAATCATCAAATGAGGATTTGGAGTCCCTTCAGGTCGATGTAATTCTCTCATTAAGATGACGGAAATAACCAGCCCACGAAGCGGTCAATATGGCTATTCCATCCATCTTAATGACCCAGTCAGATCAACTCAGGATATGTTCAACACCAGAGGGGAAACTCATATGAGAACATAGCAGCAGAGTTGTTGAGCTCCCCTGTTTAAACATAAGTAGGACACAGAAAAGTCACCCTTTGCAAACCACATTACTGAGATTTTACTTCACAAAAGCAGGAAGAGGACTGAGCAATTACGAGAGCACACACAAAAAGTAGGAATGAACAGAAAACACTGGAAAGATCCTTGGTCCAGTTGGTAATGCTAGCTCACTGATGCATGGAAAGGTGGGGCTGGAGAAAGGCTCAGTGAAGGGCTTATTGAAAAGCAAAGGAACCTGAGCTTTGTCCCCAGAACCCAGGTAAAAAGCCATGAGGTCATGAAATTGAAAGAGAGCAGATGAGAATGGAGGGAGTAAGACAGAAGGGTATGAAGGGAATAACAGGAAGGGAGAAATGTCGTCATTATATTATAATCTCAAAAAGAAAAAAAATGCCACAGGTGGCAATACAAGCTTGCAATCCCAGACTGCGGAGGCAGGGACAGGGAATCGGTGGTGTTCACTGGTGAAATAACTGAGCTTAACTGGTGAGCCCAGGTTCCAGTGCCTTGGTCTCAAAAACTCAAGGCAGACAGCTCCTGGGGAATAACAATTGAGGTTGATCAATGGCTTCTGAATGTGCACACTCATACACACACACACACACACACACACACACACACACATGCACATACACGCATGCAATTCATATGCATGCACACACATGTGCACAAGGAAAGAAGGAAGACAGAAAGAAGGAAGGTCTGAGGAGTTACAAGGCAGGGGAAAGCTTCAAGACTGGTAGCACAGGAAGGTCAAGTCAATGGTTAGTCGGTGACCAAATCAGGCCCTTACGACTGACTCAAGAAAATGAATTTCATCAAGGATTAACTCTGATGACAGTATCCCCAATGGAAGTCATAGTTGCTTCAAGAACAATAATGGTCTGCTGACAAGAGGAGACAGCAATAACCATGAAAGATTGATGGTGAAAAATGATGAAGCAGAAGTCCAGGGCAGTTTCTGGTAGTGAATATGAAGTGGGAATTAGGGGAAACCAGACTGGTGAAGCCTTGCTAATGCGGGATGACTGGAAATACTTAAAGAAAAAAGCAGAGAACAGCCCTGGGGACAGTCCATCAGGGAAAGGATGTGTTCTGATTCTGTTGTAAAGAGGCAGAAGTCGGCTTGACACAGAGCAAGAGATAAGAGGCCTTTCCGCGCTGGGGCTCTCACAGCCACAAGGAACTAGGCCAAAAGCTCAGTGTCACCATACAAGTTAGAGACACGGAAGAACAGACATAGACACAATCCTGACTGCAATGTTTTTACAACAAAACACCCAGTGCAGGGGCCTGGATGCTTCAGGAAGTAAAGCTGATTGTCTTGTTTGTTTTTAAATATCCTTCCCACTTTGAGCATGTGTGTCTCACGAAGTACAGAGGAGCTTCTCAATGCCCTGATGTGACAGAGCCAAGTACAGCCTCTCATTGGAACTATAAAATGAATAAAGCTCTGGTTTAATTACTGGGTCGAGGAGGCTAGGGAAAGTTCAAAGATTTGGGATCTGCTTCTTCCTCATGTCTTGGCCACTTCCCTTTCCTGATGCCTCGTCTCCATACTAACTCACATCACATTTTTTTTTCCCACCAGCTCCCAATTTCCATTAAACATGCCTAAACTGTTCCCCCCTCCTTGAATGCCTTCTCCTCTCAGTGGAAATCCAACTGAATAGTTAGAACTGCAACGTGTAAACTAGGTCCTAGGCTACATTATAAACAGTCACAACCGACAAGATTTCAGTCATGTAGAAAAGGTCCTTCTTCTCCTTCGTTGTAAGATGCCCGTGTAGCAACTCACTGGTCCAAACCTTCTTACAATCTGGCAGCTACCTTCCTTTCTAATTAGCATCTCAAGGTCTGTCTGGCAGAAAAAGGGCAATGTCCTTCCTGGGCATTAAAAGCTTAGGTCAGGAAGGGAGGTAACACCGGTGGTCACAGCCCATTACCATCACCGGAACCACAGGATCCACTTAGCTGGAATAGCCACCCGGAAGCCTCATTCCTCAAACTTAAGACCCACCTTCAGACCTTAGCCCTTAGCATGCATCCCGGCATCCTCGTCATTTACATGCTCCCAGAGGTCCCTCTGCCCTTCCCCTTTCCCTTCCCTTTCCTTTCTCCTTCCTTTTCCCCTTCCCCTCCCCACCAGCTTTCAACTTCTCCAGTGGTAACTGATAACTTCATTGCTAGTAAGCTCTCAGACTTGACAGAGCGGCTGCTGTGCCCTACCCTGATTTGAAAGCACTCTGAGCACTCCTGATTTGAAAGACAACGATCAAGCCTGTTTATGCATTAAAATCTCCTCAGAGAGCTTAAAAAGCATGCCTGCTGAGGATACAGCCTAGAGGTTCTCATTTCCTTCACAGTGCCTTCTCTACAGACTCGTGTGTGTGTGTGTGTGTGTGTGTGTGTGTGTGTGTGTGTGTGTGTGTGTGTGTCGGGGGCCGGTATCGAAGGACACATGCTACAAGTAAGAGACCAAGTTCAGTATCACACAGTGATGTAGTGGCACTTCAGAATCAAACACTAAATGTCCCAATCGCCAGTACTCTTATTTCCCTTAAAGGGCACAAATAAGGAACGGTATTTCAAGGCTGTACTTTTCTCATCCTTTTGCCCAAAAAATAGATCTGCTTCTTTCCTGGGAGACCAGGCTAGCAGTACAGCAAGGACTTGCTTTGGAGAAGACAAGTGACGGTACTTCTAATTTCAGTTCAACACACTAAGACCAAACTGAAGGTGCCACGTGGGAGAAAATGCCTGGAAGCCCTCCCTCTTCCTCCCATCCTCCATCTCAAAAGCCTTGTTTGCATTCTCTAGTCCCTCGGGGGAGGAGGCCTCCACCCTGAAGAAGGATCCCTTCGAAAACAAAGGAAAAGATTATAAACAGAGCACTGCCAGGTGTCCCTGGTCCCTGACAACTCCCAGGCTGCCTTAAGGCAGTTCAAGAGAAATGTCATTTTTAAAATAAGCAAAGAAGAGAGAAAGCTCAACTCCCCAGCTCTGGGGCTTTGAGTGCTGGGCCCGCTCTCATCCATCGCACAAAGTGTTCGGCTCCCAGACATGGAATTTTACTGAATTCATCAACTGTAGGTAAAAATAAATAAATAAGAGTTGATCTTCCATCCTTTTCAGATTTATGCTGATTTCACAGCCATCAGATACACAGGCCCTGCTCTAAAGGCCTCGGGCCTGACATCTTGGTGAACGGCTGAGAAACAGCTCCATCTGCTGGCCAGAGAGCCCAAGTGAGTGGAAATTTCCAACTGTTTTTCAGCCTCTGCAAGAGAGCAAGAGGTTTGGTTGATATTCCCTGCAAGTCGTTCAGTTCGTTTCACCAAATCGCCTACAAATTCTGACATGGAATTGGGCTGTGTCTTATGCATATACATGGACATGTTTTCTGATTGCTTTTTGTGGCTCCTGACATTTCTTGAAGTTTTTAGATTCGGTAACCATGTGTCAAATTTATAGCAGGAACCTTGGCTCCTGTTATTATCCTGTTACATAAGTATCGGAAGAGGAAAAAAAACCTCAGAAGAGATCGAGGGGGAGGGACCTGGAGAAATTCTCATTCTGGCTGCCTAGGGTCTGGGGTTTTGATTTCGGTGCTTAGACATGGGAATCCACTGTGTTGGGAGTTGTTTTCATCCTAGTTAGAGAAATACATAAGAGAAGCACCATAAAGAACGATAAGAAAGAGGAATCCGCTAGGTTTTGATAAGGCTGGAGTATATAAGTGATGGTTCAAGCGAAAGGATATTCCAGAACGTGTGTTCCTCCCACTTCCTGTGAAGAAGCATCCCCGGAGATACCGCTATACTTTCTATTCCCTACTGCTTCAGTTAAAGAGGCCCTCGGGACAGTTTTCCCCCCTTGGATCTGAGGCTGGAAATGTGGAAAACGGGAAATGAGCAAGAGTACAGCAGGCACCAATTATTAGTGGCGGGCTGTCCAGGGACTGTCCTCCTTGCTTTGCTAGTCAACAAAGACTCACTGTAAAAACAAGAAGAGGACTCACTCGGGATGGGAATGAGGTGCCCAATGTAGCATGTTCCTTCGACAGATAGGATTAACTATTACTCCTTCTCAGGACAGATTCTCTGGGAAAAATAATAACCTCTTGATTTCCAAGCAGTCAGAGTGAAAAGAAAACATGAAAATAATTGCAGATGGCAAATCCGGGTTCCTGTAAGACAGGTAAATCTGCTGGAGGTCCTGCAGTCCACAAGAGGCATGAGTGAGTCCTCAATCGTGCAGGCAGAATTTCTCGAGATAACCTGGTTCTTGTCACAGAACAGGATAAGGCACCTGCCATAAGGAAGTTCTTTCCACAGATTGCTGTGACAAGTACCACTCTTCTTTCTATCATGCCATCGCCTTCTATAGCAGAGCCAACAGTTTGTTTTAGTGACTCACACTGCTCACGCTGAATGGACAACTCTGATGGTGTTCACTAGAGTCACTGGCTGGATGGGACAGTGGACGTAACGAAAGATGCCAGAGACAGAATTCTTGGCCTTGTATTAAAGATCCGGGGAGGGGTCTAAGAGGAATGCATGTATCTCCTTGGCAAGTAGAAATATAATAGGTTTTATGAGTTGACTGGAGATGGGTGGTAGTGAAAACAGGAGAGAGATCAGGTTATGGGGTAGAGAAGGAGAGGGTATGGAGAGAAATGATTGGAATTGGAGGCCATTGGAGAGGATGTGTTGTGGAAATCTAATGCAGTAGAGACTCCCAGGACTCTATGAGGGTTACCCTAATGAGGACTCATAGTCATGGAGGATTCAGAGCCTGAACTGCCCATCCTTCACAACCAGGCATGACTTCCATTGGTGGGACTGAGACACCAAGCAAGCCTCAAAACCTTTGGTCTATCATCTAACCCACCTGCAAGATGCGATGAGCAATGGAGTTACAGAACTTGTGAGCCAAACAGTGACTGGTTTAATTCGAGGCTCAGGTCACAAGAGGGAACCCATGCTGGGCACTGTCCAGATGGCTAGGAAGCAAAGGCTGCATAGTCCACACACCCAGGATAGGAAAAAAGAAAATAATAAAATGATTTATAATGATATTCTGTTATAGTCATAGACTAGCACCTACCAATTCTTTGACAGAGACATTTCCTCAGGAGCTAATGGGAGAAAATATGGAAACCCACAGCCATACATTAGGTGGAGCTTAGGAACCGCCTCAGATGAGAAGAGGAAGAATTATTGAAGCCAGAGGGGTCAAGGACACAAAGTCAACTAAGTAGATGTCATAGAGGCTCACAGGGACTGAAGTAGCAATCATGGAGCCTTCATGGGTCTGTATACTTTTATGGTTGTTATCTTGGTGTCTTTGTTGGACTCTTAACAGTGGGAGTTGAGGTGTCTGACTCTTTTGTCTGCTCTTAGGACCCTTCTCCTCTTACTGGGTTGCCACACCCAACTTTGACATGAAGTTTTGTGCCTAGTCTTATTGTATCTAGTTTTGACATTTTGAGTTGATATCCCTGAGAGGCCCACTCATTTCTGAAGTGAAACAGGAGGAGCAGATCTAGTGGAGGTTGGATGAAGGGGGGTTGGGAGGTGTGGAGGGAGAGGAAACTGCAGTTAAAATGTATTGAAAAACAAAAATAAAAATTAGTGGAAAACTGCAAAACATAAAAACAGCCCGGAAAACTAATAAACTTCTTGTGGCACCAGTAATAGGAATAAAATGAGGCAACTTAGTCATTTTTTTAAAGTGTGTGACCCAAGTAAATCAGTCAAATGAGCTGCACAGGCCAGATGTTGGCACTGAGTGTCTTCGTCACTGCCTACCAGCTGCTAGCCCTGACTGTGGGGGAACGTCTTGAGACTTGACAATTAGAGCACTGCCTTTTCTAGAACAATGTCTTGGTCCTAGTCATCAAACCACTCTACACTCCCACACACTTTGTTTCAGTGGTTAGCCATTTTCCTCTTCCTCAGCTGCTCTTTGAGAGTGTCCCTTCATCTGCCCTTCCTGGGAATCTGTGGGCCGGCTAGTTACTTGCAACCCTGAGGGAAGGTCCTGGTGATTGATGCTATTGCAGTCATAATTTCTCTGGAGTCTGTTTCTAATATTTGAGGTTAACATGCCCAAACCGAAACAAAACACTTTTCTCATGTTATACAATGGAAGTGATTTGATACTGGCTTTAGCACAGTTTTTGAACAACATGCTTAAAAATGACATGTTGTCTCTCAATATGACTCTAAACTATAAAATTTTCTAAAATGGAATTAATAGGCTGTCCTTGAGTGTTTCAAGACTTAATTCTGTTTGGAGCTAACAGGGTCCTGAGTCTGATGCTTCTAATTGATGGTTTAGTTTAACAAGCTGACCCTAATATCTTGGCTTTGAAATTTTAACAGGAGACAGCAGCAGCATCTGCCCCTGTGTACATTTTAAACAGAGCTGACTCTGCAATAGGCTATTTCAGTCAGTCTTAAATTCTGGTCTGACTCTGTGATGGAGTGTGTACATGAAAGCTATTTTATGCCCCTATCGTTTTGGAGGCGTTTTTTCCCCTTCACTCTGAAAAAGGTTAATGTGCATGTCCTCACCTTTTGGTCTTAGGATGCCCAAGGTTCTGGGACTTTATGAGTTCCAGATAAAGTTGTAGGAGCCATCCCCTGCAATATCAGTGTGATTTGTGTGCCATTAATAGCCCTGTTGTTTCATGAACCTCAATTTCCTTCAAAGTAGGAGAGTATCAAACCCATCGTTTCGTATTGAAAAGGAAGATAAACTCCATCCCGCTTTGGGCTTTGGAACTGCTGTCATTGATGCTGACTTCAGAGTCGTAGTTCACTTGGTCACCAGCTCCCAGGAGCTGAGGTGATAGAGTTTATAACAGATGTGTCACAGGTCACATGCTGTTCGTCACAGCAGCTCTTTCACCAATAACAGCAAGAAACACAATATTATGGACACGGTATTAAAGTCTCAAGAGTGAATACATTTATCGGCAACTAAGAGGCTACTCGACAGAGACAGAGACAGAGTGAGAGACAGACAGACACACACAGAGTGAGAGAGAGAAAGAGAGGAGAGGTGCGGGGAGAGAATCTGGATCAGTATTCCTAATAGAATTTTATTTGTATTGCCACTTCCAAAAACAATGTTAACGATGACAACAACAACACAACAGACCAAATTCGTGGAGAAAAAGAGTTGCTTTGCTTCAAAGAGTGATAAAGTTAGAGTTTCTCAAAAGCTTTACTCCTCCTTCAGGTTAGTACCAAAAAGAGCCACAACGACAGAGAAACTTAAAAAAACAAAACAACAACAAAAAGAAAACAAAAAAACTCCCAGTGTTTAAAGTCAGCTCAAATGAGTAAATCTTAATATGGTTGATAAAATTCAAAGGTGATACTGTTGTTGTTGTTGTTTTTAAAGCATGGACTTAGATAGCTTAGAATGGCCTCAAAGTTGCTATATAACCTGTGATAACCTTGAACTTCTGATCCACATCTTGATTTTCATCTCTGCTTCCAAACTTAGTCTTCATGTGGTGCTAGGGACTGAACCTAGGGCTTTATGCATCCTAGACAAGTACTTTACAAACATTCCTACCCCACCATGAGGTAGGGTAGGAATTTTAATTGATAAATAGCTTGCCCTTATTAAACCAGTGCTGAAAGCATTGATTTGCAAAATAAGCCTGAACCAACACCTCGTTTTGGACAAATTATCCACATCAATTAACTCCTCTACCTGGGGTCTACGAGCATCTTGATTGAACCCTAATTAATTAAGCAACCCTCGGTTCTGTGAAAGGTTTACCACACACAAATGATATGTTGGCCTTGCTGGCTCTGTCCCAACATGGCACTAACTGCTCAGTCAAGAATCTGAAGTCTGATCTTTTTTGGTACAAGCTCATTGATGCTCCATATTCTCTGCTCTGGGGATCAACCCTTTCATGGAGGGATTTCCAGAAGGAAAAACTCTGAGACTAAGGTGAGAAATATCCAATACTATTTAGCAGTGAATGTGAAATTATAATAAAACTAAGGTGAACGTCAGAAAATAGATGTCTGTAGGCAGTTTAGTTTCGATCAGATTATTAAAGTGTCCTAAATAAATTCCCAGTCTCTCGTCACCCAATTCAAATGCAGGCTCTTTTATAGTCACTTGGGAAACCTTTTTTCATAAAGAATTTCATCAAACACAATCAAAGGTGACACATATCCCTTCTAATAGCTTAAATATTAAGTTATGGTCTTCACTCACAAGTACTGCTCAAGTTTAATGCTTACTTATATTTTGCCTCAAGCCTGTCTTATATTTCTAGACATTTTCTATCAGTTTTATTGAAATATAGATTATATATGAGAAAATTTGTTTTCTTATAAATATGGAGCCGTGTGTCTGTCATCCAACCATTTAGGACATTTTTATTGTTCAAAATGAAATCTTGTATCTGGAACTAACTCCCATTCACTCTGTATCCATGAACAGCCACGAATTGACTTCCCTGCTAGGTAGATGTGTCTTTTCCTGTAATACCACATGCATACAACCATATAATACATTGTCTTTGCAGTTTGGTTTCTTTCACTTAGCATAATTTTTTGAGATTCATATACCTTATACACTGAATCATTGTTCATTTAAACTACTAAATAACATGCTTCTATGTAGATATACCATATTTGGGTTATGCATTCATAAGTTGACGGACATTTTGTTTCTACTTTGGACTCTTGTTTGGAAGAGTCCAAAGTATATATATGTTCACATCTTTGTAGAAGCCTGTTTTCATGGGCAGGGTAGCTAGGAATAGAATTACATTCATGTCTATTCTCTGAAGCAATTGTCTTCATTGTCTGTATTTCCAGTGTAAGGCATGGCAGTTCTTAGATTTTAAGATCATAAAAGGTAATTTTTTTTTCAAGACACAGTTGCTCTGTGTAGCCCTGGCTAACCTGAAACTGACTCTGTAGATCAGGCTGTTCTCAAATAGAGAGCCACCTTCCTCTGCCTCCCAAGTGCTGGGATTTAAAGCATGTATCACCACCATCTGGCTGGGTAGTTAGTTTTAGTATACTTTTTAAAATATTCTGTTAAAATACTGCTCATCAAGAACCACTTCCAAGTGCACGTATTTCTTTTCTCCCTTTACATTTGACAGAGAGGAAGCAGGTGTACTTTAACCCAAAGTCTTCAAGGTGCTTTATTTATAGGACTAAGAAAATACAAGAAGGAAGATAGGAAATGAAATATTAAATCAGGAAGTCCAATATATAAGCTAATTAATGGTTTCTTACGAATGTGGCTTGAAAGTTGCCCATGGCTGGGTTCGAAGTTAACATGGAGAATTCATTTTCTAAATTCATAGGCACATACTACATGTGATAAAACGTCTGGGCATTTTGCTCATTTTGTATTTTAGAGAAACCTGCATTCTGGACAAGAATCGTGAGTTGTTTAAAAAGAACTAAAAAGCAATCCACTTCAACTGCTGTAGCCAGCCTGGCCATCTGAGGATGTACACTGACTGCTGAGTGGCTGACAGAGAACATCTACCCTCCTGCATCAGTCACAGAAGCTCCTCTACATGAACACTGCACCTGCTGTGCTCCCCAGTGCATCTGCTGTGCTCCCAATGCATTCGCTGTACTTTCACTGCATCTGCTGTGTTCCCACTGCATCCACCATGCTCCCACTGCACCTGTCATGCTCCCTGTGTATCTACTGTGTTCCCTGTCTCTGTGTGTTGCCAGCCCTCTGACCTTTCCTGATGTGTCTATCTGTTCTTCCCTTAATGCCAACTTTGTTGTTATTTATCTCATATCCCAAGATTCATTCAAAAGCCACCCCTTCTAGATTGTTTCTAATTCGCAGATCCCATTGCCTGCTTACACATGATTTTTAGATGAATATGTGCACACTTAATGTGCCCTTTACTTTGCAAATGGCAAAGCTGAAATTTACAGTATCTATGTGAGTGATAAATTCAACATTCAAATCCATGCCTCCTGACTCCACAGTTTGGTGCTGCCTTTAGAAGGGCATTGTCTCTCTCCTCACCTCTTGACTTACTTTGCTCTCATGTAAAATTGCCTTGAGTTCTGCTGAGAAGTTTGTGATCCTTGCTTATAGGTTGTAAGAGCACAGAGAGAAAGGGTTTGCATTTATTCATTTCTGCATTCCAGAAGAACCTAGCCCTAGCATTGAATACCATACAGATCCAATAAAAATGTGCCCAATGGGTAAAAGTGTATGATCAATAGAATACCAAGTAGCTCCCTCTGGGACTTCTTCTCTGAAAGCACTCACTTGCTTCTGAAGAGGTGATGCCAAAGTTCAAAACAAATGGCTTTCTCTCTCCCTTAATTAAAACTGTCATTGATTTGAAATTTTTCCTTTCAAACACAGAACAAAATTAAATTTCAATAGAGGTCTGCCCAAATTACCATCATTGCAAAAGTGAAGAGCTTGACATTTCTGAAACTATGACAGATATCTATTGCTACTCAAGCCAACAAAATCCAGTTCTGTTGATCTTAAAAAAGAAAAAAAAGAAAGAAAGAAAGAAAGAAAGGAAGGAAGGAAGGAAGAAAGGTAGGAAGAAAGAAAGGAAGAAAGAAAGAAAGAAAGAAAGAAAGAAAGAAAGAAAGAGAGAAAGAAAGAAAGGTCAATGTCCGTGTCAGCAAATGACCTTCTGCACATAACAAATTCTTGTTTACCACAGGGTATCAACAACTGTCCTACTGCATAGCTGATCCCAATTCCCAAAGCTGATAGTGTCAGCAACCATCATACTATACACAGCTAGGCCTGAAGCCAGTCAGTCTTGTGACTCCAGGCCTTCACTATGTCTGTTCTGGAGCCCTCTACTCGAAGTCATGTGGAAATCCAGGCCTCTCTAAGGTCCATTTCCACCTCTTTTGTCATCTGGCTGGCTTTGGGCAAGTCACTTAGCTATCCTGTGCATGAAAAGAGGAATGCAGTATTTCAGAAAGGATTTCAAGTCACTCTGATTAAATATGTTGTCTAATGTGCCAGGTATCATTTCGTAAATATGTGGGGGTAGCAAGAGGAGTGCCTCACTCAATCATCCCCAGCCTCATTTGCACCCTAGTCTCTCTTGGCTCTCCCAGCCCCAGGCAGGCTCTTAGCCAAGTGAAAAGGATGGAGCTAAGCAGAAGATAAATAGCCTGGGCTCAAAGCTCTTCTGCAGAAAGGAATAATTGAAACATTCCGCTGCAGTCACCCACACACCCTCACCCACACTCACACACTCTTCCACACACACAGTTTCCTAGAACATGTGATTACTTCCAGATCATTGTAACATTTTTAATTGAGGAATATAATTGAATCATGCTGGATGGTGTGCATTAAAGGCAAGGACCTTGAGACTGTCAGTGAATAGGCTAGCCTAGTATCATCCACTGTGGAGGACAACCAGCCATTATTAGATTATGGCGACTGTTGCTAGGGTACCTCTAAGGAATGCAGCTAATGCATCTCAGTGAAAAGCAGATAACCATCTTTTGTAGAAAACTCAAGAGAGAATGAACAGGCTAGTTCACTAGTGTCCTCTGCTATAGCAAAATAAATGTGACACTTATACATACCTAACAGTGATTATTCTAAAATGACTAAGTTAGTACAACTAACTGAAAAAAAATAATTGATTTTTTTTTCTTCTTCATCCTTTGTCAGGGTAGTAGTAAGTTCAAGAGTAGATAAAGTAGAAAACTTTCAATCAGAAACTTGTGAAAATATGCAAGATACTGTAAACTCAGGTTCCAAGATTTGATCAATAATCTCTTATGAAGCTCATAAATATGTATGTAACTAGATGCGCAGTCTTCAGTTAAAGAGTTCAGGCATGACAGACTATAAAAGATGGGCACGAAACAAATTTTACTCATTAAACTAAGGAAAACATTTACTTGTCATCAGTGGGTTAATACAGGAAGTTAACTATATTTCAAGTCTCTTCTGATATGTTTATATATGGAAACACGTTTGTATTTTACAGTGGACATTTCAGAAAGGTAATTTCATCCTTCCCCATGGATTAGTATATTACAGATTCCACAACACTGGCCATTGAATGAGGGTCCCTATTGCTTGCGTGCCTTTCTTCACTACCAATTGAAATGCAGTTCTTTCTCTGTGCTGCTACTTCGAGCTTCTGTTTGCTGAGTGTGCCACTGGTGCATATTCTTTCTTCTTCTGATCCAAACTCTGCCACGTCCACACCTCCCATAACCACTCTTTCCCATGGGCCTGAGGGATCAATGCTCTGGAATCTACCACAATTCATACATCAGCACTGTGCCTCTTATAGAAACTCAAAAAGGATGGAATAAAGGAAGGAAAAAAAAAAGAGGGAACCGGGGAGAAGACAGGGTAAAGTAAGAAAAGAAGGAGAGCATGAAAGAAAAACAAACCCAGTCAGCTAGCTTTGTATCAATTCTCATTGACAAAACTCTTTTGTAATAGGGGAGAATTTATTTTGGGAATCATAACAGAATTGAGGAATTATCTAATGAGGATCATTATAGCTAGTGTGTGTGTGTGTGTGTGTGTGTGTGTGTGTGTGTGTGTGCTCGTGTATGGGTCATTTATGTAACCAATTTCCTTTTAAATGCTATATGCCTCTGGTTCCTATACTCTAAGCCAATCCAATGTCTAAATGGAATGAGTGTGTGTTTGTATTTGAATTCATGCAGGAGTATATGAGCATATGCAGTGTGGTGTTTCATTTAGTGGTGAGAGACGGAAAGGAGAAAGTAGAAGGACAGTTTAACAGGCCTTGACTGCATAACAGTAGAATTTTAAACAACAGTGCTATAACAGACTACTGCTTCCTAGTGCTGTGACTGGGGTTTTAAGGTGATGAGAACCCTGGATGATGAGAATACCATTGAGAACACAGCATTCTGAGAAAGAATGTGGGCAATGTACAGGTTCTAGACATGACCTGAATAGATGCAGAGAATTTACTACTTAGTGAGACACTGAGAGCAGTGGAGAGCCCAGGCCTGAGAGGTACCTTTCCTGGATCTGAGGTGTCTGCTACAGCAAGTCCTTGGTGAAGCTATAAAAGATCCAGGAATATGTTCCTTAAGGAAAGGTGGAATTCCATCCATAACAAAGGACAAGATAAGAGGAGCTTGAATCTTATGACAGAGAAGAAAACAGAGTTGAAATGCATACATGATTTGACACTGTGAGAGGTGACTTTTCTAAATCCACCATCTCTTATTCTTTGCTCTGTTGTTATTCACTTTAACTAAAGATTTTACAAAATAACAACCTAAGACTATGTTGCTTCAGAAGAAAGTGTTAAGATAGACCCTGCTCTCCATGTTTCCCCAGGAAAGCTACAGAGATAGTGGAGCATCCACATTCAAAAAAAGATCTACAGCCAAGTTGAGCAAGTGCTGAGGAACAACCTAACAAGCTTGTAGAGATGCTAAGAATTAAGAAGGGCCAGCTTCAGTGTCCTGCTTAGGAATGAGCTAAATAAAATGTACTGGATTTGAAAGCCTCCACTATTTACTAAAGAAACAAGTCTGTGGAATGTTCTAGAGAAGCAACAGGCATTAACATCACTGGGCCCAAAGCAACTTTCCTCTGTCTTTGTAAAGGAAGTTGTCCTTTACTTTCATTACATTTTTATGTTGTCTAGGTCTGCTATCACACTACAACTAGAGAGGTGAGTCAGGAAATGTTAAGGGTCCATGATTCACCAAAGAATGATACCTGTGACTCAAATAGTATGCAAAAAGCAAAGAGCGTTTAAATCTGCAGAAGTCCAGCATGCTCGGGTCTACCATCTTCCAAGATAGAGATGCCCAAGTGAGCTCCCAGGCCCAACTTAAAGCACATGGGAGAATTCTGGGGAGGGGTAGGTGACCTCTATCTTAATCACTGGCTCTATCTCTAGGGACATTCCAGAACCATTGCTGGGGTGTGGGGGTGCTGGAAACTGTTGCTGAGGTAGTCTGGAAACAGCTGCTGATCCATTGTCCTTGCCTTAGGCCAGGTAGTGGGGCCTGGACTTGTCTGGACCTGCTCAGTTCTTGGAAACAGAGATTTAGGCCTAGTCTCCAGAGCTGCCAATTTGAAGCCTGTCATGGAGTCAGCCTAGCCTATTTCATAGACTATGCAGTCCACAAATGTGAAATGTGAACAATCTTTTCTTTAACTAACTAGCTAACTAACTGAATAAGTGAATAAACAAACAAACAAACAATAAATAAAAGTGTGCTGACTCTGTGGGAACCAAGCAGACAAAATTATGTCAGAAAGCATCAAGTAACTGGGACTTCCTGATAAGCTTGAGATTGGGGAGTTTCACAAGCATTTGCGGAGTAAACACCCTAATCCAGGAAGTGTCCCAACTACAGTAAAGGTGGGACCTTCCATCCCCCTTTCTGCATACCAGAGATGTCTCCCCACCAAGGGCCCCCAATGAATTCAAAGGACAATAGGCCCCACCAATGAGAAATAACCAACTCATGCTGTAACCTAAAGCCTATACCCTGAAAAAGTATAAAAAGTGGGTGCCTTTGTTCTTCAGGGTTGCCTCTGCCCTGATTGAGGAACAACCCCAGTGCCCTGGATCAATAAACCTCTTGCTTATTGCATCAATCTCTGTCTCTGTGTCTCTGTGAGTCGGACGTCCCATACATAGGCATTGGGGGCTTCTCCAGTCTTACAACTCTTGGTACATAAACAACAAGGGGGCTAGGAATATAGCTTAGCTCTTAGGTGGCTTGCCTAGAATGCTTGAAGCCCTGGGTTTGATCTCCAGTACCAAATAAACTGGGCATGGTGCCACATATTTTTAATCCTAGAACTCTGGAGGTAGAGACAGGAGGATCAGAAGTTCAAGGTAAGACTCTGACTCAAAAACAATGGAAGAACAGACAAAAGACTCTGCTTGAGATAGCTTACTGATTGTGACAGCTCTCTCTTGCTAGAAAAATTCTAAAAGCTTTAGCTAATAGATTTGCCAACCAATGTTAGAAAAGGTGCAATAAAAAAAAAATCTTGGATTTCTTGTATTTTCTAACTAAAGTCAGAAATTCTGCTAAAAAATAAATTACACAAGAGATATGTTTGCTCTCCAAGCAGTTCTCTCTGGGTTCCTAGCTCTTTCAGACCAAAGCCCAGTCTTTTATTTACATATCAACTCAGTTATTTACTCCAGGTTCCCTTTTGATTATCCCATGAATCAGCATTTTATGACCTTAGCTCCTAGATTCTTTTCTAAGGGTAGCAAGTTCACTTTTTTAACATTGCAAATGAATTCTGAGATCTGCCTGCCTTTGTAAGAATAGACAATAACCTAGATAGATGGGGTCTGGCTCTGAGATCATCATTCTTGCTATACCTGGGCCTAAACTACCTCTGTCCCAGGCTGACCTTGAACTCAGGAATCTGCTTGCCTTTGTAAGCACAAGCAATAAACTTAGCTGGGTAGGATCTAGACCTGCATTCACCACTCTCCACATTGCTTTTTCTTCTTCTGTAATATCTTTCTGTTCTTTTAGGTCTATGAAGCCACTTATATATTTCATACTCTTATTTTTGCATAGTTGAGAAATTATATATTCTTTTTTTTTCTCTTTTTTTTTTTTTTTTTGGAGCTGGGGACTGTACCCAGGGCCTTGCGCTTGCTAGGCAAACACTCTATCACTGAGCTAAATCCCCAAACCCGAAATTATATATTCTTGAACTCGTGTTTTCAGAGTCTTTCCCATAGTCTTAAGGGCCATTCTAAAGGTCACAGCTTTTGTCATCTTGCTAAGGACATTAGACACACTTTTACCTCCCAGATTAAGTTGTCCTTGAATAGCTTGGAGTCATTAACCTTAGCAGAGAGGACATTCCCCCAAAGGACGAACATAAAGTAAAATATGCAAACAAGCCTCATACCCAGCAACTGTCAACACTCATGGAAGGCCATTCCCTTGCTGGCTCTGATCCAGTGGCACTATCCCTTTTGAGAAGTCATGCAACACTAGACACAAGAATACAAAAGCTTTGTATTTAGAATACTATACCTCATATGCTTTTTGGCCAAATCACTGGTATTGCTAGGTCCAAGTTTCTTAATCTATAAAATGAAACTAGAGAATACATCACCTAAAGACACAGTATGGGAAGACCCAAATGTGATCATGGAGATGTATTTGGATAACTGAGAAGTTCTAAATTCAAGGATGGATTTTTTAGTTGAAGAAACTATATGAAAAACTAAGTGACTCACTGTGTTTAGGATAAATGAGGTTGTTCACGTGCTCCAATATAACCCTGGTGGTGATTGTCTTACAAGGTTGATTATCTACAGACACTTATAACTCAGAATTCACTTCTCCCCAGAAATAGAAATATCAAGAAATTTTGCTGATCTCTGATTTTATCCTCTGGGTTCTGCCTATCGTCTGTGTCCTTCCTCTCAATGGACCTTGTTCTGGACTATTCTCTCATCAGTGCCTGGTCACCCTCTGTACTTGAAGAATTATTGCTGTGCCTCAGAAACCAGTCCATGTTGTTGGATAAGAAGCCTAACCCTGCCCCACATGACGCCTTGCAATCCACCCAATGTCCATTCTGCATTCCTGTTATTATACTATGTACTTACTGTGTGCCATTATTAATTGGGCATTTTTTTTGTTTTGTTTTGTTTTGTTTTGTTTTGTTTTGTTTTTTTATTAACTTGAGTATTTCTTATTTACATTTTGAGTATTATTCCCTTTCCCGGTTTACGGGCCAACATCCCCCTGACCCCTCCCCCTCCCCTTCTTTATGGGTGTTCCCCTCCCCATCCTCCCCCCATTGCCGCCCTCCCCCCAACAATCATGTTCACTGGGGGTTCAGTCTTAGCAGGACCCAGGGCTTCCCCTTACACTGGTGATCTTACTAGGATATTCAATGCTACCTATGAGGTCAGAGTCCAGGGTCAGTCCATGTATAGTCTTTAGGTGGTGGCTTAG
The DNA here is from genome assembly GCF_021556685.1 of Rattus norvegicus. Taxonomy (NCBI): domain Eukaryota; kingdom Metazoa; phylum Chordata; class Mammalia; order Rodentia; family Muridae; genus Rattus; species Rattus norvegicus. The sequence continues at coordinate 22,253,128 of NC_141551.1, read as the reverse complement.
TCCCTGGAAGCTCTGGTTGCTTGGCATTGTTGTTCATATGGGGTCTCGAGCCCCTTCAAGCTCTTCCAGTTCTTTCTCTGATTCCTTCAACGGGGGTCCCGTTCTCAGTTCAGTGGTTTGCTGCTGGCATTTGCCTCTGTATTTGCTGTATTCTGGCTGTGTCTCTCAGGAGAGATCTATATTCGGCTCCTGTCTGCCTGCACTTCTTTGCTTCATCCATCTTGTCTAATTGGGTGGCTGTATATGTATGGACCACATTGGGGCAGGCTCTGAATGGGTGTTCCTTCTGTGTCTGTTTTAATCTTTGCCTCTCTCTTCCCTGCCAAGGGTATTCTTGTTCCCCTTTTAAAGAAGGAGTGAAGCATTCACATTGTGATCATCCGTCTTGAGTTTCATTTGTTCTAGGCATCTAGGGTAATTCAAGCATTTGGGCTAATAGCCACTTATCAATGAGTGCATACCATGTGTGTTTTTCTGTGATTGGGTTAGCTCACTCAGGATGATATTTTCCAGTTCCAACCATTTGCCTACGAATTTCATAAAGTCATTGTTTTTGATAGCTGAGTAATATTCCATTGTGTAGATGTACCACGTTTTCTGTATCCATTCCTCTGTTGAAGGGCATCTGGGTTCTTTCCAGCTTCTGGCTATTATAAATAAGGCTGCTATGAACATAGTGGAGCACGTGTCTTTTTTATATGTTGGGGCATCTTGTGGGTATATGCCCAAGAGAGGTATAGCTGGATCCTCAGGCAGTTCAATGTCCAATTTTCTGAGGAACATCCAGACTGATTTCCAGAATGGTTGTACCAGTCTGCAATCCCACCAACAATGGAGGAGTGTTCCTCTTTCTCCGCATCCTCGCCAGCATCTGCTGTCACCTGAGTTTTTGATCTTAGCCATTCTCACTGGTGTGAGGTGAAATCTCAGGGTTGTTTTGATTTGCATTTCCCTTATGACTAAAGATGTTGAACATTTCTTTAGGTGTTTCTCAGCCATTCGGCATTCCTCAGCTGTGAATTCTTTAGCTCTGAACCCCATTTTTAATAGGGTTATTTGTCTCCCTGCAGTCTAACTTCTTGAGTTCTTTGTATATTTTGGATATAAGGCCTCTATCTGTTGTAGGATTGGTAAAGATCTTTTCCCAATCTGTTGGTTGCCGTTTTGTCCTAACCACTGTGTCCTTTGCCTTACAGAAGCTCTGCAGTTTTATGAGATCCCATTTGTCGATTCTTGATCTTAGAGCATAAGCCATTGGTGTTTTGTTCAGGAAATTTTTTCCAGTGCCCATGTGTTCGAGATGATGATTGGGCATGGTTTCATACAACCTAAACTAGTTTCTGGGTCTCAAACAAATAGTTTCTATTTCCTAAGAAAACACCAATGCCAGGAAACTTTCAGAGGAATCATTGTCCTCATTTTATGAGGCAGAATACTGCAGACTAGAGAGGAACTCATGGTATTCAAAGAAAATTCAAATTACTGCAAAGCCTCACCCAATTCTGCAAGGCTGCCAGAGCCTTCACTTCACTGTCATTCAAGTGTGCTATGCATTGTCACATTCCACAGTTACACATTTCATAGGTCGGAAATGTTCTTTAAAATATTTATTAATAGGCCAGCCACTTGCACACTTTATTCCTTTTATTCTCCCATTTTATAAGCCTATCCTCCATCTGTCCACCCTTCCTGGTTCATGGTGCTAGTCATTTCATTTCTTTACACTGCATAAACAGAATTTCAAAACGAAATTACAAATTGTATGGGTCATTCAATCTGTCATGATTTACTGAGGACAAGTGAACTGACCTAAGAGGCAGTTCACTGCCATAGACCTTAGAATTTAGCTGAGGAAGAAAAGGATACCTTTGGCTGTCCAAACAAGGACAGGGCAGCCATGTAGACCAGAAGAACTAATTCCTAAGGGTGGTGCAAATTAAGCACAGTAACTAAGAAACCAAAGAAAATGCCCTGTCCTTGGTCTCAAGAGCAACTTGTTTATAGTTGAGTGTTCCACAATGAACGTGAAAGAAATTGTGTGTTAGGTATCTTTCTTGTTAGAAGGTTCACAGATTTCTATGATGATTGAAAGAGTATGAATGAAAAATGGAGAAATAGAGATGGCTCTCCTGCCATATACACCCACATCTAGCCACATCCTCCACAAAAGCCAAGGGAGTCATTTCACTTAAAGTTTATATCCACTAAAATCCTGGTGTGAGGCCATTCCTAGACCAGCCATATTTAGAGGTGGTTTAAGTCACTACCGTGGACATGATTAGACCCAAGATACCTTGAGAGAGACTGTGGTGAAGCTTTAATTGAAACCCAATTTCCAACATTTGTTTGTGTCCACAGAAGTCCCTCCATTTGATAGGACAGGGACCTTTAGGAAGGCAGAGATGCAGTCATGACTGGGAACTGTATTCAAGGTTCTAAACTTCATCCTGTCATCTAGGTTATGAAGCTACAATGTTCAAGAACAAATAAGAGACTATATTCACTTTCACAGTTCACTGAAATGATCTATGATTTATAGATATTTCAGCATATAGAATATGAGCCTCTATTTTCATGCTAACTGACATGCTGCAAAACCTAGAGGTGAACCCAGCCTTTTATGATCAAGGATATCTTTGATTTGGTGTAGAAATACCTCATGTCTGTAGAACTAACTACACCAGCCCCAGTCATGGTTAAATATGGCTTGTGAGATTGAGTGGAATGATGTAATTTTCCAAGAACAGTGAAACTCTTCTACCTTATATTAAAATCCTTATGAGATATAGAAAAATTCTTGGAAAACAAATCCAAGAAAGTTGGTTATCACCTTGTGCACAGACAGATATCTCTTGGCAGAATAATCAAGAAATGTGGTTTCCTGTATCCCAGTCCCTGATCATTATCATAAACCATGAGGTCCATTATGTTACCTTACTCCTACAAGTTCCTTTCCTTTTCATGAACCATCCAAGTGTAAATATAAACTATTATTATCATTTTAAGTAGAATTAAGAGCCTGGCTCATATTTGATAAAAATAACACCTAAACACAGTATAAACTATTCATATTACACATAATCATTCAATGAAAGAATAAAATGAAAAAGTGCTAAAGACTGTTATTGTGGGAAGACACAACCCTGAGAACTTTTGTCCTAATTTGATCTCTATCAGTTTACATGGAATAAACTTGAGTCCCAGAGAATGTTCCAAAAGAAGAACTTAAAATTGATAATACTTACCAATGGGAGGAGGGGGGGCTAGGATTAATTTTCAAAACTCAGTGCAAAGCTCTTTTTAATTTTAAAAACAAAAGGTCATCCCAAAATAATTCATGGGCCACTAAGAACTGCGTCAAGCAGATTAGAGATAGATAGCTTTTCAACATATATACCTTTACTATTTTAACTTCTCTGACACTGGACATGAAAACGTTTCCCAGATTACTCATTTCACTCTCATGTTTATAAATAGCTTTTCATTTCCTTTTATAGAGTTGGACTTTTCTTATTCTGACCTAGATCTCATACACTTGAATTCAGAATCAAGTAGTGATGACAGTTTGAATATCAGTGTCAGGCTTTTTTCTGTAATTATAAGAATTAAGGAAAATATCTAATGATAATCATTCTTAAAGCCATGCAATAAAAATAAGATGCTTAAAAACTATTTAAATTGAAAGTAGTTAGATTCCATTAATAGTTTAAGTGTAATAAATCTACATAAGCATGTACATATACACACAAATACACATACGCACCTTAAAGACGAATACCTAATTACCAAAGGTTGCAGAGTCATGGTCTAAGCACCTAATAACATCCAGAATAGGCACAAAGATGGATCATGTTAGACTTTCCCGGAAGGACAGAAACTAGATGTGCGCAGGGGGTGGGTGAGAGTGAGGATGGTTTTTAAATACAAGAAAACACATGCGTAATAAAAAACCATGACTGAAAATATAAAATTGGAGCCATCAGTGTCCAAAAAAGAAAGGGATATGTGTAGGATGGGAAAGTGAGAGACGAGAACAAAATGAACCAGAAAATGAGCTTTGGGTTTGAAGGAATCATTTAAACAGAATTTGTGATGAGAATGTTCTTTAATAGATTTGGAGAAGAACAAATCTATTAAATCTATTAGGCCCACTTTCCAGGTATAACTCTCATTATGGGTGACTGTACTTAGGTTTTTCCCAACATGTCACTGCCAGAGTCAAAATGAAAAAATATGTCATCTAGCATGGCCCCCTCGCCTCAGTGACAGGAAACCCTGTTCTAACCTAGCTTAAACATTATTTGTACTTCCTGACCATAACACTGGCCCCCAGTCACTTAGGTGGACACATGACCCCATCCAGACCTTATTATAGTGTTTTTTTAAACTCCACCATGAGGCAATTGCCAGTTCCCCAGGTTTTTCCACAACTGAAGGGTTTCTCAGGCTATGTGACCTTCATCTTTAAAACTGGAAAGAAGAAGAAGAGGTAGCTTCTGGTTACTACCTGGAAAAGTGCAAGTCCTCAAATGATTTACTCTCTCTGCCTGAATCACCAGGCTGGGTTTCTCTCATTATTAAGTACAGGGATTCTGGTAGGTACATTGCCTATTTCAGTTACTTTGTTCTCTGCTACAAAATGCCTAACCAAAGAGATTAGGAAGTTTATTTTGGCTTGCATCATGATGAAAAAGACACCCTGGCAAGAGCATGAGGCCATATTCCATCTACAGTTCAGAAGCAGAAAATAATAAACATTCCTGTTCAGCTCATGCTCTCCTTTTCATTCAGTCAGGAACTCTGGACCATCGATGATGCTTCTCATAATTAATTAAGGTAGATCTTTTCTCCTCAGTCTTAACTAGATAACCCCTCACAGACATGCTCAATGGCCTTGTCTCCTAGGTGATTCTAGATACTGTCAAGTTGACAAAATTGACCATTGCATGGGCTCATAGAAAATGCTGAATAAGCCTCAGCTGTCAGAATGACAATCGTGAGCTTTATGATAGTATACCCAGGGTCTTGACTTCCTTTGGTTTAGATGAACAGAGAGCATATCCAGAAACCATTTGATCCGGGTGGCCAGAAGTTCCTTCAAAGCCCATAGAAAGCTCAAGAGCAGAAGAACCACACACCAGACAGGTCTGGGTTTAGTCATGCTAATTGGGGCTTGGGATGTAGATCAGTTGGTCAAATACTTGACTAGTATGCACAAAGCCCTGATCCCAATCCCGGGACAACATAAACAAAGCATGGTGGAGCTCACTTGTAATCCCAGAACTTGGGAGGTAGTGGTAGGGAAATTTAGAGTTCAAGGGCAGTGTTGGTCAATCAATGACTATTCTCTGCTCTCTTAGTGTAGTGACATATCTGTGACTATGATCTGACTGCCAGTGAAGGGCCTGGATGCACACGCTAGGAAACTGTTCATGACAATGAGTGTGGTTTATCAAAACAGATTTTTTAAAAATTGTGTATAGAAAAATACTATGCTGGACACTGTCCTATAAGTGAATTGCCTTTTTAAAAAACTATGTTATTCATGACAAACATTAAGTAAAAATATACCAGCTATACAGCTTTTACAGATAAAAGTTCGTCTGTCAAAAGGCAGTGAGTGATTATTTTTCAAATGATTTTGACATATGGCAGTTCCTCCTGAGGTAAAAAGCCAGAAGATTTTATTAAAATATTTTTAAATAGTCAACTTTTCAGTTGATAAAACCAACTGTAGTAAATTATACTATAGTGTGGTGTTCCAATATGCTTCGTCCAGGGAGTGGCACAATTAGAAGGTGTGGCTGTGGTGGAGGAAGTGTGTCACTGTGGGGGAAGGCTTTGAGAGAGCTTCCTCCTAGCTGCCTAAGGAGGCCAGTCTTCTGATTCTGTTTGGAATAAGATATAGAACTTTCAGCTCCTTCTCCAGCACCGTGCCTGCCCGAACGCTGACATACTTCCTGCCTTAATGGTAATGAACTGAACTGCTGAACCTGTAAGCCAGCCCCAATTAAATGTTGTTCTTGGTCATGGTGTCTCTTCCCAGCCACAGAAACTCTATCAAGGAAAAGGTGGTTTCACTTCCCTCTCCCTGTAGGCAAAGGTATGTCTTCACACATTCAGGGGGTATTTGTTGCTGTTGTTTTTTAACTTTTTGTAGGTTTTCTGGGGACTTTTGTTTTCTGTTTTGTTTTATTTTGCCTGAGATTCTCTAAGGATGTGTGGGAAAGGTACCTTAGATTATGAAGATGGAATTAGGAAAACACAGGGCTTGCCAGCTGACAGTTGTTCAGGAGCTTGGATGAGTCAAGAGGAAATGAGGATTTACATATTTTAAGAATGCAGTAAATTTTACCAGTAAATTTTACTGCCTTTACCAGTTCAGAGTGGTCTAGCAGGGGAAAAACTGTGGGATTTAAATAATAAAGTGTCCCTCACAATTCCAAAGTTTGAGAAGCCCTCACTGTGTCTGATGAGGACAACTTCATAGCTGGCCGTAGAGTTTCTGATGTTTTACACATGGCAGAAAGAAGACAGACAGGGCCAGCACTAATTTTCTCCTCATACAGCTCTTCTACACATTTGTGATAGAGAGGGGAGATGCTGTGTAAAATCTTCAAAACTCCAGAGCTACTCTTGGCTATATGTGATACCCCCAAATCTCTTTAAACATGCATTATTTCAAATTTTGTAAGCAAAGAACTTCAGTGTTGAATTGCTTGTCTTCACATAAATGAAAACTGGAAAATGTAGAAATGACAGGATCTTATAATGTCTTTGTTGGGTGCTTCTAGTCTCTCAAAGGCACAAGCCTGCATGTTTTGGAACAGTGTACACTTGGCATCAACATTAGATCCTGTGAGATAAACATAGTGAGGTATTTATATACTAGGAATCACAGCCATTTTGTGAAGTGGTAAATAAACAATAAATTAAGTGGGTTGCCGTCCAAATTTATGTTCCGATAATTAGGTAAACCATCCAGGTCTCCATACTTTATGCAAGCCTTTCCACTTGACTGTATATCAATTTCAAGGTCACCTCAGTTTCCTTTGCACCTTAGAGATGGTCCCCAAAATGTGAAAGTGGTTTCTTAGTCTCTCGTCTATGTTTGTCCTCCTTATGATACACGAATCATTAAATATCTCATTATTTGAGTGGGATATACAGTAGCAATTTTAAATGAATAAAAAAGGAGTCATTTTTAAAAATAATTACTATCATTAGTTCTTTTATTGGGGAATAAGAGAGAGAGAGAGATAAATATATTGAGAATCAATAGAAGCCTTGGCCCACAGTCTCTAAGCCTTATTTATCTGGGAGTTGTTTATCTCCCTGAGCCCTCACTCAGAGGAAAGAATAATAATTATTGCTTAATTATAGCAGAAGTGAATTTTATCTCCTAGTTCTAAAACAAAATGACTCATAGCTTTTTTTAAACAAAGAAAATATTTTTTAAGAGCTAAAAGATTGGCATAATTTCTATGTTACAAGAAGCTAAGACCATTTGATTTTTCCAGAGTGGGTCATGTCCTCACCTTTAAGAAATGTCACCAAAGGACTCATCTCTCTCCAGGGACTGTTCAAGTTTCCTATCCTGTTGCTGTGATAAAAATCCCTAACCAAAGTAACTCAAGGAAGAGTAGGTTCATTGGATTCACAATTTCAAGCTGCAGTCTATCCCTGAGGTGACGTCAAGATTTCATGAATTTGAAGCATCTAGCCACATTACCTCTACAGTCAAGTCCAGGGAGCAGTGAACTGTGTGCTAGTGTTCAGCAGTTACATAGTCCAGGATCCCTTGCCACTTATAGCATGGTGGTCTTACGATCTCAATTAAGGCAATCAAGATAATGCTAACAGACCATCCAAGGCCCAACTTCTATCTTGACCATGCCAAGTTGATAGTCATTACTAAACCATCACAGGGTCCATCCTTCTGCTACTCACGACTGTGTAAGCCCAGTAGAAATACCTCCAGAGGAACTATCCTTTCAGTCTGGGCTATGCCTTACTTGGTTCCACTCATTTTTAGAGCACCAGAGCCCACCTCCACCCAAGGCATATCTGTATCTATAGTAGATCTCTATGATAATGTAAGCAGATAACTTGGGTTTTGTTCACTCATTTAGAAACTTGGTACTTAGTCCGATAAACTGTCTCATCTCAATTTCTTACCTCCACAGGTCTCTCAGCTCCACTAGATCTTCAAGTTACTGCCTCTCTGAACCTTCATCAGAAAAATTGTGTCAGTCCCTCCTCTGCCCTGCCCCTGCAGCCGTATGAGGAAATCCTGGTGACATCACCTTGCTCACTTGTTAGGACAAGAACCAGAAATAAGTACAGATCCATGGAAGACCTTTCCTCAGTTTGCTATTTCCCGACTGTCAGTCCCCTTATACGGAAGATAATTACATTGTCCTGTAAGTGTATCCTTTGTCATTTGAAATGTATTCATTCATTGAGTCAATGAGTTCTTCCTCAGTCAGCCTTTCTGGAAGGGGTGCAAGAGCATTTTGGGGGTGATAAAAAAGAATGGGTAGATCGAGACCTCACACAGGACTTTACAGATTTGTCCTTCTTGAACTCCATTACAAGCAGAGAGAACTCTGTTTCTGTGTATGTGGAGAAAGGCAGGAGGGTGTTAATATTATAGTACCAGAAAGTACAACAGTATCAACATCCTCCACAACAAAACACCTGACATCACCTTCGGGATGTTAGTGTAGTTCCAAAGCTGCAGGCGAATAGTAAGGCAAATAAACCTCGTTCTAATTTTGAATACCAAGACAAAAGGAAATGTTCTTGGGAAAGGCAGGATGTCAAACAGCTTTAATGTGAATTAATTTAATCAGATAAATGTGTGCCCATTAGAGACTGTGACAGACTGGAGAAATGCCTTGCAAGCATCATGACATGAGCTTCACCTCTAGAAGCAGCCTCTGCACCCCCTACCCCACCCCCAGAATTAAAAATCAGACAGTTGCAGTGGTGTAGAATTGTAATCCTACTACTGGGGAGACAAAGACTGGTGGTAGTAGATCCTGGGACTCAGTGGTCCCAAGATCAATGAAGGAGACACTCTAAAAAAATTAAAATTAAAAAATGGTAGGCAGAACCTGAGGAACAACACCTAATTTTCTTGCAGGCATCCATGTATTTGCCCAAATACACACACACACACACACACACACACACACACACACACACACACACACACACACACACACAGAGAGAGAGAGAGAGAGAGAGAGAGAGAGAGAGAGAGAATAATGAAAAATAATAGAAATAAGGGTGTGACATAGGTAGATGTCGGTACAGACACATATATACATGCATGTGCTGACATTCACACAGAAGCACTAGGGATCTACTCTGGATGAATAAATTGCCGTCTCTCCAAAAATGAACAAAATAGCTCTCGTCCAATGCATGCCTGGTTCCTTAGCTGTTGTGTATACATGAATTAAACTCCTTGATAGCTAAGCCCTTCTTCCTAGAAAACCAGAAGCTGTTTATAACACTTGTTATCTGTGGCAAGTCTAATTTTAACAGCATTTTCCCAAGAGAATACAAAAATAAATAAATAAATAGAAGAAGACTGCTTCATTTTTTTTCCTTGACCCACTTTAACACACTCTGCCCCAGTTAACATTTCCCTTCCTTTGCATTCTTCCTCTCGTATGCTATCAAAGATGCTGGGCTATAGAAAGCAAACTGATTGTTTTCTGCCTTCTGTACTGAAAGAGAGTACAGAAACCTCACCATATCCATCCACCATGCCTCTCTGCATAGACCTGCTGAAGAGGATGTTTGTCTTACGGAAAATTCAGAAGACTCAGTACACAAAATCTCAAATCCCCCTCTCAACTACCTTCTTAGAGGATCCACATCTCTATCTGATGAGGCCTGACTTTACTAGATACCATCTCAAAAGACTCATGTAGCTGCTGTATGTTCTACCCCTTTCCCTACTGAACATGAAAGATAGGCTGGGCTGGTGGTACTGTTCCTGTCTGTGATGCTTGGCTGAAGTGAACAGCTTTGGTTACAGAACTAAGAGGTGAATCAGGCTCTGTAACCCCTTGGTCTTTTCCCAGCCCTCCGTGTATCTGCTTCCTGTGGACTTTTTCCCCTTTCCCTCTGCACACTGAGACTTCAGACCTGGAGCAGACAATGACTAGATTCCAATAAACCAAATTTAAGCATTTTCCAAAGGTATTTGGGTACAGAAGGATGGTGCCAATGCAGCCTAGACTGCTCTTGAGTGCAAGGGTAATGAAACTAATTGTGTCCTCTGCGTGAACTTTTAGGGAGAATTCACTATTTACCATGTTCTGTCTGATGCATAATTAAACTTTCATATGATTGAAATAAGATCAATCTTGGGAAGGACATGTGAAGAGAACAATGACTTACAGAACTAACCAAGTCTGTCAATCAAAGAAGCTGCAATAGTACACCACTTAGCAATAAAACGCCTAAGGTCCTATTAGGAAAGTCCCAAGTATCCTGGGCCCCTTGAGTGCTCCCGTGATCTGCTGTCAGTCTTGAGTTTGTATCTGTACTATGGCTTTGTTGCTATATTAAGGTTTTTATGCTAATTTTCAATTTGTGTGTGCCTTTATTTCAATTATTTTATTAATATTTCAAACAACTCTAAAACCCCAGTCTATACATGGACTAGCTTTAACAAAAACATCCTCTCAATTAATTTTAGCTGCTTCCTTTTTGTTTGGGAGCAGGCATTTTCCCACACTGCTCTACGGTCCTGAGGTTTTCCTGAGGCTGAGTTCCCTGTTTGCAGCCTGTAACTCAGATCTACTTAATGCTACAACAAAGAGAGGTGAAAGCTGCGTCGTGCTGAACAATCAGAAGAAAGAAAGCCAGGATATCGTATTTAGGAGAAAAATCAAAGAAAAATTGTGTAAGTTCTTACAAAGTTTGGAAATGATCCTAATAAAAAACTGCACTGCTTAAATATAGAACAAAGACGTGAAAACCTCCTGCCAGCCCTGGAGAGATCAACTCTCTAAGCTCATGAAAGCTGCAGTACCCCACGATCCCAGAGTCAACACAGTGAGATGCCCATTTTATTGTTCCAGATGTCCTTTTCTGAGAATATACATATTTTGATAGAATATGTACTAAATATTATCACAAGACTTGAATTATAAAACTAATTGTTTATTCTTTTTTGTTTCTTGAGATAAGAGCCTCGGGGGACAGTGGAAGTAAGGACAATTTTATTCCGAGGCAGCACCCAACCTACAACACAGTTCTCAGGTGTGGAAGATCTAAGACATTTTTATTGTCTCCCTGAAAAGCTCTCCTGATCTCCTTTGGCCCCACCCTATTCACTTCTATGATGGCTGCCTGTCCCATCTGTGAATCTTGGAAGTTAGGCTGCTCTGCCTGAGAAGCCAACACTAAGTTGTGATCTGATTGTCAGCAAGCCGTTTGAGATATGTTATCAGAAACAGTAGCTATGAAAAAGGAAGGTAGATCCAGGCGTAGATGTTCATATCTGTAACCCCAGCACTTGGGAGGCGGACAAGGCACATAGATGAGCACCTGGATGGGACAATGAAGATTTACATAAACAAAGAAGCAAATATATACATATACATATGCATATATATACATATACATACACACACATATATATATATACATATACATACACACACATATATATGCATATATATATATATATATATATATATATATATATATATATATACTTTCAACTGGCTCTTCATCCAATCCCCAGAGAAGTTTGAATTCCGGACAACTGGGCAGTGATGTACTAAATTGGAAGAAAGGGCCTCTTGGTCCCCTCCACATGGAGTAGAGAGTAGGAAGGTACCCTAAAGCAAGAAGATTCTTCAGCAGTGGGCAGTTTCTCCCAAGACATCTGTGTGTGTATGTTAGTAGGAACCTGGAGTCACTGGATCTGGGTAGGTGTTTTTCTTCGTAATAAATGGAAATACAGAACCCATTCTACTTGCAAACTTTCAAGTGGTTCCTGTATTACAAGCTACATACATAGGACAATGAGCTATGAATGCCTTAAGGAGATAAGTTAACTAAGTAACATTATTTTTATAGCATAATGGTGTGGGAAGGGGGGTTAAAGTCCTTGCCTCCCTATGCAGATATCGGCTATGTCATCTCAGAAAAAGGATAGAGAAAACAAAATGGGACAAAAGTGGAACTTTCACTGGAAGGGCCTGCAGCAGCAGCAGACATATATTTTCCAGATGCATCCCACTGGTCAAATGTCACCAAAACAATTTCCAAGCCAGCCTGCCCTCATCAGTTCTCAGGGCTCTTGATTACAAATTTATGAGATGCCTTCCCCAGACAGCCCCGGGAAACCTTTGCCCCAGCCATCCCTTTGGCCCCACAGCATTTCTCACTGGGAACATTAGAAGCTTGCCATCAACCCAAATAAACAACTCCTCTCATGAATAGACTCAATGAAGGACCTATAAATCATATCTGTCAAAAACATCAGTGGCATTGCAGAAGACAGAAATCAATTCAAAATTCATCAGCTCACCTGACAAGAGCTTAATCTCCTATTGTTTAATAAGAACGGTGGCACCTTCGGTAGAATAGAGACCTGCGAGAGCTCATCTTAGTGTCTGGTGACAGGACTGTTCAATTTTATGGCTTAATCTGGCCTTCATACCATTCCCAGTCTGCGGGCAGAACCCCTTGCTCCAGCTTAGGATCAAGTTGCTGGTGGAAAGAGGACTCCCTCTGAAGCTGCCGTCATATTTCATAGCTGTTTGTGCTATGGGTGGGTGGTTTGTACTATTTCAGTTTAAGAGGATGCAGAGTTTGCCACAGAACTGCTATACTCTATGCGTACAGCGAGCTGAGGTTTACACATAGATGCACAGTCATCAAAAACACTCCTGTAGTGCAGAGGTCAGCGGGGCATGCCCCTATTCCACAGCCCATGAAGTAGCAGCTTCTGGCAGAATGCATTTTCCTGTAAGGCTGTTCATTTTAATCAGATTCCAAGTGCATATTAATCTTCAGGGTCAGAATTGATAAGGGTATGGAGCTAGGCAAAGACAAGCAGAAGAGACAGGCAAAATCTGTTTTGACATTGAACACGTTGTAGCCTCCTGAACACATGAAAAGGCCAAACCCTTTATTCCAGTGACAAAGGAGTTACACAATGTGGCAGACATTGGCATGGCCCAGTGAGTCTCCTGATGTCCTCTCAGGTCATCTGCACACCCCTCTGTTCCTTCTCTCCCTTCTGCTCCCTAGAGTGGCTAACCTTCGTGACTATCTCCTTCCTGTGCAGAAGCTCCTGAGAGAACTGCCTTCGGCTCCCATCAGTATAGCCCATCACTGCTTCCAGATTCCCCACTCTCTGTACCTAAGGACACTTAATACCACTCACTGACTTTTGTTTGCTTTGCTTTTCATTTTTTTGTTTTGCCATTGTAATCATTTTTTTACGACAAAAGAACACTTAATCACTGATTTTAAGTCTCACTCCACAAGATTTTCATACCTGGTACCATTATCAGGCCAATAAACTGTGTCTAGACAGGTCATGCTCCCTAGATGAGAACCCAACCTACTAAGTGGGCATTTGTTATGACAACTACTAACGACTTATCATTATTAACTCTCATTTCTTACCATAGAAGCTTTGATTTGCAATAGACAGTAATGAACATAGAGGCCTACAACTAGCCAAGGCATGAAGAGTTAAAAGAGTGTTTAACTCTAAATGAGATATTTATATCATACCTATTTCTTCCAAAGCATAATAACCATTGTGAAGAGAGGCTAGAAAGAGTGAAAGGGCCAGAAGGTGGATGGCTATGAGGAAGCAGCGTCCTTCAAACCCAACTGGGCAGCTGAACATATGAACTCACAATTGTGACTGTTTGCATAAGGCTTGGTAACACTCAAGCTGAATCAAGTGGGAAGAAGCAGAGGGGCTGGGGTGCACATGAATCCCATCCCTAGCTGCAGAGAGCTGGCAATGGAACTTGTGAGGAGAGCATAGTCTTATGTGCACCTGCTGAGTCTACTTACAAACCAGTAATAATCAAAGAAAAAGAGGTGTCAGCTAGACCACTTAGAATACGCAGGATCTAGTCTTGGAAGCTAAGCATGGTCATTCCTGGTTAGTATGTGGGTGTGAGAAATCCAAGAAAACAGACAGAAAGAGGAATCACATCCTCACACTGAAAGACTAGAAGCTTCGATTTGAGTAATGAGTCTTTATTTTTGTTGTGATGAGAAGGGTTTATTTCAGCTTACAACTCTCTGTCACTGAGGAAACTCATCGTGTCAAGGCAGGAAGACGGGAGGCAGGGACTGAGCAAAGACCATGCAGGGGTGCTGCTTATTATCTTCCTTCCAACCACTATGCAGCTTGCTTTCCTTTTGATTTTTTACTTTTCATTGTTTGAGGTTATAATGACATTCCTTTCTCCCCCTTTCTCCCACATACCCCTTCTCACTCCCCTTCAGGTTTATGGCCTCTTCCTTAATTATTATTACTATTCCTAACTTTAATGTTACTTTTGTGTCTATTTTCAGGGCTAACCATTTAGCAATGGCTCTTCCTTTTAAACAACACAGAAAACAGAAAAAAAGTAAAGCTTAAATCTAACTCCTTTACCATGCCAATCACATCAGTTAATAAAGTTCTTTTGTGTGATTGGTTTTAAGGTACAGAAGATCCAAAACATCCACTCAGACACTCTGAGCTGCACTCCCAGTCCTATCTTAGTTGTGTTTATTTTTTCTTTATAGTATAGGATGTACTTCCTCCCTTTTGATGCTCTGTCTCTAGATAGCTGTTATAGTAAAGGACCGCGGATTTGCTCATTTAATGAGAGCCATCCAGCATCTCACAGGTCTGTACCTTAGAGTCAGTATTTCATTCTTAACAAAGCCCAAACCAAAGCATGTGTAGTTAGAATCCTTGTAAGAGTCTCTATGAATGAGTCCTCTGCAAGTTAAACAAGAGTTAGCAGAATTCCAGCCACACTGCAGAACTGAGACACATGCCTTAGAGCTCTGTTAGCCACTTCAATGTCCTGCTCAGACTATTTGGCTAGTTGTGTTTATTCTTCATCTTCTTTTTTTTTTCTTCTTTTTTTCTTGGATATTTTTATTTATTTACATTTCAAATGTTCTCCCCTTTCCCAGTTTCCCATCCATAAGCCTCCTATCCCACCCTCCCTCCCCCCCCCATCTATGAGGGTGTTCTCCCAACCCAACCACCCACCCTTTCCAGCCTCCCCACTCTGACATTCCCCAACACTTGGGGGTTGAGCCTTGGCAGGACCAAGGGCTTCTCCTCCCATTGGTGTCCAACAAGGCCATCCTCTGCTGTATATGTAGGTGGTCTGTCCATGTGTACTCTTTGGATGGTGCTTTGGTACCTGGGAGCTCAGGTTGTTTGGTATTGTTGTTCTTATGGGGATGCAAACCCCTTCAGCTCCTTCAATCCTTTCCCTAACTCCTCTAATAGGGACGCTGTTCTCAGTTCAGTGGCTGGCTGCTAGCATTTGCCTCTGTATTTGTCATGCTGTGGCAGAGCCTCTCAGGAGACAGCTATATCAGGCTCCTGTCAGCATGCACTTCTTGGCATCAGCCATATTGTCCGGGTTTGGTGGCTGTATGTATATGGGCTGGATCGCCAGGGTGGGGCAGTCTCTGAATGACCATTCCTTCAGTCTCTGCATCAAATTTTGTCTCCGTATTTCCTCCTATAAATATTTTTGTTCCCCCTTCTAAAAAGGACTGAAGCACTGCACTTTGGTCATCCTTCTTTTTGAGCTTCATATGGTCTGTGGATTGTATCTTGGCTACTCTGAGTTTTTGGGCTAATATCCATTTACCGTGTGTGTGTGTGTGTGTGTGTGTGTGTGTGTGTGTGAGAGAGAGAGAGAGAGAGAGAGAGAGAGAGAGAGAGAGAGAGGCTTACCTCACTCAGGATGATATTTTCTAGTTCCATCCATTTGCCAATGAATTTCATGAAGTCATTGTTGCTAATAGCTGAGTAGTACTCCATTGTGTGGGTGTCAGCTCTCTCATGCTTGTCATTTCCCTGCCCTGATCTTATTCCAAATTTACATGGTCTCAACAGAGAAAAGTATACATTTTAAAAGACAGTTAATTCCACTGGACCTATTCAACTAACCGAGGGTAACTAGCTCTTTTAAATTCAACTAAGTCATTATTTACTTCAGCAGCAAGGTTTTAAAATGGCAGCACCTAGGTGAATATTCAATTTAGTAATTAGGAAATAAGAATTGTGGGATTCTTTATTTTGAATTCTGCCTAAAATATTTAAGGAAAATAGGTTTGGGGGTCACCTGGTATTTGTAGAGAGGAACATGAGAAATATTTAGGTAAAAATTTATGGGAGTAACATAAGATAAACTTAACTCAAGACAACATTAGCCCACTGTTTCTAGAAATGCCCAGGAATTATTATAGTGTCATAAGTATTCATTCTATTTCCATAAATGATCTACTAAATCATTAATTGTGCTCCCAGAATTCCTTGCTTTTACTATCTTTGCCAGGCTTGGATGTAAGGCAATCTAGTGCTAAAACTCTCATCCAGTTCATTGTTTTCTATATTCACTCTACTAGACAAGTTTGTATTATTATGATACAATACCAAAGGTGGGATACTCTACAAAGAGAGGAGGTTGATTTTGGTTTGTGATTCTGAGTGTTATCACACTGAAAGAGTTCAAAGTCACATGAGGCACTATGTACCTAACAGCAAGACGTGTTTGTGTGCATCCACACAGTCTCTTTTCCTTACATAGTGTTGCTGCTTCTAACCTACAAGACTCCCAACCTGAAGCCTTTCTCTAATCCTGAAGTCCTGTTCTCTAAACAGCAGAGTTGGTTAAGCTCCCATACTCTTGGAACCTCAGTGAATATTCATTTTCAATCCATGAGGCCTTGGAGTCTTTGAATCTGTACCGATACTGTAGCATGTATCACTTATCCCTGTAGTCTTAGATTTTTCAAAACCTACTTTTAAGAAGGGTTATTAAATACGTTAACATCCCTTCTATCCTTCCACCCACTAGAAGCAGTGGAAAGGAAAGGTTAATAGAGCAGAGGAGGATGTGGGCCTGTTTAGAAGTATTTCTTTGGAGCAAACCCAGTTTGTATTGCCAGAATATAAGCAGTTTAGTTCACATGAATCAGCAGCAGCAACTCAATCCACTTGCAAATGCCATTCGCAGATAAGCAAAGTCTGGTCTCACAAACCTCCTTCACAAATCAGCAACAGCAGATTGATCCAGAAGAAACCGCAAGGCTCTGCCAATTGTCCTCAGTCCGCAAAAGTGGCAAGAAATCTCCGAAACAACACCTGAGGCTTTGTGGTGTGTTTCTCTCTTTGAAGTCATGACAAGTGATGACCAGCAAGGAATACCTTGCAGCACCATCCACTGTCCCCTGGACTATGCTTATATCCTTTCCAAACATAACATGTTCTCTCCAGCATTTACTCCAGCAAAACATCACATGCCCTTTTCCCAGGCTGCCTCTAGAAGAACACCACATGTCTCTTCTTAGCAAAACACCCTCTCATGAGCCTGCTGCAACCAAAGCATCCTCTCATAAGACAGAAAATCGTCCCATGACACAACTGAGTTTCCAAAGAAACCACAAATTTCCACTTCAAATCCCTGTTATCATACTATATATTATTTAAGCTCTGAGAATCATTCAGAAACAACCACAATACCCCCTAGCACAGCCCTCTCCCATCTGGCACAGTATGGCTGGCCATGCTGTGACTTCCATGCCAGGCAGCCTTCTAGCTTGCTTAAGGACACTTCACTGAGGTGAAAATATTCACTTCTGAAGGTGGCGATCTCATTATAGGACAGCTATTCCTCAATGGCTTCTAGAGCTTAATCTTTAGATTAGACAAACATAATTGTTGCCAGGATAACTACCTGCAGAGGTTTGGATAAGGACTATCAAGTTTCTTCTGTCTTACATTTTCTAGGTTAATTTTCTAAATTTGAAGTCATTTACTAAGATGATATTGCCTGGCCTGGATCCATCTTTGAAATTGGCTACTAAGATCTATCCTTTTCTATCACAGTCCATGTAGAGTTTTAATCAACATGACTTTGGATGTGATCTGCAGCGTGAGCTGCCATTAAACTACAAATCACTGCCCCACCCCAGGCTATGTGCCCACTGAGGTTACAAGAAGTCTCTAATCTCCTTTTCTTAATAACATCATGCCCTAGTTGGTTATTAAACCTTATTTGTTCATCACCCCAATAGACATGCATGTACACAGGCTAATTAGAGCATCTAAGGAACAAGGAAGCCACGTCACACAGATTTCCCATTTCTTACAAATTCATTAGTCTTAGCCATCCTTTCTGGTTGTTGATATAAATTAATACTTGAATTTCTAAGCTGTAGAAGAACCCACAAGGAAACAGTTGACACAGCCAGGCATCTTGTTCCTGAACTGCAGCTTTCTTCTCAAACTATTTACTGACACTGCCTAAATAATGACTTTACTTAATTGGATATTTTTGCCTAAAGGAAATAATAATTCAAATAGGGCTATTTTAAATAGATCAGAAAATCTCCACACATAAGCTGAAGCTGTTCCTTGTTACCTTTTCTATTGAAACTTCCTTTGTGAGTTTCCATTACAATTCTGCTTTCTATAGTCTTTAAGGAAATAAGACACCAAAACTTTCTCTTTCTGCTCATCCCAAGAACATTCCATTTGGGGGGGGGGTTATCATTAAACCTACATTTTTTTTAAAGACTCACGTCCAAAACCCTCAATGATTTTCACTCCCTTTGAACTGTTTCCCCTTCTGCCTTCACCAAAGGCACTTTCTTTCTCTTGTTCTTACCATGAATCCTGACCTGTCCTCCCTGTTCAATGACAGCTCTGTTGTCATCTCCTAGGAGCCCCCTCCTGGCTGTCAGTCATCAGTACTTTACTTGCTGCCATGTCACAGGAAAGAGCTGATGAGCCTCCTTCCAAAGGCAAAACAGCATCAGCAACAACAACAACAACAACAACAAATAATAATAATAATAATAATAATGGTGATGAGGATGATGAGGATGATGAAGAAGAAGAGGAAGAGGAAGAGGAAGAAGAATAGAGCTGAGGCATCTCCAGAGCATGTTAGGTGGGTTCTATCAGCTGGCAGGAAACTGTGCACTTAACTGGGGTGTCTGTAGTAAATAGATATAGCATGAAATTTGGGAAAATCAAATTTTTAGTTGTACTTCTATATTTCTTTTCATTTTATTCATAAAAATAATAATTACAAGGCTGAGAGAATCAGGAGAGATGTGTATAGTCCTGATACACAGACTGGCATTTGGATCTCTGTGAGTTGGTTGTTCATTGGTACTGCTGGTAGTGTCTGTAGTTCTTGGGATTGCTCTAGTGTTTTCTCCTATATGCCTCCACTAACTTAGTTCCCTGCCTGGTCCTCTGTCGATATTTAATTTAGGGCCAGGGTCTCAATAAGTTTCCTAGGTTAACCTTGAACTCACTCTAGCCTAGTCATTGAACTTCTGATTGTCTGCCTGAGCTTCTTAAGGAATTGCAATCCCAGATCTATGGATGGTTTAACGCTCATCCTAATTATCACAAGTAGTGGAAAAATAATTGCAGGATGATGTCATCTTAGTCAGGTGTCCTGATTTCCTGCACAATTGCTTCTCATCTCAGAACACCTTCAGTTCAGATAGCATGCCATGCTTTTCCTCTATAATTGTCTACCCTGCAAAGGTACAGACAGAGCAAATTAAATCAAGACCAACCCATGCAATCCTCAAATGTTCTTCACAACTCAAACAATGGAGACTAGGGTGAGAGAAGAGGAAGTGCTATGGTTCTGGAAGGCTGGGTGATGATCTTGCAGTAGGCAGGTCCTGGAAGGCTATCAAGTACTTATAAGAGACAGGTTCTGGGAGGCTGTACCATGTACTCCCAGGAAGCGGTTTCTGAAAGGCTGTGTGATATACTTACAGTAGGCAGATCCATGGTAATGGTCTCTACCACATTGTCCAAGTGTTCTTCAGTTCACAGAGCTTAACTGTACTTACAACAAGGCCTGAAAGTTGTGAGCTAATCTACAGATGACCAAACAGACCATCAAGCTGTTTGGCAAGGGAAATGTAGAAATAAGAAACTCCATCTCTTCCTTTCTTCTCCTGGGTGTGTAGGAGGTGGAGGCAGAGATTAGAAGTTGCATGGCTCTACAATATGGGGAGCAGGCAGGGTGGTAGACCAATTCATTAGAGCAGTCCAGTACTCAAAACCAGAGAAAGGAAGCCACACGTAGTACTCTGTAAAGCAAAAATGTATGTTTCTTTGTCTTCTAGGCACAATGACTGGAGATTGTCCACCTCCATGAGATGTACCCATGACTATCCTAAGTACAGAACTGAGAGGACACAGTCTTAATCCTGTCTCTCACCTCAGTGAGACAGCACCTATGGTTATCTTATTCAGGCACAGAGCTGAAAAAAGAAGGACATAATGTGACCATTTAAAGAAACTTAGCTATGCCACTGTGAGCAGTTATATGTGGTCTTGAAATAGGTATATCATAGAAGCACATTGTTTAAATTAAGTATTCACATTAAAAAGCAACATCGATTAGAAACATTATATGCATGAACTCAAAAGTGGTTATGAGAGTATGCATAAGACCCACACAAGGTCAAACCAGACAAAGTTCTAGCATTGGTAGTAAGTGGTTCATGAAGTCTCATTCACCCACCCATAGTTGAGAGGCTATTGACACTTAATGCTTACTGGGGAAGGGGAAATATGTTTTCTTCGAGAATTTGGTCCTGACAAATTAGCCATAGTCCAGAAAATGATTCCACATCCAAGCACATATAGACAGCACTACATGGCTCAACGGTTGCTGTTGTTCACTTGCTTGCTTGCTTCTTGTAAAGAATATGAAGTTGAGGGGATAAAGTGTGGGGAGATAGAGAAGGGAATGGCAGTGAGTGAAGGGAGGTTAGATTTGATTAAAACATTTGATTATTAAATTGTCAAAAAAGAAAGAACAAAAGCAAAACGATGAGTAGGTTCTCCATGCTCCAGTAGATGGCCTCACTCTCATGCACATATGGGCCACTTTCTTCTCATAACTGAATAAATAAAGCTCTTCACATGGAAGTCGAACAATGCTATGCCACACCCCTCAGGGTTTCTCAGCTTCTCCTAGGTACTAGAAAAGGCAGTGCATTTTCAAGAAAGGGATAATCAGTGCCAATGACTGAGGGAATCTGAGGGAGGCAGGTTGCTCTCAGATTCATACCTTACCAAAGAGATAACTCTGAACTTTTTCTGAAACCACAGAATCTTCATCTTTATTTTCCACAATAAGACACTAGTGTTCTAAGATTTTTATTCTTTCAAAATTGTGTCTTTCTTACCAAATTCCCAAATCATTTGATCGCAGATGTTGCATTTACCTTTTAATTTGAAGTACTGAAATATCCAATTCGTTTTCTCCCTGGTCAGCCCAGTATATAGACCAGGGCTAGCAGATGAGCACATCATATACCATTCTGGGCTCCTTTGTTGCACACAGAAATGAAGAGGTGATCGCATATTGGCTTCAATCTATATTGATCTCAGAGGAATACACATAAAGCACAGTTTCCTTTTTAATAATGCTCTAAAATAAACCTTGAAACATTTACAATTCTCCTTTAAGGTGGGTTCAGGAAGAAGGGCTCGATGAAGCTAGTCAATTTCACCATGTGATCTTACTTTAATTTAAAAAGAGTCACATACCCTCCCTAAGGCATGTGAGGAATTATTCCACAAGATGTCTAGTGTTAAAAGAAAACTACTGATGCTATTACTCTGTCCAAAGCAGAGAGGTGCCTATCGAAACCTATTGAAAACTTCCGTCAGAGCTGAAGGGGCTTGCAACACCATAAAAACAACAATACCAATCAACCAGAGCTCCCAGGGACCAAACCACTATCCAAAAAGTTCGCACGGCTCCAGCTGCATATGTAGCAGAGGATGACCTTGTTGATCACCAATGGTAGGAGAAGTCCTTGGTCCTGCCAAGGCTCAACCCCCCAGTGTTGGGGAATGTCGGGGTGGGGAGGTGGAAAGAGGTGGGTGGTTGATTTGGGAGAGCACCCTCATAGAAGCAGGAAGAGTGGAGATGGGATAGGGAGTTTGTGGATGGGAAATCAGGAAAGGGGATAACATTTGAAATGTAAATAAAATAATATCCCCAAAAAGAACATATAGCAATACAACAACAAAACAACAATCTAAATAATAAAAAAAGAAGAAGAAAAACCTTCCTGCAGCCTTCTACTTATTTCCTCCACAAGACTCAAGAGGTAAACAAACAACCTGGAACAATATACCAAGTCACTTGTCCTACTCAGTGACTTTGTTCCTATGTGACAGAAAGAAACATTTCTGACAGCAATCTTGATGTCCCTAAAACAATTTGTGCTGTTGTTGTTTAAGATATTGCTTGTTGATGTTTATCTAAATGAAAATAAATTGGAAGAACAGAGGTGGCCAGTGACCCAGTTGAGCACCTCAGAAGGAATAATAAGCAGACCTGGGTAATGTGGCCCAGGCATTACGACTGTGCTGCTGGATATCAGGCTGCAACATGAAAAGCAGCCTTCAGATAGATTTCTTTTTGCTGGAGCCAAGAAAAGGTTGGCAAGCTGTAATAACAGTGTTGGTTCACTCCAGTAAACCAGTCATGATTCATTTTAAAGCCAAGATTAAGACAAAACTGGAGGAAAAAACCCATGAAGATAGAAAATTGGCACATAACTTCTTTTCTCCCAGGAACTGGGATAGAGGGCTGGTTAAGAGTTGACTAGGAGGTCAAGAGCAAATTGATGGCTGATGTTCTCTTAGGAATAGTGCAGCATGCAGTCCAGTCTTTGAGACCAAATACTGATCATACTTTTATTTATTTAACACAGTAATATTTTGGGGGGCATTTAATGACATAGTCTTCTTAGCTATCTCAGGTTGGCCTTGTGATCTTTGACCCCCTGTCTCTGCCTCTCGAGTATTGAGGTTACAAGTACACATCACTATCCAGATCTAAGGTACTCACATAAGAGAGTGCTTTCCTATTCTATAATGCTCAATGATCTTTGAAACATCTCATAAATTTATGTATAGAGGAATTCCACAGCTATCATAATTTAAAAAAACATTGTAAATAAATGTTGAAATTGCTTCTAAATAGTTCAAACTGGTCATTTCAGTGTTTAACTAGTTTAACAAAAATATTAGATGCAATTTCCCTCCTGTGAGGAGATTATAACTTAGCTGGAAATCAAGGGTCGACAAATATAACAAAGAATGTGAAGATGCCCTTCACAGGCTACATGAGATGCTGCATGTCTGCAATTCTTCCCAGTGGACATTCTCATCCTAGATCCCAGGTAGACATTTTCATCCTAGATCCCAGGTGGGCATTCTCATCCTAGATCTCTGGCTTTATTATTATTCCATATCTGTTTTTCAATATATCAAAGTATAACAGCAAATATGTCTCAGGAAAAATTACCCAAAATTTGGAAATAAGAATAAATGGATTGCAGAGCCTCCAGACATTATTCTGGAGCACTGTTATATAGGTGCTCCCAGAGAAGAGCTAAGTCTCTTAGACAATGGCTCTGCATTGCAATGTCTGGTATATGCATGATAACTTGTAGGCTACTGTCCAACAGAAGTGCAAATAATATGTCTGGTATAGACATGAAATACAAAATTGAGCCATGATGTGCTAGGATGTTCTCTTAAACCTAGCAAACCTACACACTTGGCTTCTTTCTTACCAGTACTACTACCCTAAAGTTTTTCTCACAATTCAATTAAGTAACTACTGGTATATATTCTCTTTTTAGGAGTCATTCTTCAACTTTTGTGAAATATAAAATTATAGATGAATTTGTCTTGTTACTATTGTGTTGTTTATAAGATGAAATAATTAGAAATGAATCCACTATCTGGTAATCAGTAAATAAATAATAGGACACAGGTACATGCCATGCAGCTATTTAAAATAATGATAATCATACTAAATTATTACCATTAATCTAATAACGATAAAAGCTTCTTTAAGAACAAACAGCATACATGCTTTAATATACTTCTGACATAATTACATCAGTATATTTCTATTTTATACTATAGAACACTATCTGGAAACACATTCACCCTGGCTGTTACCCTTGGTTCTTTTCCTGTTGCTAGGAGAAAATAACCCAACTAAAACAACTTAAGGGAGAAAGATTGTTTGGCTCACAATTTCATGTTACAATCCATTATTTTGAGGAAATTGAGGGGACACAAACTTGAAGTGGTGAATCACATGACACCGTATCAAAAGCAGAGAGTAATGAATTAATAGTGAACTAGTGCCTAGCTGGTCTTCTTCATTCCTATATCTACGTGTGGCATAGCCAATACTGTTGAGAAAAATTACGCGTGGCCTTGTTGGAGGAGTTGTATCACTGGAGGTGAGCTTTGAGACTTCAAAAACCTATCTCAGGCCCTATCTGAATCTTTCTCTGTGCTTCCTTAAAATCAGGAAGTCAACTTTTCAGCTACTGCTCCAGCATCCTGCTTACCTGCCTGTTGCCACATTGCCTGACATGATGGCCAGGGACTACACTTCGGAAACTCTAAGCTAGCCCCAAACTAAATACTGTCTTTTAAAAGATGCCTTGCTCTTGGTGTTTCATCATAGAAATAGTAATACTAAGAGAGCTTAGTTGATAATTTAATGAGCATAGTGAAATTTTAATTTTTTTGCATTTTTAGTGGTAGATTGAAAAATATGAATGTGGTAAATTTTTAGTATTTCACAGTCAAATACATGTGGTATTTAGCAGTAGCCACTACTGCTGAGCAAATGAAAATTCTAGAACCAGAAATCACTAAGAGTGTGTGTGTGTGTGTCTGTGTGTGTGTGTGTATGTGTGTGTGTGGTGTGTGTGTGTGTGGTGTGTGTATGTATGTGTGTGTGTGGTTGTGTGTGTGTGTGGTGTGTAGTGTGTGTGGTGTGTGTGCTCATTATGCAAAAATTAACATATTTAATTTTTTCATTCCAGCCCTTAAACCGGAAGCCACCTATGCATCAGTGAACAAGAGAATGGACACAGAAATTTACACAGATAGACCCTGAAATATTACACTTCAAAGAGAAAAGACTCATCATAAACATATGCAAACATATGCAAAAATTTTGCTCACAGTAGCAGAATGACCAAAACAACTGTTTGTAAGTTAATATGTTCTATATTATTGTACTTATACAAAGGATCAACGTGAGCTAGCTCAAGTTCGTGCTCTCAGAAGTCAGTGTGTATTAGAGGAAATGTTCAAAAATATAAAAATATTTGAAAGCATGTAATACTATGTTTCTTGATGTATGTAGCAGTTACAAGGATATATTAACTTGTGAAAATGTTCTAAGTTGAAGACTTAGACCATCAAGGCTTAAGCTTCAACTGTACAATACAAACAAGATTCTACTTATACCAGGTGAAGTTCAAAGTGAGTGCCACTCCTAAGACCTCTGAGATCCGCCCAGCATTAGACTCTGTTCAAACCATATTTGTGTAGCTCCTGGAAGGCTGCATGCTTCTCTTCCCCAGTTCATTACTACTGTTGGTAACTTTAAATAGGACCAACATAGCATAGTCATAAAACCACTAACTGGAAAAAAGTTTGCCCTGATTTAAATGCATGCTATGCCACTTCCTAGCTCCGTCCTGAGAGCAATTTACGAACCATTCTGTGACTGCTTTCTATCTGCAAAGTAAGAAGAGTAATAGAGCTCCTTATCGATTCTCCTCAACAGTTGCCTTTATGCCTATGTGAACTGTTAGAGGAGAAGTCATTATTCTACACTTGTCTGTCATTCAGACACATCTTCCCTCACAGTTCATTCTCCTGAGCTGAATTAATTTATATGCATTAGGTTACAAGGAACGCTCTAAAAAATGTCATAGACAGGATAACTTCAACAACAGAAATGTATTGACTCTCAAGAAGCACAGAAATAATGAGAACAAGGAATCTTGTGGTGCCCAGTCCCAAGGACACATCTACAACACAACTCCTGCACCGAAGGCTCATGACTCATCGTGGAAGGCAGTCAGGGATATTGGAAGAGCCACAGGAACAAGAAACCTGCTGTGAGATATGTCTTCAGAAAAACTACGTCCACGATATCCCATCTACCGGGCTAAATTAGGTCTGAACCAGGATGCTACCAACATACATTCTAACATAGAATGGGAAATTTCACAGGGCCTCCACCTTTAGTTTTCTCAACTACAGGCAACTAAAGGATGCTGGATAAAGAGGGAAAAGTCTTCCCCAGGGAAGCTTAATACAAATACAATGTGGTCATTTTCAAAATCATAGAATACATACAGATAATCTTATGTAAACTCAGCAGGTTGTATTTATATATTTGTTAATAAAGCAGAAGAGGATATGAGTTTGAGGTTGAGAAAGGGAGCAACAGAAGGCCCATGGGAGTGGTTAGAGGGTGGAAATGGGAGGGGAAAAATGCTGTGATCATATTTAAATTAAAAAAGGAAGAAACAGCAATGAGTCAAGTTCACAGAATTGCCAGGGATGGCATCATCAAGACCCCTCTCCTTGTCTGGTTCTCTTCCCCTTGACTGTCTATCTTCCAGTCTCTGTCTTTCACAAACACATCAGTCATTTTGACTAGTGTCTACTCCAATGAGGTCATTTAACCTTGGTTGTCTTTTTATAGATTCTCTTTCCAAGCACAGTAACACTTTG